>NC_086012.1:10292500-10617500 GCF_030014385.1 Trichomycterus rosablanca
TAATTTTTTTAATTTTTCCCGTTTTTCTCCCCCTTTAGCGCATCCAATTGCTCAATTTGCATTGTGCTTCCTCTCTGTCTATGCTGAACCCCGCCCTGACTGAGGAGATCGAAGCTAACCCATATCCCCTCCGAAACATGGGCAGCAGCCGGATGCATTTTTGCCACCCACACATTGATGAGTGTGGCGCCACCCAGCGTTGCATGCGGAGAGACACACCCTAAGGGCACTCTTCCTCATCTCTTGTGCAGGCGCCTCTAATCGGCCGGCAGAGGTCGTAATCGCATTCTGACAGAGAGAGACCCACATCCGGTTCTTTGTCCCGCCCCCCCCAACTGAGCAACCGGCCAATCGTTGCTCATACGGCCACTCAGCCTCGAACCGGCGAGGCAGAGCTGGATTCGATACGATGTACTCAGAATCCAGCTCTGGTTGCAGCGTGTCTTTTTACAGCTGCGCCACCTGAGCGGCATCACATCATTATTTAGTTTTTTCACCTCATTACTAGCCCTAAATTGCCCCGTCCCAACTTTTTTTGGAATGTGTTGCAGGCCTGAAATGCAGGAACAGAGGTATATTAACAAATGAATTGAAGTTGAGCAGATAAAACATGAAATATCTTGGGTTCAAACTGTCCCAACTTCTGATTTAAGGTTGTACATACTGTATGTAACTGCCAGGACCTGTCTACGTTACTACATCACTGCAGATATGTTTTCTTTGTCTACAACAATAAAGGGTCGTCGTACTCTAAATTGGAACCGACCAACCCTACATAGATCTTGGTTCCATTCCTGCACACGTTCACAAGTCGTGCTCCATGTAGCGGAGACTTGAAAGCCGATTTCTTGTTCTCGTGTGAGCTGATGTCTCTTACAGCTTGAGGGATGAAGCTTTAATGAGCCAATGTGCCTGACTATTTTTAGCACTGAATGATGAAAATCTTCACACAAGTTTTTACTTACGCTCACACACACACACACACACACACACACACACACACACACGGCTGCTGTAGTGCGTGCTATTAATGAGGAATTCATAATTTATATTAGCATATTTGTTAAACATTCACTTTTAATTAAATACACTGATCAGCCATAACCTTAAAACCACCTTGTTTCTACACTCACTGTCCATTTTATCATTTTATTTATGTTTCTCTACATACTGTTTTAGCCTGCTTTCACCCTGTTCTTCAATGGTCAGGACCCTCACAAGACCACCACAGAGCAGGTATTATTTGGGTGTAGGATCGTTTTCAGTGACACTGACATGGTGGTGGTGTGTTAGTGTGTGTTGTGCTGGTATGAGTGGATCAGACACAGCAGCGCTGCTGGAGTTTTAAAATACCGTATCTACTCACTGTCCACTCTATTAGACACTCCTACCTAGTTGGTCCACCTTGTAGATGTAAAGTCAGAGACGATCGCTCATCTATTTCTGCCTTCTATTGTGTTGTGTGAACAGTACAGGGATCTGACGACTGAGTAGTATGTTCGTGGCTTCAGGTGACCCTTGACCCAAAAACCATCTCCTAGGGTCACGAACCTTAGGCTGTTCTCGAGTCAAATAATGATAATTAAATAAACTTGTACGCAAACACCCCCTTGTGGAAGCTTTATGTTACATCTTGTAAACCACAGTGGGACCAGATTATACAGAGCAGAGCACATAGAGTAAAATGGATGGTTTGTGCTGTCTGGGTCATGGGCAATGTGGGTTGCTTAAAAAACCCTGTCCTAGGTAACATCATGCTTTGTATGGCAGGTTGAGCTGGACATAAATACTCCTGAACCTAAGAGTGTTTCCTTTAGCTTTTTGTTTGTAGAGACTGGAGTCAATATGCTTTGCCTTGCTGCTCTATGTAAACAAGTGTTATGGGTGGAGGAGGTTGAGGAAGAGGGTGGTCAGACAGGGTGTGAGTGTGGCTTAGTAAATGAGTGGTTGAGTTGGGTTGTGTATGATGTTTCTTGGTTCCTGGATGCTCCTTTCTGAGAGTGTCAAATGGGTTTTTTTCTTGCTGCCACTGTGAAAATACATTGTGTGTGTAAACCTCCTGCTGGCTTGGTAAAAAGAAGACTGCAGGCTTGAAAATGTGTTGGGGTGCTTGGGTGACAGTGGTCTAATGCACTACTACACTACTACAGCTCTGCTATTGGCTAAGGGGGTGTCTGGGCAGCTGTAGCCTAGTGGTTAAGGTACTGGACTCGTAATCAAAAGGTTGCTGGTTCAAGCCCCACTGCTGCCAGATTGCCACTTTGAGCAAGGCCCTTAACCCCAAATTGCTTAGATTGTATACTGTCACAACTGTAAGTCACCCTAGCCTCTTCTAAATGCTGTAAATGTTAATATGATGGGCTGTGTCTGGGGGAGGGCAGGCGGAAAGGATTGCTCATTGCTACTGTAATTGTGACTTTGCTGGCTTGAGTTAGTCTTTGTTGGGCCATGTGACCTGAGCAATTTGATACACTTTTTTTCTTAGTGGCTTTGAGAGCCTAACACACACACACACACACACACACACACACTGTGTGTGTCCTAATGTCTCACAATGTCCGTCTCGTATTACTGAAAGCAGCACCAATTGGAAACATAGTCACAGAAAAGGAAAGGTGAGGAGGAGAGTGGGTGGTGATGAAGAGCACAAGTGTATAGTAGGTGTTGGTGCTAGTTTGGATGTGGAAGCATCATTTCTCTCTACAGAAGAGGATCAGGGAGGAGAAAAGCCGGACTCTGAAGGTACAGTTGGCTCTGATTGGCTCATACCAATAAGCAAAATATTAATCAGATTAATGATTAGTCATGTTTATTATTAACAGATATTTTTATATTGTTAATTAATTTACAATACATAACAATTAACACTTAAATTAAAGGTGGGAATTAAGGTAAAGAACTAGACGTGCACTGAAATCCGATTCCTCACTGAATCGACTCGTTGGAACCGATTCCAACTGAATCGACCTTGCTGAATCGATTCCGACTAAATCGGCGCTTATCTGATGCTCAGAAGACAGATTTCGAAGGAATCGACTCATCTGAATCGATTCCGATTGAATCGACTCTGCTTAATCGATTCCGACTGAATCAGCGCTTATCTGAAACTCAGAAGACCAATTCCAACTGAATCGACTCGGATGAATCGATTCCGGCTGAATCAGCGCTGGTCTGACAGTCAGAAGAACACCTAGGTTAACAGAGCCGTTCTCTAGGGCTCAATAATGTCCACTAAATAGTCAAAAGTGTATGGACACTTGACCATAAGCTTTTTGGACATCTTATTCCAAACATATGCCTGTTAATACGGCCTGTTAATGCCTACTTTAAAGCTCATTTAGGCCTGGATTACAATCAGTGTGCCAATTCATCTCAAATGTGTAATGTAGAGGTTTAGGTTTAAGGTGCACAGGACCTCAGTGTTAGCAAAGGGGACAAAATTCTAATAAGGGAGAGTCCACATACTTCTGAATGTATGGGTTATAGCATTTGGTCCATAATATGTCTTTTTAAATGATCTATAGGAAAACTTCATTTATGAAGTCACCGCTTTTAAATGCACCATAGGGAGCTAGAGGGAACCAATCACAAGCCTGATCATCACATGGACCTGCTGTATCAGACAGTCATTGGGTTCTCAGCATGTGAACTTGACGTCTTTTGACCGTTGCGGTATGTAAACAGGGATACGAGCGCAAATATGAGGGCTGTTACACTGGTTCTTTGTTTTGTTTTGTGTTGGTCCTGTGAAAAAGTACAAATTGTGGACGATCAGCCATTAACTTTAACATATACCGATGTTCATGTACCTCGTTTACCCAAAAGTATGCAGACATCCTATTCCAAAATAACAGGCATTAATAGGTGTGTAGCAGCCTTCACGGTACTGATATGACCAGGGTGTCAGTGGCCATTTTTGCCTGTTTAACCAACAGACCTTGCTTTGCGCCACGAACTGTAGCTACAAATTGATTAACAGGTGTGTCTGAAACATCAGAACTCAATCATTAAAAGGGCTATTTACATACTTTTGGCCTTAAAGTCTACCTACAGCTGGTGGTATTTACACCTTTACACCTGTCATTTGCAAAACACATGATGAAAGTGGGTCTATTTGAAAACCTAGTGAGCTGCCTTGCTGCCTACTGCCTACCTAGGCAGCTGCCTAAATAGAGAGGATTCTTTTTTGTGAGAAAAGTTGTGCCGCACTGAATGCTGGGATTGCTTTCACTACTAAAGAAGCATCGGATACTCTTTTTGCTATTCAGTCAGATCATCACTTTGAAATAAGGTACCTTAGTAGGCAGCATTTTATGGCATCAAAGAATTTAGACATGCCATTTTCTTGGGAGCGCGTAGAATGACGTAAATTGCGCCTATGTAGCGAAATCGCTAAGTTTTCAGACAGACCCGTAGAGTGCAATATACAGCTAGTCAAAAGGTTACGTACACTCATCAGAATTGTGTGTCACGACAATCTTGGGATTTCTGTCACTACCAGAAATAATCTTGGCTAATAAAGTTCAACAGCGCCATTCAGCTTTGTAGCATGGCGTCCTGATTCCTCATTAGTGACATTCGTATCGATTAAGCTAGCTTAACTGCGCTTATTTGATAGAACACAAGCATGTTAATGGGAAAGTCTATAAAGCTCTGAACATCTGCATGGCCTCGGGAGCGACTGTACAACATAGGTGCGGACATTAGAACTTCAATGTGACCCCCTCATCTGGTCACCCGGTTCAACAGGGGTAACTAGCAAATAAAATGGCTCCACAGCCCGAGCATCCTTTTACTCGTACGGTGTAAAACTTTTATCTGGGACATTGGTAGCCTATCAATTAAAAGGTTAAGAGTTCAAATCCCAGCTCTGCTATGCAGCTACTGTTGGGCCCTTGAGCAAAGCCTTTAATGCTCTAAGCTCCAGGGGCGCCAAACAGCTGACCCTGCGCTCTGACCCCAGCTTCCAGACGAGCTGGGATATGCGAAAAAGCATTTAATTATACTGTACACGTTTGTGTCTGTTCTATTCTATACTATACTTTGGCATTGCCAGATTTGCGTTTTCATCACGGTTCTAATGTCATCATGCCCAGAATTTAATCCATCCTCTCTCGCCCCGGCAGGATGCAGGCTACTGGGTGCAGGTGCACAGGCTGGAACACGGTGATGGAGGGATTCTGGATCTGGATGACGTCCTGAGTGACGTCGCAGACGATAAAGACCGGGTAAGTGCCGCTCGGAATCTGACTGGCATGCGTCTCTGGACTGTTGTTTGTTACATAAAGGGAGTTATGCAATGCATATTACACAAATATTTGAGCTTTGAAAGCTGTTTGGTCTTGGTCATGTGACTGTGACTGGTTAAACAGCTACATGACATAAAGGTGTTCCAATTAAAAGGTGGAAAAATTATACCAGCTCGTAACTTCAGAAGGTAGGTGACCAAGTGAAGGAATCCTCATGTCTGCACAGAGAACGTAATTAACATGACTAATAAAAGGGCGGCACCGTAACCGAACTCAACTGTTATGCTAATTATCGCGGTGAATGAGTAGAGTTAAGTACAGATATATTGAACCTTGTCGATGTCTGACATGTCACTGACCCAGAAAGCAAAATAGTGGTAGTGCTGGTTTCAGTCAGTGCTTTTAATCATTTACTTATGACGCTCTTTGTCAGACAAAGCTCTAAGGACGGTTTTGTCAGGAGCTCATCCCTAAATTTGCCCGTGTGTAAAGGTGTTTGGGTAATGGTGCTGTTCTGTCGCTGCTACCTCAGTCACCACAAGTATAAAGCATCCTGAGAGGACTTGGGCTGTGTTCAAAATCATCTCCTACATTCTGTATACTGCACTCAGTATGTACTGTATACTTCATACTGCACTCAGTATATACTGCATACTGCACTCAGTATATACTGTATACTGCATACTGCACTCAGTATATACTGTATACTTCATACTGCACTCAGTATATACTGTATACTTCATACTGCACTCAGTATATACTGTATACTTCATACTGCACTCAGTATATACTGTATACTGCATACTGCACTCAATATATACTGTATACTGCATACTGCACTCAGTATATACTGTATACTGCATACTGCACTCAGTATATACTGTATACTGCATACTGCACTCAGTATATACTGCATACTGCATACTGCACTCAGTATATACTGCGTACTGCACTCAGTATGTACTGTATACTGCATACTGCACTCAGTATATACTGTATACTTCATACTGCACTCAGTATATACTGTATACTTCATACTGCACTCAGTATATACTGTATACTTCATACTGCACTCAGTATATACTGTATACTGCACTCAATATATACTGTATACTGCATACTGCACTCAGTATATACTGTATACTGCATACTGCACTCAGTATATACTGTATACTTCATACTGCACTCAGTATATACTGTATACTGCATACTGCACTCAATATATACTGTATACTGCATACTGCACTCAGTATATACTGTATACTGCATACTGCACTCAGTATATACTGTATACTTCATACTGCACTCAGTATATACTGTATACTGCATACTGCACTCAGTATATACTGTATACTGCATACTGCACTCAGTATATACTGTATACTGCATACTGCACTCAGTATATACTGTATACTGCATACTGCACTCAGTATATACTGTATACTGCATACTGCACTCAGTATATACTGCATACTGCACTCAGTATATACTGTATACTGCACTCAATATATACTGTATACTGCATACTGCACTCAGTATATACTGTATACTGCATACTGCACTCAGTATATACTGCATACTGCACTCAGTATATACTGTATACTGCACTCAATATATACTGTATACTGCATACTGCACTCAGTATATGCTGTATACTACATACTGCACTCAGTATATACTGTATACTGCATACTGCACTCAGTATATACTGTATACTTCATACTGCACTCAGTATATACTGTATACTGCACTCAGTATATACTGTATACTGCACTCAATATATACTGTATACTGCATACTGCACTCAGTATATGCTGTATACTACATACTGCACTCAGTATATACTGCATACTGCACTCAGTATATATTGTATACTGTATACTGCACTCAATATATACTGTATACTGCATACTGCACTCAGTATATACTGTATACTGCATACTGCACTCAGTATATACTGTATACTGCATACTGCACTCAGTATATACTGCATACTGCACTCAGTATATATTGTATACTGTATACTGCACTCAATATATACTGTATACTGCATACTGCACTCAGTATATACTGCATACTGCACTCAGTATATATTGTATACTGTATACTGCACTCAATATACAGTATACTGTATACTGCACTCAGTATATATTACATACTGTACTCAGTGTGTACTGTATACTGCATATTTTCTTTAGTATGTGCTGTATACTGTGTACTGCACTCTTTTTGGTACTGGTCATCATTTAGGTTGCATACTGATTTGGGGCTCCAAGAGTACACCAGTAGTATGTAGTAGGTAATTTAGAACACAGCCCTTGATTCATCATGGGGTTTGATGAGGCATTGATGGCTAAAGACACGACCGTGGCCGACCTGCCGTGTGTTTAGTAATCTGAGTCTTTGGCTCAGTAGTTCATGTCTCAGCTGTGCCATCTTTCCACCGTGTCCTTGAACAGAAGCATCAGCTCTATCGGTATGTGTTTTCATTTGATGCGTGAGGTTTGGTTAGTTAAGCCCCAGTGGTCAGAAGAGGTCAGAGCACTGAATCGTCATGGGTGGGAGACACTGAGAGTATGGTTGTTATAGTCCGGGTTTGAATCTCAACTGTGCTATAAGACAACCAGGCAAAGCTCTGCAATAGACTGCAACTCTGTCTAGGATATTACTCCTTTGCGTTCAGTGTTTCCTGGTGGAACCGGACCCGTCACATTCCTGACCAGATTAAAGCTGGCGAGGAAAATGAAATGAATAGATAACCTTATCAAAAAAGCCAAGTTTTAAATAAAAATGCCATCCCGTCCGGGTTTTTAGTTCATTGTAGGACCCACCGTGACTTGAACCAGGATAAAATAGAGCCAAAATGTATAAAGAAGATATATTTTAATAATGCTATTTTTGCCTGTGTACAAAATACACTGATCAGCCATAACATTAAAACCACCTCATTGTTTCTACACTCACTGTCTATTTTATCAGCTCCACTTACCATATAGAAGCACTTTGTAGTTCTACAATTACTGACTGTAGTCAATCTGTTTCTCTGCATGCTTTGTTAGCCCCCTTTTATGCTGTTCTTCAATGGTCAGGACCCCCACAGTACCACCAAAGAATAGGTATTATTTAGGTGGTGGATCATTCTCAGCACTGCAGTGACATTGACATGGTGGTGGTGTGTTAGTGTGTGTTGTGCTGGTATGAGTGGATCAGACACAGCAGCACTGATGGAGTTTTAAAATACTGTGTCCACTCACCGTCCACTCTATTAGACACTCCTACCTAGTTGGTCCACCTTGTAGATGTAAAGTCAGAGACGATCGCTCATCTATTGCTGCTGTTCTTCTGGACCTTCATCAGTGGTCACAGGACGCTGCCCATGGGGCACTGTTGGCTGGATATATTTTTGGTTGGTGGACTATTCTCAGTCCAGCAGTGACAGTGGGTTGTTTAGTGACAGTGGGGTCATACCAGCACAACACACACTAACGCACCAACACCACCATGTCACTGCAGTGCTGAGAATGATCCACCACCCATATAATACCTGCTCTGTGGTGGTCCTGTGGGGGTCCTGACCATTGAAGAACAGGGTGAAAGCAGGTTAACAAAGTATGTAGAGAAACAGATGGACTATAGTCAGTCATTGTAGAACTACAAAGTGCTTCTATATGGTAAGTGGAGCTGATAAACATGTACAAAATTAATTTGAGTGAGTAACCTACATACCAGTAGATGTTTGCTGCCATCTGCTGGCGGAGCAGTGAAATTACACCACATACGTAAAAATGGAGGCTAATAATGGAGTTCAATGTTTTAGCCACACGTATTGCTAACATGTCATGTGGGAAAGTAAATATTTACTGAGGAGCAAAATTTTACTTTAATAATACTAGAGCAACAAATAACGTTCCACACAGAGTTTAACATGCAGTCAGGGTGACACAATTACAAATACATTAGGTTTTCCTGCTCCTGTCAGAGCTCTTTGAATGTAGCTGGATCCAAAGGTGCCACATGTGCACTGAGGGTGCATCCCAAATCAACATTAATACTTTTTAAACATTAATAACTTCCCTCTCAATTCAAGTGAAACATCAGCTGTGCAAACCGTAACTTTTTTAATAAAGAGTATTACTTAAGCAATTGCTTTTTTGTTTGTCAGCTAGCTGTTGTCTGTGGTTAGCCATTGAGTTTCCAACCAGTGAGACGTCTCAGCATTGCACACATTTATTTCATTAGTTGTGTCCTTAAAGCTAAATGTAATAATTCATAGAATCTTTTAAATGTAATACTCTTTGTTGAATGTTGAACTCTTTGTTCAACAGTAGTAGAAGTAGGAATATTACCAGTAGTAGTATAATTATTATTGTTAATATCAGCATCTAACCCTTAACTTAGTCTAATGTTTAGGTTAATTGTGCTAAATGAATTAAAAGAACATATAAGTACATTTATAATTTGAAAAAAAAATACATCTAGTGAGCTGCCTTGCTGCCAACTGTCTACCTGGGCAGCTGCCTAAGCGATAATGTCAACAGCTGCCCCCGTCTACCATCACATAGTTAGCTTACTAAGCTAATAGAGTTAGTCTTTGTTTGTGAGGAAAGTGGTGTTTGTTTATTTATTAGGATTTTAACGGCATGTTTTACGCTGGTTACATTCATGACAGGACCGGTAGTTACTCATTACACAAGGTTCATCAGTTCACAAGGTTATATTAAACACAGTCATGGGCAATTTTGTATCTCCAATTCACCTCACTTGCATGTCTTGTGGGAGGAAACCGGAGCACCCGGAGGTGCCACACTGAATGTCGGTATTGCACCCTAACCCTAACCCTAGCCTTTTTTGTGAGGAAAGTGGACCAACTAGGTAGGAGTGTCTAATAGAGTGGACAGTGGCTGCTGTGTCTGATCCATTCATACCAGCACAACACACACTAACACACCACCACCATGTCAGTGTCACTGCAGTGCTGAGAATCATCCAGCACCTAAATAATACCTGCTCTGTGGTGGTCCTGTGGTGCTTTTATATGGTAAGTGGAGCTGATAAAATGGACAGTGTGTGTAGAAACCAGAAGGTGGTTTTAATGTTATGGCTGATTAGTGTATAGACATCACCATAATACCTATTATAATAATATTTATATAGAAGTATTTTATATTTATATTAAAGTTTGTCGTACCCATGTGCCCCTTACACTCCTTGGTAACCAGTGCAGTCCAACAAGGGTTTCAACTTCTATAACAATCTATTTATTGTTCATTCACCGTGTCCACCAATATCCTGCAGCTCGTTTTTCAGAAGACAGGGGGTGCTGTTGGTCTTCTCATCACAGTTGACCAAGTCCGGCATGGGAATCCTTTCCCCCTGTTCTCCAAATGGGAGGGTCACACTACAAATTTTCTGTAATTGACTCCCGTGTTGATTATAGATGACTCGACCAGCATAATTGTGGGTTGTTTTGTGCGTGAGGTTGGAGATTTGGTTCCAGCGGAGTTTTAATTGGGGGTTTGTGTAAATGCTGGGGATTTTCTGTGTTTATCCTGCGTAATAATAGTTTCTTCTATTGTCTTGTGTGTTTCCTTGCTCGGGTCTCTTGCTGTTTGTGAGGAACAGACACAAGATGTTTGCAGGACGTAGTCACCGGTCGTAAACAGGAAGGCCAAGGAAGTCAGGAGCCTTAAAAATGGACATAAACGTTCATCCACGACTCGCCATTGTTATTTTAATAGACGCGTTTTAAGCCGGATTCGATGGGACAAGTCGCTGACCCATTTCACGCGCCTATGTGAAAATCATTCCGAGTCGTCAGCGATTGCCAGCTTCCCGTGATATCTGCCACGCATTGTTTGTTTGCCCTTTAGTTCAAAACTTGTCGAGTGCTTGTCGAGTGCAGGGGAGGAAGATGAAAAAATGTGATATGAAAAACAGAGCACAGCTCAGGTTCACAGAGTCTATCCTTAAATCCTTTGATTCATTAATCGCAGCTTCCACCTTTTGTTCAGGTTGAAGGTACTTGAACGTGAAGCACTTTCACCATCATTGGACTAGTGTGCTTGTTTATATATATTCACGGAAGTTTGGAAAAGCAATTGCACCTTAAAACAGAACACCAAAAAAGGTCATCAAACACCCACATTAACAGGACGTAGACTTTTTGGCATTTAGCAGACGCTCTTATCAAGAGTGACTTACAGAGGTGCCTCCACAGTAATCATTTCTCTACCCTAGTTTAAGTAGACAACAGTCCAATGATCTCAGGAGCTCAGTGAATTCCAGCGTGGTACCGTGATAGGATGCCACCTGTGCAACAAGTCCGGTCGTGAAATTTCCTCGCTAGTAAATATTCCACAGTCAACTGTCAGTGCTATTATTACAAAGTGGAAGCAATTGGGAACGACAGCAACTCAGCCACGAAGTTTTAGGTCACGTTAAATGACAGAGCGGGGTCAGCGGATGCTGAGGTGTATAGTGCGCAGAGGTCGCCAACTTTCCGCAGAGTCAATCACTACAGAATTTCAAACTTCATGTGGCCTTCAGATTAGTTTAGGAACAGTGTGTAGAGAGCTTCATGGAATGGGTTTCCATGGCCGAGCAGCTGCATCCAAGCCTTACATGACCAAGCGCAATGCAAAGCGTCGGATGCAGTGGTGTAAAGCACGCCGCCACTGGACTCTAGAGCAATGGAGATGTGTTCTCTGGAGTGACTAATCACGCTTCTCCGTCTGGCAATCCAATGGACGAGTCTGGGTTTGGCGGTTGCCAGGAGAATGGTACTCGTCTGACTGCATTGTGCCGAGTGTAAAGTTTGGTGGAGGGGGGATTATGGTGTGGGGTTGTTTTTCAGGAGTTGGGCTCGGCCCCTTAGTTCCAGTGAAAGGAACTCTTAATGCTTCAGCATACCAAGAGATTTTGGACAATTTCATGCTCCCAACTTTGTGGGAACAGTTTGGGGATGGCCCCTTCCTGTTCCAACATGACTGCGCACCAGTGCACAAAGCAAGGTTGATAAAGACGTGGATGAGTGAGTTTGGTGTGGAAGAACTTGACTGGCCTGCACAGAGTCCTGACCTCAACCCGATAGAACATCTTTGGGATGAATTAGAGCGGAGACTGTGAGCCAGGCCTTCTCGTCCAACATCAGTGTCCGACCTCACAAAGAATAAACATAGCAGTGCAATGGATTTTTGGTAGTCAGTAGTATGCTGCAGAACCAGTATCTCAGAAACTAGCAAAAGTCTCATGTTGATTCTCTAGACAGTCGCCTTCTAATCTGCCGCTTCTCCAAAAGCTGCTGCCCTGCAGACCTCAACCCACCGAGAGTTCAGCAAAGCCGAACACACACAAACACCCAGAGCTTATGAGGTCAGGGTGCTGCGGTCACTTTTGTGGTTGATGAGTAAAGCAGACTTCGCGAAGCTCGGCGGTCGTGACCTCTAGTGAGAGAAAATAGAAGATGATCCACACAGGACGGAAGAGAGTGCAACCTCGAGGGAACTTCCTGTCAAAACCCTGCCATCAGGCTGCCCATTTCTGACCTGTGTGTGTGAGAGAGGCAGAGTCTGTGTATTAGCTGAGATTTAGAGCTCAGAGTTTCTGTTGCTATTGAAACCACTTAAGTTGCGTTGTGAATCTTGTGTGTGTGTGTGTGTGTGTGTGTGTGTGTGTGTGTGTGTGTGTGTGTGTTCCCTTGGGGGAACATTGTACACCAACATACATGCCAAATGATGCATTTTAGCATTACTCATGACGCTGAATTGAAAGGTGTCTCATTGTCTCGTCAAGCTAAGCGTATTAATATTCCATTATATTGCTCATTAGCATAGCAGTATATTATGCTAGTTCACCGCTGAGATCTGGGTTTGAATCTCATTTAGCAGTTTCAGCAGTGCTGTCAGCTGGCTGGGAGCCTACACAGACACAGATGGATATATCTATTTTTCCCCAATTACCTGATGCTTCATCTCTACTGATGCTGATCCCTTACTGCTGATGGAGGTGTCCCCTCTGACACGTGTGCAGTAGCCGACTGCATCTTATGTGGATCAGCTTTGTGTATGGAGAGCCACACCCTGTCCACATTATCCCTTGACTCTGTGGGATCAGTCGTAATTGCATCAGTTATGAGGTCCCTATCCGGCTCTTCCCTCCCTCCCTGGGATGGTCAATGCTCTGCCATGGATTGGTGCCCCTTATTGGGGTATTTGGGGAACTGGACCATAGTGGACAATCTTTGATGTTCTGTTCAGTTCAGTTTGCATAACACGTGCTTACTCTACTTTGTGTAGAGTAACGTCAGTGTGAAGCCTTTGACATTTCTCCACATACACAGTGCATTGACAAAAGTCTGTGGACACTTACTTATAATTCATTCCGTCCCAAAACATGGGTATTAATAGTCACCCATTGCTTTGCAGCTATAACAGCCTCCGCTCGGTCCACTGAGACAAAACATTGCAGTGCATCTTTGGGAATTGGTTGACATTAGGGTACAGACAGGTCAGAGGTCAGACAACCGTGTCTTCATGGATCTTGCTTGTGTACAGGGGTACAGTCATGCCGGAACAAGGGAAAAAACCTTCCCCAAACTGTTGGCAGCAAGTTACATTCATTTACATTTTTGGCATTTAGCAGACGCTTTTTATCCATAGCGACATCGTTGCATACAATTTGAGCAATTTAAGGTTGGGAGCCTTGCCCAGGGGCCCAACAGTGGCAACTTGGCTGTGGTAAGGCTTGAACCTGGCAACCTTCTGATTACTAGTGAAGTACCTTAACCTCCTGAGCTACCACAGCAAGTTAAAAGCTCGATTGGATTTCTACACCCGGAATTGATTCTCTTGATAGATTTTCTACACCTGAACTTAATCATTAGGAGGAGTGTCCACTTTCTTCTTGCCAAATTGTGCGTATGTTTTACTGTGTGTGTGTAGGTGTGTGGGTGGTAATGCCTTCATCAGGCCCCACACAGCAAACAATCTGTTCTTACTGTGTGGTAAATAAGTCCCTATGGGTCTATGAGGATCTGTGTGGATGAGTGCTGAGCATCTCTATTATTATATGTCTTGCCACTGACCTGCTGGTGCAGTAATACAGTGGACAGAGTGCTGACGGAGGGAAATAGTGGCTGTAACGCTGTCCAACTGCGGGCGAAAGAACAGTTCCGTCGTGTGCTCTAGCTAAGGTAACCCCTCTTGAGTGGCGGCTTGCGATTGATTATGCAGGGATCTGCTCAGTGCTGTCAGGTTTAAATGAGCAACCACAGTGCAAGTCACATTTGGAAATTGACCCTTTACAAATACACTACATGACCAAAAGTATGTGGACACCTCTTCTAATGATCGCCCCACCAGTTATCCAGTTCCGAGGTTTCAGTTTCGCCAATTGCTAACAGCTGTATTTGCTACAATCAATTAACTGAAGTAAATAATATGCTTCTAAATTTGCCGTGACAGTATGGGGAAGGCCTTTTCAGTTCCAGCATGATTGTATTGAGCCTTGAGCTCAACCCCACCAAGTACAACATGACCAAAAGTATGTGGACACTCCTTCTTTCTATTTTATTTTTGCATTTTCTCCCATCTTCTCCCAGTTTAGCCTAGTCAGATTGTCTGCTGCTGCTGGGGGATCCCTGATTGCAGTCGAGGTGGGTATATTGCTGCTCACGCCTCCTCGGAACCGCGCACAGCTCTTAGCGGAACCCCTTTTCACCCATGCATTATGCACAGGTGCCTCTCTACCTGCCAATCAGGGTCCTTACACAGCGTTTGAAGACCCCACCCACGTAGTCCAGCTATCCCGCCCTAGCAGAGACGTGTCTGCTGCAGGCACTGCCAATTATGCTTGCTAGATGGTGCCCAGCCGACCGGTGGCAATGCTGAGTTTTGAACCGAGGACTTCAGTAACAACAGTAAGTGATCAGAAAGTGTCCACTTATAAATAAACATGCATTGCAATGCATCCTAATAAATTGGCCAGTAAGGTGCTTTTGCACCTGATACACTCATACCAGAACAATACACTGCGTCTCCCAGGAATTGGTCATGAGAACATCAAATCACTGTTCTACACTAACTGTAGGGGGAACCGTGCTGTTACTCATATTTTTCATACATAGCATCTTTTAATCTGATCCTGACCAGCACAAGCAGTGTCCCTGGTAATTTGGTTAGGTTTATTTAATTAGTGCAGACTCTGTTATTATGAACAGCGGCCACCATCATGTTCTCATTTAATACCAAATTGCTTAATTAGACTAGCTTGATAACTTATCTTGGCATGAGAATGACCTATAGAGTTCTATATTTAAAACGAACCACTGAAGTTCTAAAATGTGTAACTCTTTTCTTTCATGTGCACACATTCTCGGTTCTCTTCCATTAGCTCAGATACACACAGGGACGAACTAAGACACAATAATTGGTATCATATGTCCTTTTTTAAAGCATAGGTTTCTCCCCTCTCTCCTAAATAGCTCTCGGGTCTCTCGGGACTCGGTCGTGGGAACGTCAACACGCTGCTCTAATTGAGGAGGCACACACATTCGTGAGCGTACGTCATAAATCTACACGCCGTGTTAGAAATATTTCGGTAAAGCCCACTGGAAAACATAAAATTAATGACTATACTCTAAATTAACTGGAATGTTCTTGTACTAGGTTGCTTGTCTTAGCAAAATGTGTAAATACAGAAGTGGACGAATCATAGGGTACAAAACTAGCCCCCCTTCCTTTCCCCCAGAAAAGGTAACCCTCGAATTTGGCCGATTTGTGTAATGGTATAGCTCCAGGTATTAATAATTTACCAATAATACACTGATGATCCAAAACTTTGGGACCACCTGCCTAATATGCTGTCAAACAGCTCTGTCTCACCAGGATATTGCCATGCCATTACCAGCAGGTCCTTCAACTTCTGTACACAGTAAGTTTACTCATCCTACAGTGGGTCTTGGAGAAAATGTGGGCAGGAGTTAGCAGGGGTACTTTGACCGACCTGTGACTACTCAGCCACTACAATTAAAGCAGTCATCAGTTTGAGCCACAGTAGCTCTTCTGTTGGTCCCTACAAGACCCCATGGCCTTCATGTCTTCTTGGCATCAGTGAGTCTTGGCCGCCCAACAACCTGTTGGCGGTTCTTGGCTTGACGCTCCTTAGACCACTGTCAGTGGGCACTCGTGACTGAGCATCCTTTATTTTTATTACCATTTGTTTAGCATTCATCATTTGACCGTTACATGCAAATTGTTTGGGGTGGTCGTAATATTTAGGCTTCTCAGTGTAATTACATTCTTACACACATTCTATTCCATTTACCTGTTGGATACTGGGGACTTTAAGTCCAAGTTTTGACATTGAGTGGTGCTCAGGTGGCGCAGCAGTAACTTGCTGGGTTCGAGGGGTTCCACTGGTATTCGAATTCCCAACAATGCCATCGTCTCATCCATACATAATTGGCTATGTCTCAAGGGGGATGGCTGAGGCCCCGTGATGGATGGGCGTCCAATCTTGGGTGTGTTGCTTCTTGGGAATGTGGACTCAACACCACTCTGACAAAAACACAGTGACGGTTGAATATGAACAAGTGTTGAGTAATGCCTTTCGGTTGCTCCAGTTGCCCGCATATTTGATTTCACGCAGTTTGCCCTTCCCTCATGGCTAGATTTACATAACACCATGAGCCTCCCTTGCCATCCTTGGAACCTAGGCACTGTAGTTACCACTAGTGTGCTCTTCACCATTACGCCACACCATATCCATATACCATTGATATGGAGGTGTGTAATGTGGTTTAGAGACACACATCAATGCGACGTTTCTCCTCTGAAGTCCATGGTTATTTCTTGTGACAGTGGACTCACCACCACCAGCCTGACACAGATGCCACCACGGTAGAACATGAACGAATGTTGAATGATTCCTTTTGGTTGCTCCCATTGTGTCACTTCTGTATCATGCTGCCTGTGCATTACATCCTTATATTGATGCTTGAGGTGTGGCTGGGAGTCTAAAGTAGAGAGATAGGCAACATGTCTACTGTTAAGCTGTTGTATGATGTTGTAAGCAGATAAGAAACAACAGTTAGCACAGAATGTAGGTTCCAAGGTCCAACACATAATGTAATGTGGCTAGAGCAGTATAAAGGGAGGACCATAGTATCTGTTTCTTGTTCTTCAGCTATTCCACTGCTGTAAGAACCCACGATCATGCCTGAACTCCAATCCAGTCAACTTTAATCTTCGTTATCTATTATCATCTGACCTTATTTTTTCCATCCGTGTGCTTGACTGGCCTGCCTGCAGTCCAGATCTTTCTCCGGTTAAAAATGTATGGTGCATCATTAAGAGGAGAATTAGACAACGGCGACCACGGACTGTGAAGCAGCTGAAGACTCACATCAAGCAAGAATGGAGAACCAGTCCACTTGCAAAACCCGAACGATTAGTGTCCTCAGTTCCCAAACCATTAAAAAGGCTCTATGTTTCAAATATGTTCACAACATGTGATAAAGTTGGTCAGGTCTTTTCTTTCTACTTTCTACTTACTTTGGGCAGTGGTAACTAAGTGGTTAAGGCACTGGACTAGTAATCAGAAGGTTGCCGGTTCAATCCCCACTGCTGCCAAGTTGCCACTGTTGGGCCACTGACCAAGGCCCTTAACCCACAGTTGTTCAAACTGTATCCAGTCATAAGTCACTTTGGATGGAAGCATCTGCTAAATGCTCTTCTGCTCTACTTGTTTTTTTGTGTTTTACAAACCGTCCCAACTTTTATGAAAACGGGGGTTGAATAGTGTGGACGCAGGGTCTCTTCCTACCCTAGCTAAGGTATTACACTGTAAAGTAATTGTCAATCTCTCTCCGTGTAGTTGGTGGCAGTGTACGAGGAGCAGGAGCCTCACGTTGGAGGAGGCGATGGGACAAGCGCAAGCTCTACAGGTACTCAGTCTCCTGATCTTTTCTCTGGGGAGGTGTCCACCTCAACTCCCATCTCCTCCTTCCAGCCCTTCAGCACGTACCAGCCCAACAGCGAGATCGAGGTCACGCCTTCAGCGCTCCGCACGAGTAAGTGCCCTTGCCTTATTTTAATTGGTCGAGAGTGGTTAGTTCCCACCCTCAAGTGTATTAATCTACACCCTGACAATTAGCAAGTAGGAACTTGTAGCTTAATCATCAATCAAAGCCTTGCAGTGATTTTCCACTTAAAATCCATTTAAATCTGGTTAAACCAAACTTGAGTGTAAATTTTTTTTTTGTCTCTCTCGCAGATATGCCTTTGCACGTAAGGCGTAGTAGCGATCCTGCGTTAATAAGCTTGACTTCGCTGTCTATCTCGGACCTGAACCCTCAGCCTGAAGAGCCCTCGAGGAAGAATCCGACACGCTGGTCGAGCACAGCTGGATTTATCAAACCGCGCTATTCCACCGACACCAGTAGCCTCGAGAGGAAGGTATGCACAATCATTAATGGTCAATCAGACAATTGGGACAGTGGTAGCTTAGTGGGTAGAGGTGCGGGTTTGAATCCCAGCTCTGCCATACAGCAAGTAGGCAGCATTTTGAGACATCCTTCTTCTCTGGAATGCATAGGATGACGTACAGTGTATCACAAAAGTGAGTACACCCCTCACATTTCTGCAAATATTTCATTATATCTTTTCATGGGACAACACTATAGACATGAAACTTGGATATAACTTAGAGTAGTCAGTGTACAGCTTGTATAGCAGTGTAGATTTACTGTCTTCTGAAAATAACTCAACACACAGCCATTAATGTCTAAATAGCTGGCAACATAAGTGAGTACACCCCACAGTCAACATGTCCAAATTGTGCCCAAATGTGTCGTTGTCCCTCCCTGGTGTCATGTGTCAAGGTCCCAGGTGTAAATGGGGAGCAGGGCTGTTAAATTTGGTGTTTTGGGTACAATTCTCTCATACTGGCCACTGGATATTCAACATGGCACCTCATGGCAAAGAACTCTCTGAGGATGTGAGAAATAGAATTGTTGCTCTCCACAAAGATGGCCTGGGCTATAAGAAGATTGCTAACACCCTGAAACTGAGCTACAGCATGGTGGCCAAGGTCATACAGCGGTTTTCCAGGACAGGTTCCACTCGGAACAGGCTTCGCCAGGGTCGACCAAAGACGTTGAGTCCACGTGTTCAGGTTCATATCCAGAGGTTGGCTTTAAAAAATAGACACATGAGTGCTGCCAGCATTGCTGCAGAGGTTGAAGATGTGGGAGGTCAGCCTGTCACTGCTCAGACCATACGCCGCACACTGCATCAACTCAGTCTGCATGGTCGTCATCCCAGAAGGAAGCTGACGCACAAGAAAGCCCGCAAACAGTTTGCTGAAGACAAGCAGTCCAAGAACATGGATTACTGGAATGCCCTGTGGTCTGACGAGACCAAGATAAACTTGTTTGGTTCAGATGGTGTCCAGCATGTGTGGCGGCGCCCTGGTGAGAAGTACCAAGACAACTGTATCTTGCCTACAGTTAAGCATGGTGGTGGTAGCATCATGGTCTTGGGCTGCATGAGTGTTGCTGGCACTGGGGAGCTGCAGTTCATTGAGGGAAACATGAATTCCAACATGTACTGTGACATTCTGAAACAGAGCATGATCCCCTCCCTTCAAAAACTGGGCCTCATGGCAGTTTTCCAACACGATAACGACCCCAAACACAACCTCCAAGATGACAACTGCCTTGCTGAGGAAGCTGAAGGTAAAGGTGATGGACTAAACCCAATTGAGCACATGTGGCGCATCCTCAAGTGGAAGGAGGAGGAGTTCAAGGTGTCTAACATCCACCAGCTCCGTGATGTCATCATGGAGGAGTGGAAGAGGATTCCAGTAACAACCTGTGCAGCTCTGGTGAATTCCATGCCCAGCAGGGTTAAGGCAGTGCTGGATAATAATGGTGGTCACACAAAATATTGACACTTTGGGCACAATTTGGACATGTTCACTGTGGGGTGTACTCACTTATGTTGCCAGCCATTTAGACATTAATGGCTGTGTGTTGAGTTATTTTCAGAAGACAGTAAATCTACACTGCTATACAAGCTGTACACTGACTACTCTAAGTTATATCCAAGTTTCATGTCTATAGTGTTGTCCCATGAAAAGATATAATAAAATATTTGCAGAAATGTGAGGGGTGTACTCACTTTTGTGATACACTGTATATAGCTTTTCACACGGACCCTATAACTCTTGGATTACATTAAAAGCAGTAACTTCCTGTCCTGTCATTAATATATTCAGTGTGAAAGTGTGAAACATGGCATTAACATCCTAATAAAAATAAAATACAAGCAATTGCCAAATGAAAGACATCAAAGCTCATCAAGCTGGAAGCCTTCGCACTAAAATAATGGGTGAAAATTTTACAAAAAATGTGCCAGAAGCTTGTTAGCACCTAGCGAAATCATTTATTAGAGGTTATCAACATTAGATGTGTAATTTTTTACACATCACTATAATACTTAAGGTAGTGGGGGAGTTTTTCTGATAGGAACTGTATATATACACTATATATCTCAGTGGTTTTTTGCAGTGCCCCCCTTTTGTAGATAATGTTCCACCGTGACACACCTGTACACATCTTTTACTTTCAACCTCAAATATATCCATTTATATAATCAATCCAGAATGGCATCATGTACTATAATGAGCCCAATATGGTGCCGCTTATACACAGTAACCAATCCAGAATGACATAATGTACTATAATGAACACAATATGGTACCGCTTATACGCAGTATCCAATCCAGAATGTCATCATGTACTATAATTATCCCAATATGGTGCCTCTTATATACAATAACCAATCCAGAATGGCATCATGTACTGTAATGAGCCCAATATGGTGCTGCTTATACACTATGACCAATCCAGAATGACATCATGTACTCTAACAAGCCCAATATGGTGCCTCTTATACACAATAACCAATCCAAAATGTCATCATGTACTATAATGAGCCCAATATTGCACCGATTATACACTATGACCAATCCAGAATGACATCATGTACTATAACAAGCCCAATATGGTGCCTCTTATACACAATAACCAATCCAAAATGTCATCATGTACTATAATGAGCCCAATATGGCACCGCTTATACACAATGACCAATCCAGAATGACATCATGTACTATAACCAACCATGAATATTATAATTCTTTATACTACATAAAAAATGTCATCATTTGGGCACTCAGGTCGCGCACACTTGGCCACCAGATCTGACATCTCGAACAACAACGATTGGTTCGTCCATTGGGTTGGATTCCGAAGGGTGCAATTACGACCTCTGCTGGCTGATCAATGGCGCCTGCACAGAGACGGGGGATAATGGAGATCAGTGAGTGACTCTCCATGTTGAGACTGATCCCCATATGAGCTCGCCTCGTGCAGGTGAAAAGATGCAGTCAGCTACTGCACACGTGTCGGAGGGGGCTTGTTAGCCACGGCTCTCCTCGGTCAGGAGTGGAGGTCTGCAGCACTAGAGAGTAAGCACAGTGCAATCGGGTAATTGGATGGTACACACAGTCTTAATCTATAATGCTTTCTTTAGAATGCACCTATAATATAACCAAGCCAGATTAGCATCAAACCTAATGATAATAAAAAGCATTAAAAACCCTATTCTGATTAGACTGGTTTAGCTGAGCGGACCCAAATCACATCATTAGTTTATGATTTAATACATCTGTTTGCAGTAGTTGTGACAAAAACATCTAATAATTAGGGTGTCCACATACTTTTGGACATATGCTGTACTGTAACTTTACCTATAATGACACCTCTTGCTGAAATTAACCCAGAGTCACTCCTGTCTGTTCTGGGTGAGATCATGATCGTACGTCTGTCTTCCTCAGGGTCCAGGTTTGGACACGTACCGAAGTCTTCCTCGCGATGCGGGTCACCGGAGCAATCAGAGAGAGTTCCAGCGGGAGACCAACCGATCCTCCTTGAGCGCCAATCACCCCATGGTGGACCGCTGGCTCGAGCGACAGGAACAGGTAGGGGCATGCGTAATTCTGTTAGGTCCTGGGTTTGATTCCCAGGTGGATCAGTTTAGGGTCTTTCTGTGTGGAGTTTGTCTGTTTTTTTTCCTGTACCTGTGTGGGTTTCCTCTGGGAGCTCCGGTTTCCTCCCACAGTCCATAGGCTACCTGTAAGTGTAAAACATAACGTTTAAAATCTAAATAATAAATAATTAATGAATAAAAATAATAATAAAAAATAATATTAAATAACTAAAACACATTTAAAAAATGCTGCATTAACTACAACGATAAATGTTTATTATCTAATAAATAAATAAATTTATTTAATTAATAAATATATATGAATTTAATAATTATCTTTTTATTTAATAAATATTATGTCATTAATTTTTATTTATTTAAAAAATAATAAATCCTAAATGTTACTTGCAGAATACGTCAACAGCATCCAGAAGTGCAGCACTCTGTGCATTTGTGTTTTGGTGCGTGCGTGTGTGAGTGTGTGCGTGTGTGCGTGTGTGTGAGTGTGAGAGAGAGAGAGAGAGAGAGAGAGAGAGAGAGAAAGGGTGTTTAACCAATCTCTGTTGTTTTAATCAAATCACTGAAGCGAAGGTAATGGCTCTTTTGGACTTGTTGATGTATTGCAGCAGTTGAAACGTCCAGTTAAGTAGTGCTGCACAATTAAATCAACACAATTTAATAGATCAGCTGTGTGTGTGAGAGAGAGAGAAAGAGAAAAGTAAAGGCTGAGAGAGCTACATTTGAGAGCTTTTCAATCCACAACTATGGGCTGTAATATAGGCTGTGTTTATGCTTGTAGTTCGGTTCACTTGGTCCAGACTAACCATGAATTTAAGACGTTGTTACATTTAGTCCTGGTTTAATTAGCGTTCACGGGACGGCATGGTGGCTCAGTGGGTAGCACTGTCACCTCAAAGCAAGAAGGTCTTGGGTTCAATGTGCGGCCAACCCCTATACTTTGTTGCATTTGCGCATGGAGAGTTATTTATTTATATCATTGGAAATAAAATAACGTTTTAAATTATTTAGATCCCAACATGCTCTCAGCCAGTGCAGTGGTCTGTTAAGATAGCCCACCACTGCTGAGATCTGGGTTTGAATCCAAGCAGTGCTATTGGCCGGCCGGTTGTCTAGCCAGACATGATTGACTATGTCCTATCTGGTAAATTGGTGTCCTGTCCTGGGTTTGTTTAGATGCCTTTGGTTCGTATTTAGTTAGTGATTAGTTTTGAAATGGACTGACACCCCCCCTGCTCAAGCTCTCTTGCTACACATAAAAGATTCTGGAGCTGTGCTGCACCCACACTGCCTACCGCGAACACTGTGTGTTGATTTGCAAAAACACTCCAGAATGGCATTCGTTTGATTCGTGGATGCAGGAATAATTCACACACCCGAGGAAATGGAGCCGAACGCATTCACACATAGCGACGGAGAGTCAGGTGCCATGGCAACAGAGAGCAGAGAGGGTTTCAGCATTGTCATTTAGGGCACAGTAGGGGTGTTGCGGTAATATCTGGTGGTGGTTTTGCAGTGTTATAAAGTGAAAGAGAAAGAAATACGTCTGTGATTTATATGGCCAATAATATGTGGACACCTGACTTAAGCTTGTTGTGTATTCCAGATTTAAACCTTTTGCAGCTACAACAGTTTCCACTCTTCTGGAAAAGCTTTAAACGTTAGTTTTGAAGTGTGTGTTTTATTATTATAGTAAAATTTCATCAAAAAACGGGTCCGTCGTGGATTAGAAGCCGCTGAAACAGGTGAGGGCGGCACGGTGGCTCGGTGGGTAGCACTGTCGCCTCACAGCAAGAAGGTCCTGGGTTCGTTCCCCAGGCGGGGCGGTCCGGGTCCTTTCTGTGCGGAGTTTGCATGTTCTCCCCGTGTCTGTGTGGGTTTCCTCCGGGAGTCCAAAAACATGCAGTCAGGTTAATTGGAGACACTGAATTGCCCTATAGGTGAATGGGTGAGTGTATGTGTGTGTGTGTATGTGTGTCTGCCCTGCGAAGGACTGGCGCCCCGTCCAGGGTGTTACTGTGTGCCTTGCACCCATTGAAAAGCTGGGATAGGCTCTGTAATTTACACTGATCAGCCATAACAATAAAACTACCTCCTTGTTTCTACACTCACTGTCCATTTTATCAGCTCCACTTACCATATAGAAGCACTTTGTAGTTCTACAATTACTGACTGTAGTCCATCTGTTTGTCTGCATGCTTTGTTAGCCCCCTTGTTAGCCCCCTTTCATTTTAACCATATTAATACCATTACTACCAGCTAGACATATCACTGCAGTGCTGAGAATGATCCACCATTTAAATAATGCCTGCTCTGTGGTGGTCCTGTGGGGGTCCTGACCATTGAAGAACAGGGTGAAAGCAGGCTAAAAAGTATGTAAAGAAATAGATGGACTACAGTCAGTAATTGTAGAACTACAAAGTGCTTCTCACTTGCATGAAGAAATATCTTCTGCAGCTTCATGTGTATTTAACAAGGCTTTACTGACCTGTGTAAAGCCTGGATATTGGATGCATTATGGGTAATGTAGTTTCTGTGGTTTGGGATTTCAGGAGGAGGCACAGGAGGAGGACGGAAACGCGCGGATCGACCTGGTCGGCCGAGACGATACGAGTTTAGAGCACTCAGGAGTGAGCTCACTAGAGTAAGACCTTCTTTTGAACTCATCTTAGCTCAGCTCACCTAATAGCACATTGTAACCACCTGTTTTGTCTTTGTTTTTAACCTGACCGTTCTCATCTCAGTTTGATCTGCAGGTAATAAATGAATCAAGCTCTGTGTGGCTTCTGTCTCCTTCTTTTTCTTCTTGTGTGATGCCTTTTTCCAGCTCAGTAACTCCAGCATGGACTTATTTGGTGTTGGTTAATTAATTAATGAATTGTATTAATTATTTCGTTTCATCTGATGTGTGTTTTCAGTGATATAGTTAAGCTTGTCGAGGTGTCTAATGATGGAGGACCGTTGGGTATCCACGTCGTGCCTTTTACTGGCCATGACTGCAGGTAATGTGTGTGTGTGTTGTAAATTTCTGCACTGTAGCACCGTTGCTGCCATTGCCAAGAGACCCCTCTACCCATGTACCTGTGCTAAATTGGGTTACCCTGTGTCTCAAAGTCTCAAAGTCAACATAGGTGACAACAGTAGTGGAGCTAGAACCAGTGACCTTATACTTGTCTAGTACCTTAACCGCTGAGCTACCAGCTAGACATATTTCAGAACTCAGTTCAGTCCATTATAAGAAAGTAGAGGAAATATAAAACTAAAACTACACTACCTAGATCAGGCTGAATCTCTTGTTCATGTATTATGAAGACTAAATCAATAACAATTATATGTTATATCAATACTACATATCAATATTATATTTTATATACAGTGTATCACAAAAGTGAGTACACCCCTCACATTTCTGCAGATATTTAAGTATATCTTTTCATGGGACAACACTGACAAAATGACACTTTGACACAATGAAAAGTAGTCTGTGTGCAGCTTATATAACAGTGTAAATTTATTCTTCCCTCAAAATAACTCAAAATACAGCCATTAATGTCTAAACCACCGGCAACAAAAGTGAGTACACCCCTAAGAGACTACACCCCTAAATGTCCAAATTGAGCACTGCTTGTCATTTTCCCTCCAAAATGTCATGTGATTTGTTAGTGTTACTAGGTCTCAGGTGTGCATAGGGAGCAGGTGTGTTCAATTTAGTAGTACAGCTCTCACACTCTCTCATACTGGTCACTGAAAGTTCCAACATGGCACCTCATGGCAAAGAACTCTCTGAGGATCTTAAAAGACGAATTGTTGCGCTACATGAAGATGGCCAAGTCTACAAGAAGATTGCCAACACCCTGAAACTGAGCTGCAGCACAGTGGCCAAGATCATCCAGCGTTTTAAAAGAGCAGGGTCCACTCAGAACAGACCTCGCGTTGGTCGTCCAAAGAAGCTGAGTGCACGTGCTCAGCGTCACATCCAACTGCTGTCTTTGAAAGATAAGCGCAGGAGTGCTGTCAGCATTGCTGCAGAGATTGAAAAGGTGGGGGGTCAGCCTGTCAGTGCTCAGACCATACGCCGCACACTACATCAAATTGGTCTGCATGGCTGTCACCCCAGAAGGAAGCCTCTTCTGAAGTCTCTACACAAGAAAGCCCGCAAACAGTTTGCTGAAGACATGTCAACAAAGGACATGGATTACTGGAACCATGTCCTATGGTCTGATGAGACCAAGATTAATTTGTTTGGTTCAGATGGTCTCAAGCATGTGTGGCGGCAATCAGGTCAGGAGTACAAAGATAAGTGTGTCATGCCTACAGTCAAGCATGGTGGTGGGAATGCCATGGTCTGGGGCTGCATGAGTGCAGCAGGTGTTGGGGAGTTACATTTCATTGAGGGACACATGAACTCCAATATGTACTGTGAAATACTGAAGCAGAGCATGATCCCCTCCCTCCGGAAACTGGGTCGCAGGGCAGTGTTTCAGCATGATAATGACCCCAAACACACCTCTAAGACGACCACTGCTTTATTGAAGAGGCTGAGGGTAAAGGTGATGGACTGGCCAAGCATGTCTCCAGACCTAAACCCAATAGAACATCTTTGGGGCATCCTCAAGCGGAAGGTGGAGGAGCGCAAAGTCTCGAATATCCGCCAGCTCCGTGATGTCGTCATGGAGGAGTGGAAAAGCATTCCAGTGGCAACCTGTGAAGCTCTGGTAAACTCCATGCCCAGGAGAGTTAAAGCAGTTCTGGGAAATAATGGTGGCCACACAAAATATTGACACTTCAGGAACTTTCACTAAGGGGTGTACTCACTTTTGTTGCCGGTGGTTTAGACATTAATGGCTGTATATTGAGTTATTTTGAGGGAAGAACAAATTTACACTGTTATATAAGCTGCACACAGACTACTTTTCATTGTGTCAAAGTGTCCTTTTGTCAGTGTTGTCCCATGAAAAGATATACTTAAATATCTGCAGAAATGTGAGGGGTGTACTCACTTTTGTGATACACTGTATATATATATATATATATATATATATATATATATATATACAGGGGTTGGACAATGAAACTGAAACACCTGGTTTTAGACCACAATAATTTATTAGTATGGTGTAGGGTCTCCTTTTGTGGCCAATACAGCGTCAATTCATCTTGGAAATGACATATACAAGTCCTGCACAGTGGTCAGAGGGATTTTAAGCCATTCTTCTTGCAGGATAGTGGCCAGGTCACTACGTGATGCTGGTGGAGGAAAACGTTTCCTGACTCGCTTCTCCAAAACACCCCAAAGTGGCTCAATAATATTTAGATCTGGTGACTGTGCAGGCCATGGGAGATGTTCAACTTCACTTTCATGTTCATCAAACCAATCTTTCACCAGTCTTGCTGTGTGTATTGGTGCATTGTCATCCTGATACACGGCACCGCCATTGGATGCACATGGTCCTCCAAGAATGGTTCGGTAGTCCTTGGCAGTGACGCGCCCATCTAGCACAAGTATTGGGCCAAGGGAATGCCATGATATGGCAGCCCAAACCATCACTGATCCACCCCCATGCTTCACTCTGGGCATGCAACAGTCTGGGTGGTACGCTTCTTTGGGGCTTCTCCACACCGTAACTCTCCCGGATGTGGGGAAAACAGTAAAGGTGGACTCATCAGAGAACAATACATGTTTCACATTGTCCACAGCCCAAGATTTGCGCTCCTTGCACCATTGAAACCGACGTTTGGCATTGGCACGAGTGACCAAAGGTTTGGCTATAGCAGCCCGGCCGTGTATATTGACCCTGTGGAGCTCCCGACGGACAGTTCTGGTGGAAACAGGAGAGTTGAGGTGCACATTTAATTCTGCCGTGATTTGGGCAGCCGTGGTTTTATGTTTTTTGGATACAATCCGGGTTAGCACCCGAACATCCCTTTCAGACAGCTTCCTCTTGCGTCCACAGTTAATCCTGTTGGATGTGGTTTGTCCTTCTTGGTGGTATGCTGACATTACCCTGGATACCGTGGCTCTTGATACATTACAAAGACTTGCTGTCTTGGTCACAGATGCGCCAGCAAGACGTGCACCAACAATTTGTCCTCTTTTGAACTCTGGTATGTCACCCATAATGTTGTGTGCATTGCAATATTTTGAGCAAAACTGTGCTCTTACCCTGCTAATTGAACCTTCACACTCTGCTCTTACTGGTGCAATGTGCAATTAATGAAGATTGGCCACCAGACTGGTCCAATTTAGACATGAAACCTCCCACACTAAAATGACAGGTGTTTCAGTTATTTTGTCCAACCCCTGTATATATACATACACACTTACCATATAGAACCACTTTGTAGTTCTACAATTACTAATTGTAGTCCATCTGTTTCTCTGCATGCTTTTTTTACCCTGCTTTCACCCTGTTCTTCAATGGTCAGGACCCCCACAGGACCACCACAGAGCAGGTATTATTTAGGTGGTGGATCATTCTCAGCACTGCAGTGACACTGACACGGTGGTGGTGTGTCCACTCTATTAGACACTCCTACCTAGTTGGTCCACCTTGTAGATGTAAAGTCAGAAACAATCGCTCATCTATTGCTGCTGTTTGAGTTGGTCAGTGGGGACAGTGTGGTGTGTAAAAACTTTAGAAGCGCTGCTCTGTCTGATCCACTCATACTAGCACAACACACACTAACACACCACCACCATGTCAGTGTCACTGCAGGGTTGAGAATGATCTACCACCTAAATAATACCTGCTCTGTGGTGGTCCTGGGAGAGTCCTGATCATTGAAGAACAGGGTAAAAGCGGGCTAAAAAGGTATGTAGAGAAACAGATGGACTACAGTCAGTAATCGTAGATCTTCAGAGTGCTTCTATATGGTAAAGTGAAGCTGATGAAATGAACAGTGAGTGTAGAAGCAAGGGGGTGGTTTTATTGGTGAATAATGTTAGATGTTAGACTGGTCTTGTTAAAAGCAAGCATTTTTTTTAAACAATATAAAAGATTAAAGGCTGGCATACAGCAATTGGTATGCCAGCCAATTCTTATCACTATTATTATTTGAAAGTGGAAAAAAGTGAATAAAGTACGTATGTAGTGCAGTTGTAGCATGATGGGAATGTTTGCTTTGCTGTCTTGTGTGCAGGATGTTGGGTCTGTTGGTCAAGCGGTTGGAGAGTGGAGGGAAGGCCCAGCAGCAGGATTTGTTTCAGGAGAACGACTGCATTATTCGTATTAACAATCGGGACCTGTGCAACGTCCGATTCGAACAGTAAGGATGTTACATCTTCAGCAACCTCATTTGGGATTTGATCCCAAACTGTCTGATGGAATGAATGCTTGGATGGAAAACATATGGACACATACAGCAACTGATTATAAATTAATTAGTGCATAATGATGATAATATTATTACAATATAATGTAGCATTATCTTATTATAAATCATGACTGCAAGTGACTTTTCTGTGCCCATATAAATTGCCCAATGTAAACCCTGGGTAGCTCTGTACGGATGTGTTCCAATCATTTAGTCAGAGAAACAGAACACTTGGAAGCAGAGATGGGGACTCGAGTCTATTTCAGACTCAACTCTGATTCGTTTCAAATGACTCGACTCATGACTCGCAAAAAATGACTCGTAAACAACAAAAGTCTCTTTTTAATTATAAGCACATTTACAATTTATGGACTCGGACTAGTCTAAAGACTCGTGACTTGACTCGGACTCTAGTCTAAAGACTCGTGACTTGACTCAGACTCTAGCCTAAAGACTCGTGACTTGACTCGGACTCTAGCCTAAAGACTCGTGACTCGACTCGGACTCTATTTATAATTATAAGCACATTTACAAAATAATGGACTCGGACTCTAGCCTAAAGACTTGTGACTTGACTCAGACTAGTCTAAAGACTCGTGACTTGACTCAGACTCTAGTCTAAAGACTCGTGACTTAACTCGGACTCTAGCCTAAAGACTCGTGACTCGACTCGGACTCTAGCCTAAAGACTCGTGACTCGACTCGGACTCTAGCCTAAAGACTCGTGACTCGACTCGGACTCTAGTCTAAAGACTCGTGACTTGACTCAGACTCTAGCCTAAAGACTCGTGACTTGACTCGGACTCTAGCCTAAAGACTCGTGACTCGACTCGGACTCTATTTATAATTATAAGCACATTTACAAAATAATGGACTCGGACTCTAGCCTAAAGACTCGTGACTCGACTCGGACTCTAGCCTAAAGACTCGTGACTCGACTCGGACTCTAGTCTAAAGACTTGTAACTTGACTTGGACTAGTCTAAAGACTCGTGACTCGACTCGGACTCTAGCCTAAAGACTCGTGACTCGACTCGGACTCTAGCCTAAAGACTCGTGACTCGACTCGGACTCTAGCCAAAAGACTCGTGACTCGACTCGGACTCTAGCCTAAAGACTCGTGACTCGACTCGGGCTCTAGCCTAAAGACTCGTGACTTGACTCTGGCTCTAGTCTAGTGACTCGACTCGGACTCTAGCCTAAAGACTCGTGACTCGACTCGGGCTCTAGCCTAAAGACTCGTGACTTGACTCTGACTCTAGTCTAAAGACTCGTGACTCGACTCGGACTCTAGCCTAAAGACTCGTGACTCGACTCGGACTCTATTTATAATTATAAGCACATTTACAAAATAATGGACTCGGACTCTAGCCTAAAGACTTGTGACTTGACTCGGACTAGTCTAAAGACTCGTGACTTGACTCAGACTCTAGTCTAAAGACTCGTGACTTAACTCGGACTCTAGCCTAAAGACTCGTGACTCGACTCGGACTCTAGCCTAAAGACTCGTGACTCGACTCGGACTCTAGCCTAAAGACTCGTGACTCGACTCGGACTCTAGCCTAAAGACTCGTGACTCGACTCGGACTCTAGCCTAAAGGCTCGTGACTCGACTCGGACTCTAGTCTAAAGACTTGTGACTTGACTCGGACTAGTCTAAAGACTCGTGACTCGACTCGGACTCTAGCCTAAAGACTCGTGACTCGACTCGGACTCTAGCCTAAAGACTCGTGACTCGACTCGGACTCTAGCCAAAAGACTCGTGACTCGACTCGGACTCTAGCCTAAAGACTCGTGATTCGACTCAGGCTCTAGCCTAAAGACTCGTGACTTGACTCTGGCTCTAGTCTAGTGACTCGACTCGGACTCTAGCCTAAAGACTCGTGACTCGACTCGGGCTCTAGCCTAAAGACTCGTGACTTGACTCTGACTCTAGTCTAAAGACTCGTGACTCGACTCGGACTCTAGCCTAAAGACTCGTGACTTGACTCGTATTTTGTGACAACATCTCTGCTTGGAAGTGTGGAAGTGTGTGTAAACCTGTGGCATGTGACCCTCAATGCCAATAGTATAAGGAGTGTTTACAGCAGTGGGTCTCAACCAGGGGACCGTGGCCACTGGTCTCGTTGCATTTGATTTAAAAGAGTGAAAAATAGTCAAGTGATTGGACGGGTAAATCAGTAGGCTTGTGATGTCATAAAATTACTTATAGTCTATTCTGGGTCTTTGAAATTGGATGAATATTTGATTTGCCCACCTCGAAAGTGGGAAGGTCAACGGACAGTGACTACAAATGATTCTGATTCAGTTGTTAATTCAGATCCTGCTTCACCAGCGTCAATGGGTTCATTAAATTTCCCATGAGCACCCAAGACAACACCCTTTGTCATTCTTACCGAAAGTTGGAGACCCACTGTTTTACAGGGTTCATGTACTTATTCACCATGGCTTATTTTGCTATAAATCCAAAGAAGCCAGTAAGAGACGCTGATTCGGTCAACGAGCTCCAGAGCTGTGTCTCAAACCACACCCTACATACCACACAGTCTCCCTAAAAAGTACTTATCAGATATCTGACACTCTTCTGTGTTTTTGTGCCCCGTCAGAGCCCAGAACATGTTCCGTCAGGCCATGCGATCTCCGCTCATCCACTTCCACGTGGTACCGTCATCCCTCAGACCGGAATACGAGCGGATCTCTCACGCCGAGCAAAACCCCACCCTCAGCCCCGCTCTCACTCCTACCGGCATGGGCCGCTACAGTCCCGTCTCCCTTTCTAGCACCTCGGACATGGATCCGTCACCTCAGCGGACGCCCCAGCGCAGGCCTCACCCACGAAACGAGCTGGTACAGAACCCTGTTAACTTGATCAACAAACCACCGTCGGGGCACGCCTCTTCTCCGCAGAGGGCGGTGAGCTCCGGCCCGGCTCCGGGATTCAGCAAAAGGGTGGAGCGAAGACTCGGAATCCAGCTGAAAAAAGGTATGACTAGACACTACACATCTGGCTAGTGGAGAGTGTACTAAGCGATCAATAGGCTACAGTCACTGATTGTTTACATTTACCACATTTTGCAGACTCTTTTATTCAAAGTGACCAAACAATGCAAGCAATTGAGAGTTAAGGGCCTTGCTAGGGGCCCAGCAATGGCAATTTGGAGGCGGTGGGGCTTGCATTACAATTCCTCTGTACCGATACTACCCTCCACTGCTGACCGAGGAGCACCGCAACCGATACACCCCCTCCAACACGTGTGCAGTACCGACTGCATCTGTTCACCTGCACGAGGCGAGTTCATATGTGGATCGGCTTTGTGTATGGAGAGCCACACCCTGATCAGCATCATTCCTGGATTCTGCGCAGGTGCCACCAATCAGCCAGCAGAGGTCGTAATTGCACCCTGTGAAGAACAGCCAATCATTGTTCATGTAGCCGCCCAGCCCAGCCGGATGGCAGAGCTGAGATTCGATACGATGTATTCGAAATCCCAGCTCTGGTGTGCTAGCGTATTTTACTTCTCACCACCCAGAATGCCTGGAAGGGGTGTGTGTGTTTTACTTCTTCATCACATCGGTTCATATAGAGAGTTTGATGACCTTAGTCAATGCACTGAACTAATGGTCAGAAGGTAGCTGGATCAAGCCCCACCTCTGCCGAGTTGCCCCTGTTGGACTCCTGAGCAAGGCTCTTAACCCTTGTAAGGGTAACCCTTGTGAATCGGATTCGGATCCGGTGACTGGGAAGGCCATTGAACTGTACTGGAAGTATTGACGCGTATTTTGAGGCATTTTTTACACTCAAATTATGGAGTGTAATTAAATTCAATTATATGTAATTTGTTTTAAATATTCAAGCCAATTTTGTCTAAATTGTCTTGCAATTAAACCCTATATTTTATTTTTCTATCTAAAAGGTTGCATCCTCCAGGTGAACAACTACGTGTTCCTTCTCTTGATCTTTCTAAATGTCGGAAAAGGTTACGTATTGTTGATTGTTGAAAAATGGCAGTCCAGTAATCTACTGGGGCTTTTTTTTTATTCCACCTTGCTTTGAGTTGCCAAAACAGGTGCGATGAAGTTAAATGTCAGCTAGCCTGCAGGGGGAGAGATAAGAGGTTACGACCTCCATCGCTTTTTTCTTCCACTGGTTTTTGTGTATACAGATCAGCCATAACATTAAAACCACCTCCTTGTTTTTACACTCACTGTCCGTTTTATCAGCTCCACTTACCATATAGGAGCACTTTGTAGTTCTACAGTTACTGACTGTAGTCTATCTGTTTCTTTGCACGCTTTGTTACCCCCCTTTCATGCTGTTCTTCAGTGGTCAGGACCACTACAGAGAAGGTATTATTTAGGTGGTGGATCATTCTCAGCACTGCACTGACAATGACATGGTGGTGGTGGTGTGTTAGTGTGTGTTGTACTGGTATGAGTGGATAAATACCGTGTCCACTCACTGTCCACTCTATTAAACACTCCTACCTAGTTGGTCCACCTTGTAGATGTAAAGTCAGAGACGATCGCTCATCTATTGCTGCTGTTTTGGTTGAGTTGGTCATCTTCCAGACCATCATCAGTGGTCACAGGACGCTGCCCATGGGGCGCTGTTGGCTGGATGTTTTTGGTTGGTAGACTATTCTCAGTCCAGCAGTGACAGTGAGGTGTTTAAAGACTCCATCAGCACTGCTGTGTCTGATCCACTCATACCAGCACAACACACACTAACACACCACCAGCATCATCATGTCAGTGTCACTGCAGTGCTGAGAATGACCCACCACCCAAATAATACCTGCTCTGTGGTGGTCCTGTGGGGGTCCTGACCATTGAAGAACAGCATGAAAGGGTGCTAACAAAGCATGCAGAGACACAGATGGACTACAGTCAGTAATTGTAGAACTACAAAGGTGGTTTTAATGTTATATTAATGGCATAAATAAGTCTGTGGTCCACATTAGAGCGGAGGTGGCTAATAATGCACTAGGCGATCACAGATCCCAAAGGCGACTTTGAGGCGACTAAACTTAGATAATTACAGCAAGGTAGAATTCACTGCTCGCGCTCGTTTTTGCTCATTTGTGAGCTACAGTGAAGAACATGAAGTGTACGAAGCATATACATGTGCTTTACCCATGTCAAGGGTAACTGACTGAGAGGAATCGGCATAAGGCCTGTCGCCTACGACCAGCAAGCATGGCAAGGACACTAAGCAGCAGTGTGCGATACTGCGGGGTGTCTCGCCAGGCAGTGGTGTGTAGGTGTTTCATCTAACAGGCAGATCCTCCATATGCTCGTCTGATCTCCGCAGTGTATTGTAGTGTAGGATTGAAGCTGAGTCACATATGTCGTATATGCGGACTGAAACACACACAGGTGACCTTTACTTTGTACGTCTCGTGTGTGTGTGTTTTAATTCCCCATGTATTCGAGTGCCTCCTACCTCAAATGTCTCTTAGCAAACCAAAGTGACCTTTGAGAAACCAACAGAGGTGAATTTAGTGGTTTTATTTACTGCTGGGTAACATATCAGCTTTGCTTGCCTTGTTGCCACCCCGACTCTGATTGGACAAGCGTAAAACATAATAATTATGATGATAACGATGGTTAACAACATCCAGGTTTGTTAGTATCTGTACAGCTAAGACTTGCTAAATTCAATCAAAGTGATAGTTCGCAAACGCATTACCAGGCTTGAGCAGTGTGTTAAGACGTCATCAAAGTGCGAATATGAGATGAATCTGCATTTGTGTGAAAGAACCGCTCTAAAAGCATCCACGTGTATCTGTGTTTAGCTGTATTGTCCTCGCTGTTTCACTTTTAAACTTGTTTTATAGCTCGAAGTGCTGAGAAATTGTGAAAATCAGCTTTTTCGAGAGTCTAAACCACAGATGTGTGACGAGTCTTCAGGCTAGAGTCCGAGTCGAGTGACGAGTCTTCAGGCTAGAGTCCGAGTCGAGTGACGAGTCTTCAGGCTAGAGTCCGAGTCGAGTGACGAGTCTTCAGGCTAGAGTCCGAGTCGAGTGACGAGTCTTTAGGCTAGAGTCCGAGTCGAGTGACGAGTCTTCAGGCTAGAGTCCGAGTCAAGCCACGAGTCTTTAGGCTAGAGTCCGAGTCAAGCGATGAGTCTTTAGGCTAGAGTCCGAGTCAAGCGATGAGTCTTTAGGCTAGAGTCCGAGTCAAGTGACAAGTCTTTAGGCTAAAGTACGAGTCAAGTGACGAGTCTTTAGGCTAGAGTCCGAGTCGAGTCACGAGTCTTTAGGCTAGAGTCCGAGTCGAGTCACGAGTCTTCAGGCTAGAGTCCGAGTCGAGTCACGAGTCTTCAGGCTAGAGGCCGAGTCGAGTCACGAGTCTTTAGGCTAGAGTCCGAGTCAAGTGACGAGTCAATATAATATACACAAAACATATATTGTGTAGCGTAGAAATAAACAAAGGGTTACGCTGAATCAGTGCCCAAATATGTCAAGTATCCTAAATGGCGATGCCTTGGTTGAACATTTCTGATGCTCAATATATGAACTGTGTGTGTGTTTGTAGGTCCAGAAGGTCTTGGCTTCAGCATCACATCACGTGACGTTCCCCTGGGTGGTTCGGCCCCCATCTACGTGAAGAACATCCTGCCGACTGGAGCGGCCATCAAAGACGGACGACTGAAGGCCGGAGACAGACTGGTGGAGGTTCTGTACCTCGACTTTATACTTTATGATTCTGTTTTTATGGATTGTGGGCCTGAGTGCTCTGAGTTGATGAACCTGAGAGGGATGAACCTGAGATATTTCATGTCTTGTCTGGTCAACTTCATTTCATTTATTAATAAACATCCATTCCTGCATTTCAGGCCTGCAACACATTCCAAAAAAAGTTGGCACGGTAAAGCATTTACCACTAACTAATGTTGCTATTCCTTTTCACCACACTTAAAAGACGTTTTGGCACCGAGGATACCAAGTGATTTAGTGTTCCAGGTTTTATTCTGTCCCGTTCTTCCTGCAAACACGTCTTAAGATGTGCAACAGTACGGGGTCGACAACATTCTCTATTGGGGACAGGTCAGGACTGCAGGCAGGCCAGTCCAGTACCCGTACCCTCTTCTTCCGCAGCCGTGCCTTTGTAATGTGTGCAGCATGTGGTTTTGCATTGTCTTGTTGAGAAATGCACGGACGTCCCTGGAAAAGACGACGTCTTGAAGGCAGCACATGTTGCTCTAAGATCTCAATGTACTTTTCTGCATTAATGCTGCGTCACAGAAGTGTAAATGACCTTTACCAAGGGCACTGACACACCCACATACCATGACAGACCCTGGCTTTTGGACTTGTTGCTGATAACAGTCTGGATGGTCCTTTTGTCTTTCAAAAGAGACCTGGAATGCTGATTCATCTGACCACAATACACGTTTCCACTGTGTGATGGTCCAGCCTAGATGCCTCCCAGCCCAGAGAAGTCGACGCGGCTTTTGAACATGTTTAACATAAGGCTTTTTTTTTTTGCACAGTTAAATTTTAAGTGCTTTGCTCATCAAAGACTCAGCCTTTCCTGGATGCTGCTTTTGTACCAGTCCATGATTACAATCACCTGTTGACATCATTTGACAGCATTTTCTATACTGTCCCAACTTTTTCTGATTTGGGGTTACAAAATACTTATCGAACCCTGTTTCCATGACCTCAACTGTTACAAACATTTTATACCTGAACTGCATTTAACTGCAGATAAACCTACTATGGGATTGCTGCCCATTTGTTATTCAGATCATGAAATTATGAAATCTAAAGTGTCCATCAGTTTTTTCCCCCTTCAAAAATGACTGTCCTAAAGGACCCTTTGCTTTGAAGTGCTCACTTTTCCCTTACTTTCGATTTGAACAGCGCTGATTGCACTTCAAAGTGCCCTCTGTAGAAATGAACACTTGATGAGGAGGCAGATGAGGAATTTTACCCCACATTATATGTATGAGTAATGCTTCTGTGTCATCGGTGCAGGTGAACGGAGTAGACCTGAGTGGGTGTGGTCAGGAGGAGGTGGTGTCTCTGTTGAGGAACACGCCCATGGGCGGAGCTGTAAACCTGATAGTCCTTAGACGGGAAGAGACCTTTCTGCCTAGAGAATTGGTAAATATAACTGGGTGTTCGTATATGTATGTGTGTGTGTATATATATACACCGATCAGCCATAACATAAAACCACCTTCTTGTTTCTGTCTATTTTATTAGCTCCACTTACCATATAGGAGCACTTTGTAGTTCTACAATTACTGACTGTAGTCCATCTGTTTTTCTGCATGCTTTGTTAGCCCCCTTTCATGCTGTTCTTCAATGGTCAGGACCCCCACAGGACCACCACAGAGCAGGTATTATTTAGGTGGTGGATCATTCTCAGCACTGCAGTGACACTGACATGGTGGTGGTCAATGTTCCCTCTAAGCTGCGCGCGTGCGCAATTGCTCACTTCTGACGGTCTCCGCGCACAAAAAAATGCAACCGCGCACAAAAAAAATAAAAATAACGCGTTCCCACGCCTTAATAACGTGTCAGATTAGTTTTCTTTGTGTATCTTTTTTAGTTTGTTTGGCATTCTTTGTTTCGTTTTAGGCGCATATCTTAATAAGCGATTCAGATCACGTTTTCTTAAGTTCACTCTGTAGTGTAGTGGTTAGAGTGTCGGTCCCTCGAGCTCAGTAAGCTCATATGAGGGGTTCGAAACTGTACGTTTTATTTTTTTCATTATCAAATTGCGGTTACCGCTAATGTCATTTTGTCCTTTCTGTTTTCCTTTTTTCAACACACCCACAGTTCCTTTATATATGTTTATATAAATATATACGAATTTCTTCTGTTGTTTATTTATATTAACGAATTGTCAGTTGAAACCTTTTAACAGTTCAGAGTCACAAACAATATAAGCACCTTATAGAGTACGGGGTAGAGCATTGCTCTTTAACACCAGCGATCCCGGTTCGAAGTTCACTTACTGCAATTTTTTTCCTATCTGCTTTTGGGTCTCACCAGACTGTTACTAAACATCTGCACAGCAGGAGCTTCACACACTGGAAGTCAGTGCCTTATAATAAAAATATTCATTGTGTTTTCAAAATTGGAGTTTATAGTTGGCTTGGTTTGGTGTGCAGTTCATGTTTTGCCATATTTAAAATTAAATATTTATTTACTTCCAATAGCGTTAACATACTACCCAGGTCATAAACAAGATTTTTTTAATTTTTTATTGTAAGTGGGCTAAAGCACTTCATGAAAAGTATTCTAACAGAAATGCAAATGCTGAAATTTGATTCTTTTATTAAACCATGTAACTTGGATAGATGCGATGCTGGCGTGACCACAGTGCACACGTCTGATGTTGCTCACAGTGGTCCAAGGGACCGCTCAGGGAGTTTGTGTGTTTGCTCAGACACATGAAAAATTAGAGGGAACATTGGTGGTGGTGTGTTAGTGTGTGTTGTGCTGGTATGAGTGGATCAGACACAGCAGCGCTGCTGGAGTTTATAAATACCATGTCCACTCACTGTCCACTCTATTAGACACTCCGACCTAGTTGGTCCACCTTGTAGATGTAAAGTCAGAGCTTTTCACCTTCATCAGTGGTCACTGTTGGCTGGATATATTTTTGGTTGATGGACTATTCTCAGTCCAGCAGTGACAGTGAGGTGTTTAAAAACTCCAGCAGCGCTGCTGTGTCTGATCCACTCATACCAGCACAACACACACTAACACACCACCACCATGTCAGTGTCACTGCAGTGCTGAGAATGACCCACCACCCAAATAATACCTGCTCTGTGGTGGTCCTGTGGGGGTTTGGACCATTGAAGAACAGCATAAAAGGGGGCTAACAAAGCATGCAGAGAAACAGATGGACTACAGTCAGTAATTGTAGAACTATAAAGTGCTCCTATATGGTAAGTGGAGCTGATAAAATGGACAGTGAGTGTAGAAACAAGGAGGTGGTTTTAAAGTTATGGCTGATCGGTGTATATATGTGTGTGGATGAGATTATTCCATCATAATGTTGTATTATTTTTTGCTTTCCACAGAACACAGAGCCCACAGCGCAAAGAGTGAGGGACTCGGTAAGCTACACACACACACACACACACACACACACACACACTTGTCACATTCGTAAAGCTATGTCTGCTCTATTTTGGATTTGAGTCAGTGGGTCTTACCGGGTCATTCTTCTCTTCCACTTGTGTCTAAGGTCGTGTTTATAGTTGTGATTCGGTCCCTTTGGTCCAGACCAACCAAGTAAATAATACACTGTTACATTTTATCCCGCTGCACCACCTAGGAGCCCTTAACTCTCATTTGCTAAGTCCCAATCAATCCAACCCATCCCAACGCTAACAACCCTATAACCAAGCGTATCATATTTGATACACGAGTTTTAGAGACCTCTACATCATCAGTAGGTAATTTTTTTCCTGAAAAACATGCACCAGAGGACGTTTAATAAGACATCCAAAATGGCTATCATTAAGCAGTGACCAACCTGTTGTTTTGCATGGATGTTTTTACCAGTTTTGTAAAATACAAGGTTAAAACAACACTCACATATTTACTGATCCTTAATTAGGAATATTTATTGGATTAATCCAACTTATTAGTACTTGATATTTCATAATTTATTTTGTTGTAAAATCAGGTTGAATATGTGTGTATCAAATTATATACAGCAGGTATTTAAGGCAAATATTTGTAAAACACAACGTTTTGGTGGTTAAGGCTTTAAAGGGTTAAATGGGCTTGATGATTTATTTTCTGTGCTGGCCACTGGACGTTCTCTACACCAAACTCCTCAAACCATGCCTTTATGGACCTGGCTCTGGGCACAAGCCTGGGGTGAATTTACAGAGAGAAATATTCTAGTTTTACACTTTTTTGTACCAAGCGTCAATTGTACCAAGCTCGCACAGTTGTCATAATGAATTTTTAATCGTCTTCCAGTCTTTCTCTTCTTGCCTGGCCACGTTAGCATTTTTTAACACGGTGTTGCTTCCAATAGTCTCTGTATAGTGCTAGATGCTAATGGGCATCACCGCCGGTTGCTGGTCTTGCCCATTACCTTCCATAAATTTTTTAATGTTTCGATTCGTGCCAGATGCGGATAGAAGAGATCAATGTGCTCGCTAGCAGGAAAAGAGCCGCGATAGCGTGCGGGTTGGCCTTCTTTTCCATAAATGAAACCCCTGATTCCATCAGGCACTAGCGCCGTTTTGTTCTCGCTGCATTTCTCTTACTGACTCTGGCTTTAACATTTTGGTAGACAGATGTTATCAGGCTTTGGAATCCTGATGTAATTTTCTGCAGAGCGGTGTCACACACACACACACACACACAAACACACATACACACTACATTAACTTTTTAAAGCTGATCTGCTGCGGCGGCTGAGTGTGTGAGGAAAATGAGGCGAGCACTATACACCCCTAGGCCTGTCGAAATTATCATTACATAATTCTCTGATTGTGATCGTTTGCCATTATTTTTACAGACTGTGATCGTTTTCCATCATGGTAAGGTAAGAAATGGCAATGCTCTGGAGTAGCACACTGAGTAGCCATCCCTGCCTACTGGCTTTGAGTCTGAGCAGTGCCACTGGGCTGGTCTGATGCCGTACAGACAATGGGAAAATGGGACGGTCTGATAGAAATTTACCTCCCACTTGTCTGTCACTGGTCGGCTGGGCGCCATCTAGTGTGCACAGCAGTGCCTGCAGCAGACAATAGTTGGCCACTGTGTCTGTTGGTCGCTCCGTACACAGTGCTGAGCTGCACTGCACTCGTCAAAATGTACGTGATAAGATGCATACGGCTGCTGGTCACGTGTCGGAGGGGGCGTGGGGTAGCTTCGTTCTCCTCAATCAGAGCGGGGATCGGCATTGGTGGAGAGGAAGCATGACGCAATCGGGCAATTGGACGCGCTAAAAGGGAAAAAATGCATAAACTATATATATATATATATATATATATATATATATATATATATATATATATATATATATATATATATATATTAGGGCTGTCAAACGATTAAAATTTTTAATCGCGATTAATCTCAGAATTTCATATAGTTAATCGCGATTAATCGCATAAAAAAAATCTGTGTAAATGTTATAGAAAACAAGGATTTTTAAGTGAAATTTTACAATTAAAATGGTGAACACATTTTATGCTAAATGTACTGATGTTAAAAACTGCTGGGACAAGAGAAAACTGTAAGGGAGTTTATTCACTCACATACTAGGCAGTAAATGTCAGATTGTAGGTTAGAATTTCTCCATCAGCAAACATTGTAGATCAGCGGTGCTTTAGATGGGATAAGGCGTAGTTATTGTATCAGACTTGTCTGTGGTTGTATCGTGACGATGGTTTGATGGACGTTTCTACACGAAGTGAGTGTGTTTTGACCCTTTGGGGCTTCCATAGTTCATGAACTAACGTGCTCGACTCAGCTTTCCGGTATTCGGTACAGAAGAAGAAGTTAATTAAGTGTAATAAAGTGTTCTGCTCCCGACAACTTGTGAATATAGCGTGTATTTATTTCTTTATTATGCAAGTGCATCACTACCACGATCGGTTACATTATGTTAACAAACCGCAAATGAAAAACGGTGGCAAGTCCGACATTAAAATGTTTGTTCTACCAGTCAAGTGTCAACATGAACTAGAATTTGCGTTAATGGCACTAATTTTTTTAATCGCATTAAATTGAGGTCGCGTTAATGCGTTATTATCGCGTTAACTTCGACAGCCCTAATATATATATATATATATATATATATATATATAAAATGTTAAATTCAGCAATGAAAATAGAATTCCTGCAATACTGTACAATATTCAGTATTTCATTTTTACATTTGTTTCCTGTAATAATCCTGTAATGTGTTATAGTAATAATAATAATAACAATAAAATAAGAATATTAATTAAAAAAAATAATAATAATAACAATATTAATAGTAATATTATTAATAATAAAATAATAATAATAGTAACAACATTAATAATGATGTTAATAATTACAACAATAATTAATAGCTGTAACAATAATAACTATTATAATAATAATAATAATAACAATAATAATAATGTCTTAATAATAATAACAATATTAATAATAATCGTAATAACAACAATAACTATAATAATAATAATAATATTAATGACAATAATACTGTTATTATTATTAATAATAATAGTAATATTAAAATAAAATAATAATAATGATAATAATAGTAATAATTACAATAATAATAATAATTTTGATTTCTTTTTATTATTATTTATTTTTTATTTCATTTCATTTTTACTTTAGTTGAAGGTTAGTTGTTTTTAACGCAATATAAATCACAACAGCCAAGGACATTTTTCTCCATCTTTTTAAAAGTTGCCAATAATTCCGGAGCTGACTGTACCCTCATTTACACGTCAAAGGAGGCACATTGAAAACAAAAGAAACACCTGCATAAACACTATGTTCCTCATGTTGTTCTGCAGAAGGTAGCAGCTCGGTCTCGGTTTAATGGAATCAGAACGATTTTCCTAATGACTCCTTGTCAGAACTGACATGTGACATCCTCTCTTTATTCCCCTGCTTTGATTATTTCTCTCTCTTTATCTTCTTTCACTGCGGCTCTGTTATTCTCTCACGTTCTTTTTATCCTCCTGCAGCAGCACCAGTGGCTAATGGATGAAGTTAGAAAGAGGAGGAGGTTGTGTTATAAATGCACTGTAAAACAAAGACCATTTAAATGTATTCACACACACATGCATGCACAAACGCACCCTCCGGCGCTGTGGCTCGTGTGCGAGCAGGTGTTTGGTATTCATGGTGTAGCTTCTGACACAGGCTGGCAAACGGCATAGCAGTTTTGCGCAAGTGCTTCCTATTACACACTTCACACACCGATAAGGCATCATTCACTCGTTCACGAGTCTATTGTTTATGGTGCGCAGACACACACTCGGTCATTTTGCTTATATACACCGACCAAGCATAACATTATGAAATGCGGAACGAAAGGTGGCCCGTGTGGTCTGATCCAACAGTCGAGCTACTGTAGCTCAAATTGCTGAAGAACTTAACGCTGGTTCTGATAGAAAGGTGTCTTGCCTCAGACTCCTTGCCTCGACAGGTCAGGGCTGTTTTGGCACCAACACAACATTAGGAAGGTAGTCATAATGTTTTGTCTGATTGGTGTGTGTACATTTGCTACTATGTATTTATGCAATTTCTTCCTTTTTTCTTGATTTAGCACAGCCAGTTAGTCTTCCGCTGCTGGGTATATTCGCCTGCCCCACACCCCCTCCGACGTGTGTGCGATAGACAATAAATAATCTCTAATAAATAATATACGTTTTAAATAAAAGTAAAAAATAATTAAATAAAGAAAATTTTTTTTTTTAAATACAATAAAAACCCACAGTTAAAAAAAATAAATAATAATAATTAAATAAAAAAAATTTAAAAATACAGTATTAAAAAAATACAGTTAAATACAGTAAAAAACTCACAGTTTTAAATAAAAAAGAAAGACAGAAAAAATAAATAAATAATTAAAAAAGACAATAAAAAACCCACAAAGTTTTAAATAAAAAAAAATTAAATAAAGACAAATTAAATAAATAATTTTAAAAATACAATAAAAAACCCACTAAGTTTTAAATAAAAAGAAAAAAATAATTAAATAAAGAAAAAAAAACAAAGAAAAAATAATTAATTTAAAAATTACAATAAAAAACCCACCCACAATGCAGGGGTTTTGGCTTCAAAAGCAAATTAATCATTTATAATCCCAGCATTTAGCAGACTTTTGTATCCGATCCAATTAAAAAAATTGTACTTCCAAACTATTGAGGAATAAGTGTCTTGCTCAGGGGTCCAACAGTATCAGCTTGGCACAATGGTGGGGTATGAACCAGCGACCTTCATTTACTAGTGTAGTACTTTTACCACTGGGCTATTACTGACCTAAATTTAAAAGGAAAATGTATAAAAATGGAACGTTATGTCATGACAGAAGCCGCAGATGAATTAGGAGGGGGCTAGTAGTAGGTGCCCAAATTGCAGATGCAAGTCCAACACAGTAGAAGCTTTAATTTCTATTTTATTTCTTTACATCTTTACTGGAAAACCCTTTTCATCCTACCCATGAGACACAGGAAACCAGTTCCATCATCCAGTCCTCATGTGTGCTCATTCCACTCTCTCTCTCTTTCTCTCCCAATTTACTTTCCAGGTGGAGGAAGAGATGGTCCTGACCCCTGATGGTACCCGTGAGTTCCTGACGCTAGAGGTGCCCCTGAACGACTCCGGTTCGGCTGGTTTGGGGGTCAGCGTGAAGGGCAACCGATCGAAAGAAAACCACGCCGACCTTGGAATCTTTGTCAAGTCCATCATTAATGGTGGAGCTGCCTGCAAGGTGAGACCAAAATATTCCCTGTTGTGTGAAGTCTGTTTAGGACTGTGTTCCATTATTAGATACCTTAAAAAGCTGCCTACTGAAGTGCCTTAATTCTAAGTGATTATGTGACTGAATAACAAAGGAATAACCTTAGTGGTGAAGGCGATCCCAGTATTCATTTAGCTGGAATGCTAGCAGGTTGTGCCACCTCAGTCTATTGGTTTGAATGGCCTGAGGATAACTGTGTTAGCCTAGGAAACGAAAACTGTAGTGACATAATCACCATAATTGCTAAGTAGTGCGTACAAACAATCTGCCTTACGAGCTCTTGACCCCCTCTCATGACCCCCCTTAGCGGATGCTGAGGCATATAGTGCGCAGAGGTCACCAACTTTTTGCAGGGTCAATTGCTACAGACCTACACAGTGTGTAGAGAGCTTCATGGAATGGGTTTCCATGGCCGCGGTGTAAAGCACGCCGCCACTGGATTCTAGAGCAGTGGAGACGTGTTCTCTGGAGTGACGAATGACGCTTCTTCGTCTGGCAATCCAATGGACGAGTCTGGGTTTGGCAGTTGCCAGGAGAACGGTACTTGTCTGACTGCATTGTGCCGAGTGTAAAGTTTGGTGGAGGGGGGATTATGGTGTGGGGTTGTTTTTCAGGAGTTGGGCTCGGCCCCTTAGTTCCAGTGAAAGGAACTCTTAATGCTTCAGCATACCAAGAGATTTTGGACAATTTCATGCTCCCAACTTTGTGGGAACAGTTTGGGGATGGCCCCTTCCTGTTCCAACATGACTGCGCACCAGTGCACAAAGCAAGGTCCATAAAGACATGGATGAGTCCTCGTCCAACATCAGTGTCTGACCTCACAAATGCGCTGCTGGAAGAATGGTCAAAATTCCCATAAACACACTCCTAAACCTTGTGGAAAGCCTTCCCAGAAGAGTTGAAGCTGTTATAGCTGCAAAGAGTGAGCCGACATCATATTAAACCCTATGGATTAAGAATGGGAGTCACTCAAGTTCATATGCGTGTGAAGGCAGACGAGCGAATACTTTTGGCAATATAGTGTATGTCTGAAATGGTTTGGGGGGCTGGATGGATTGGTGTTTTGTCCATGTAGCGATTCCAGGGGGTCCGGTGCTGCTGCATTGGCAACAAAACCCTATACAAATGTGTGTCCATATTTGGGGGTGGACTACTAGTTGTAGCCCTATTGACAGCGTGAACAATCCGTTTCCGCTCTGTTTGTTGCAGGACGGGAGGCTACGAGTGAACGATCAGCTCATCGCCGTCAACGGCGAGTCGCTGATCGAAAAGACCAATCACGACGCCATGGAAACGCTGCGCAAGTCCATGTCGACAGAGGGCAACAAGCGAGGGATGATCCAGCTGATTGTGGCCAGACATGTAAACAAACGCGAGGTAACAGGACATGGAAGAGACAGAATGGACAGTGTAGATGAAGTGGGCGGGGAAGGCAGAGGGATAAGAGACTCCAGAGAGAACGAAAGTCCAGAGAGTAGAGAGGACACGATGCGGCATTACAGAGAAATGGACTTGATGAGACATTACGGAGAGGAGAGATCAGACAATAAGGAGGATGCGATGAGACATTACAAAAAAAAGGACAGATCAGAAAGTAGGGAGCGACATTACAAAGAGATTCGAAGATTAGACAGCATGGAGGACATGATGAGACATTTTAAAGAGAAAGAGAGATCAGACCTCAATGAGGACAGGAGACATCAAAAAGAGAGTGAATGGTTAGACAGTGAAGACCATCATTTAAGACATTATGGAGACAAAAAGAGACATTACAAACGGATAGAGAGATTAAATAGTCATGAGGACATGATGAGACATTTCAAAGAGACAGAGCGATCAGGTAGTAGAGAGGACGTGACGGAACGTTACAGAGAGGGAATAAGACATGGAAAGGAGACATTAAGAAATAATGCCAGAGACAGGGAGAGACCCAGAGAGACATCAGTCAATAGAGATAAAGAGGTCAAACACAAGACATTGAGGTATGGTAGTAGAGAAAGAGAGGGACAAATAGAGATGGACAGAGCCGGGCGAGCGGATGCCAAGGAGACGTGGAAATACCACACGATTGAGAGAGGCAGATTAGACAGGACAAATGAGAGACCTGACGATAGAGACGATTGGAGTTATAGGAGCGCTGAAAGAGACAGACGAAGAGGAAGATCCGAAAGCAGACAAGGAGACGTCAGGCGCCTCATAGTGGAGGACAGACTAGATAACCGGGAGAGAGACATACAGAAAGGGAAGTACAGCGTGAACGAGAGACCAGATAACTGGGAGACGTGGAGATATGGGAAACGAGAAAGAGAGCATCAAAGAGTGAGAAGGTAGTAGAGAGGAAAGAACGTGGGATATGAGATCAAAAGGAAACAAGGTGGACAGTGACGTCTGACCGCTCAGATAGTCAAAAGCAAAACGTGGAGACACAACCTGTGGGGCACCAGTGAATGAGAAATGAGACAGAAAGAAGACGATTAGAGACATAATGTGAAGAGACCTTAGATAAGATTGGACAGGGAAAAGGTTGTAATGAGACATTACTGAGATGAGAGAATGTGAGGAGACATTAGAGATAAAAGGACAGATCAGACAACAGACAGTTGTTATGAGACATTACTGAGGGGAGAGATCAGACAGTAGTGAGAATTAGATGAGACATTAGAGAAAGGACAGATCAGACAACAGTTGTTATGAGACATTACTGAGAGGTGAGATTAGAAATAAGATGAGATGTTACAGAGAAAAATACAGATCAGGCAGCAGACAGAATCTTTGTAGCATTTTATTACATTCTGATATCCTCTTTCAGTAATGAGCAATGTCTCACCACAATCTGTTTAGTGTCTGATATGTCCTTTTTTCTGTGATGTCTCAACGTCTCATGTCCTGTCTGATCTCTCATCTTAGTAATGTCTCATTACATCCTGTATGATCTGTCCTTATTTTTGTAACTCACACTTATTTTTGTGTCTCACAACACCCTGATCTGTGCTAATCAGATTATGTCCTGTCTGATCTTGTTTCTCAGTAGTGTTTCATAATACGATGGGAATTGATAGAGAAAAGGACAGCTCAGACAGCAAACGGGATGTTATGAGATATTTCTGAGAGAAGAAACCAGACAGTAAAGGGATTGCAATGAGACGTAAGAGAAATGGAGAGATCAGACAGCAGACAGGATGTTGTGATGAGACATTACTGAGATGTCAGAGACATGAGGATAGGATTTGAATTGAATTGAATTGTACAGATTATAGGTCACCTTAAAGGTGGAAATGATTTTGAAATGATTCATGTTGGTCTCATTTGTGACATCACAAAAACCTGGTATTGTAACGAGTGTGTAGACGTTTTACACCGATGAGGCATAACATTATGACCACCTTCCTAACTGACTGGTCTGTGGCTCTGCAGCCCCATACGCAACAAACTGTGATGCACTGTGTATTCTGACACCTTTCTATCAGAACCAGCATCAACTTCACCTACAGTAGCTCGTCTGTTGGATCGGATCACACGGGCCAGCCTTCGCTTCCCACGTGCATCAATGAGTCTTGGCCGCCCATGACCCTGTCGCCGGTTTACCACTGTTCCTTCCTTTGACCACTTTTGATAGATAGTGACCACTGCAGACCGGGAACACCCCACAAGAGCTGCGGTTTTGGAGATGCTCTGACCCAGTCGTCTAGCCATCACGATTTGGCCCTCGTCAGACTCGTTCAGATCCTCACGCTTGTCCATTTTTCCTGCTTCTAACATCAACTTTGAGGATCAAATGTTCACTTGCTGCATGAAATATCTCACCCACTAACAGGTGCCGTGATGAAGAGATGATCAGTGTTACTCACTTTACCTGTCAGTTATAATGTTATGCCTGGTCAGTGTATATCCACTGTATATCTCATACTGGACGTTGATGGATCAAATACTAGATGTTGGGCAGGGAAAATTCTAATATAATTTTATGCAAATTTAGAAATGCTAAAATCAAATTCCAAATCACTTTGTCAGTATTTTTTCTAATGTAATAATGATAATAATAGTATTAATAATAATCATGCATCAAGAAAGCCAACAACTGATGTGCTGTTTTTCTACAATATGACAAAATTAAAGAGATTTATTTTTAATTCTGTGTATTCTGTGGTGTTATTACAGAATAGAAATTATGTGACCACTTTGAATGTCCGAGCCTTTGCTTAGCCTTTGCTTGCTGTTGTCTATCTGATTGAATGTATGAATCGGCTTATTGAGTGTGTCACATGTTAGTTGAAGCTAAATGTGAATGCAGTGAATCAACACACACACACATAAGTACAGGGGGGTCATATGATTTTCCACATTGCATTCACACCCCAGGTTGGTCAGGAAACATACTATACATGTATACGTGTGCATGACGTGCCTGTTTGTTGCATTCTGGGGTCTTAACGGAAGGATGTGCATAAGGAAAGGTGTGGGCCAGCATGAGAATAATAATAATACTAATAATAATAATAATGCTACTTATACTACTGCTTTTTGTCTATTTGTACTGATACTACTGTATGTACGAGGGTTCTTCAAAAAAGTTTCCGCACTTTTTAAAACTATATTTATTAGGAATTTCAGAAAAAAATTACATCACTTTTCTACAGTCACTTTCCGATGCATTTTTCCCAGCATCGTATAAACTTTTTAATGCCAGCAGCAAAAAATTTATTTGGTTGAGCGAGTAGCCACTGATGCAGCGCTGCTTTCACATCATCATCACATATAAATCTTCTTCCCCTTGAAGCTTCTTTGAGCGTCCAAAAAGGTGGAAATTAGATGGCATTAAATCCGGACTATAAGCTCTCTCTCAGTATCTCGGACACGACCAATTACTACTCCTCCCACCCTCACCGTTTCCTACGAAAATATAAAAGTGCAGAAACTTTTTGAAGATTCTTCGTGTATGTATATATATTTTCTCCCTTTTCCTCCTGATTTAGCTTAGTCAATTAGTCTTGCACTGCTGGGGACCTTGATCATGTCCGAGGAGGGTATAATTGCCTGACACATGCTCCCTCCAACATGTGTGTGGTCCACGACCCCTTCTTATTTGCTCATACTTGTGGATTTGTGCGTGAGGCCAGTCTAGTCGATCTCCACGTTCCCCCACTTTTTTTACAGGCCCTATTTTTTCCCACCTAGTAGAGTAGTGGTTAATATTGTCTGCTGCGGGCACTCCCAATTGTGCCTGCTAGGGGGCGCCCAGCCGAAGGTAGCAGAGCCCAGGGCTGGTGTGCTAGCGGAATATCCTTATTTAATTTTTTCGGTTGGTGCTACCATGACTACAACCGCCGTTCCTACGGCAACTGTTTCTACAATTTTGACGGGTATTAATGTACTATTACTTCAATTAATACTACTGCTACTACTATTACTTTTAATGCAGCTATTATTAGTACCTACGGTTCTAGTATTGCTACTGTTTTACTGATATAAGCATTAGTACTGCTTTTAGTCCTACCACTACTATGTACACCGATCAGCCATAACATTAAAACCACCTCCTTGTTTCTACACTCACTGTCCATTTTATCAGCTCTACTTACCATATAGGAGCACTTTGTAGTTCTACAATTACTGACTGTAGTCCATCTGTTTCTCTGCATGCTTTGTTAGCTCCCTTTCATGCTGATCTTCAATGTTCAGGACTCTCCCAGGACCACTACAGAGCAGGTATTATTTAGGTGGTGGATCATTCTCAGCACTGCAGTGACACTGACATGGTGGTGGTGTGTTAGTGTGTGTTGTGCTGGTATGAGTGGATCAGACACAGCAGCGCTGCTGGAGTTTTTTTTTTTTTTTAATACCGTGTTCACTCACTGTCCACTCTATTAACCACTCCTACCTAGTTGGTCCACCTTGTAGATGTAAAGTCGGAGACGATCGCTCATCTATTGCTGCTGTTTGAGTTGGTCATCTTCTAGACCTTCATCAGTGGTCACAGGACGCTGTTGGCTGGATATTTTTGGTTGGTGGACTATTCTTAGTCCAGCAGGGACAGCAAGGTGTTAAAAACTCCAGCAGCGCTGCTGTGTCTGATCCACTCATACCAGCACAACACACACTAACACACCACCAGTGTGTGTCAGTGTCACTGCAGTGCTGAGAATGATCCACCACCCAAATAATATCTGCTCTGTGGTGGTCCTGTGGGGGTCCTGACCATTGAAGAACAGCATGAAAGGGGGCTAACAAAGCATGCAGAGAAACAGATGGACTACAGTCAGTAATTGTAGAACTACAAAGTGCTTCTATATGGTAAGTGTAGAAACAAGGAAGTGGTTTTAATGTTAAGGCTGATCAGTGTTTAAAGCTACTTCTATTACTTTCACCATTCTAATATTACTGTTACTACCTCTGCCGCTATTACTATTACTAGTACTGACATTACTAGCTCGAGTGTTGTCGCCACTCACACTGCCATTACTTGTACTACTACTTTTATTTTTATTACTGCTATTAGTATTGTAGCAGTATTATTACTTCCACTGCTGCTGCTATTAGTTATTCCTCTTACTACAATTATTAGTACTAGCATTACTAGCTCCAGTGTTGCTCATATTACTGTTGCTGCCACCATTACTGCCAATACTATTACTGCCAATACTAGTACTGCCAATACTATTACTACTACCACTACTACTGTCACTACTAGGTTTATAGCTACTAGTATGGTTACTCTTCCTACTGCTGCTACTATTACTAGTACTGACGTTACTAACTCTAGTGTTGCTTCTGTTACTGTTGCTGCCACTATTACTGCCAATACCAGTACTACTACCATTACTGTCACTACTAGGTTTATAGCTACTACTATTACTTCCACCATTGTTAATATTACTGTTACTCCTACTGCTACTACTATTACTAGTACTGACGTTACTAGCTCTAGTGTTGCTTCTGTTACTGTTGCTGCCACTATTACTGCCAATACCAGTACTACTACCATTACTGTCACTACTAGGTTTATAGCTACTACTATTACTTCCACCATTGTTAATATTACTGTTACTCCTACTGCTACTACTATTACTCGTACTGACGTTACTAGCTCTAGTGTTGCTCCTGTTACTGTTGCTGCCACTATTACTGCCAATACTAGTACTACTGTCACTACTAGGTTTATAGCTACTACCATTACTCCCACCATTGTTAATACTACTGTTACTCTTCCTACTGCTACTACTATTCCTAGTACTGACATTACTAGCTCTAGTGTTGCTTCTGTTACTGTTGCTGCCACTATTACTGCCAATACCAGTACTACTACCATTACTGTCACTACTAGGTTTATAGCTACTACTATTACTTCCACCATTGTTAATATTACTGTTACTGCTACTACTATTACTAGTACTGACTTTACTAGCTCTAGTGTTGCTCCTGTTACTGTTGCTGCCACTATTACTGCCAATACCAGTACTGCTGTCACTACTAGGTTTATAGCTACTACTATTACTTCCACCATTGTTAATACTACTGTTACTCTTCCTACTGCTACTACTATTACTAGTACTGATGTTAATACTGTTACTCCTCCTACTGCTGTTACTATTACTAGTACTGACTAGCTCTAGTGTTGCTTCTATTACTGTTGCCGCCACTATTACTGCCAATACTAGTACTACAATGACTAATACTTGGGACATTACCTTCTATAAGTATTGTTGTTAGTACTATTGTTACTACTTCCATCCCTATCATGTTGCACATCTCCTCAGCTTCAGCATTACCAAAATTAAATAATTACACATTAAAATGTATTGTTCTAAATGTACCATACACGGCTTAGACCTGATGTGTACCCAGTGTTAATGTAACAGGTGTGTACCACCTTCTTGCAGACCCTTAATGCCATAAATAGTGTATGATTTGCGACTTCTCTATGCTTGTGTGCCTCAGAGCGGGACGCCAAGCAGTCCTAGTGGGCGTGAGCACAACCTGAGTCCATCTCTGGATGATCGAGAGCGGCGGATCTCGCACACGCTGTACGGAAACCTGGACGATCTCAACGACAACCTGAAACCTCGGAAAAACGTCAACAACAGAATTCCAGGTGAGCGGTTTACCCCAAAAAATGCAGATAAACCCACATGATTTGAGCACTAAAACTCAGTAATGATCTGATACTGACACCTAAACTGGCACTACTGGTACTGGTAGCATGAGGTGGTACCTGCAGCCCTTTCAGGTTGCACAGGTAGTCCAGCTCCTCCAGGATGGCACATCCATACGCCCAGTGTTCTCCACTGGGACCTGTACTCACAGCCCAGCACAGCCCTGTACTCACAGTGGAGCTCGATTGGCATTCGCCAGAGAACACCAAAATTGGCAGGTCCACCACTGGCGCCCCGTTCTCTTCACAGATGAGAGCATGTTCGTGAAAGAGTCTGGAGACGCCGTGGTGAATGTTATGCTGCCTGCAACATCATCCAGCATGAACGGTTTGGTGGTGGTCCAGTGATGGTCTGGGGAGGCATATCCTTGGAGGGTTGCACAAACCTCCATATGGTAGCCAACGGTACCATGAATGCTGTTAGGTACCGAGAATGAAATCCAATGTGTGCAGTGGGCTCTGGGTTCCTCGTGGTGCAGGACAATGCCCGGCCTCATGTGGCCAGAGTGTGTAAGCAGTGCCTGGATTGATGCCATTGATTGGCCCTCACGTTCCCCAGACCTGAATCCAATTGAGAGCCTCTGGGACTTGATGTATCAGTGCATCCGACGCCGCCAAGTCGCGCCACGGACTGTCCAGGCGCTCACTAATGCCCTGATCCAGGTCTGGAAGGACATCCCCCAGGACACCATCCGCCGTCTCATCAGGAGCATGGCCAGACGCTGCTGGGAGTGCATACAGGCATGTGGGGGCCATAAACACTACTGAGTAAGATTATGAATTATATTGAAAATATGTGGCAAAATTGCACGACAAGTGCAGTGGTGCCTTGAATCTCGACGTCAGCTGGTTCTGGGATGGGCGTCGGCTTTAAAAGACGTTGAGTTTCAAGGTATTTTTCCCCCATGTATGGGAAATATTAACGAAGTGAGTCCGAGTCGAGTCACGAGTCAATATAATATACACAAAACATACACCGATCAGGCATAACACTATGACCACCTCCTTGTTTTTACACTCACTGTCCATTTTATCAGCTCCACTTACCATATAGAAGCACTTTGTAGTTCTACAATTACTGAATGTAGTCCATCTATTTCTCTACATACTTTTTTAGCCTGTTTTTTACCCTGTTCTTAAATGGTCAGGACCCCCACAGGACCACCACAGAGCAGGTGTTATTTGGGTGGTGGATCATTCTCAGCACTGCAGTGACACTGACATGGTGGTGGTGTGTTAGTGTGTGTTGTGCTGGTATGAGTGGATAAGACACAGCAGCGCTGCTGGAGTTTTTAAACACCTCACTGTCACTGCTGGACTGAGAATAGTCCACCAACCAAAAATATCCAGCCAACAGCACCCCGTGGGCAGCGTCCTGTGACCACTGATGAAGATCTCAAAGATGACCAACCCAAACAGCAGCAATAGATGAGTGATCGTCTCTGACTTTACATCTACAAGGTGGACCAACTAGGTAGGAGTGTCTAATAGAGTGGACAGTGAGTGGACACAGTGAGTGCTGCTGTGTCTGATCCACTCATACCAGCACAACACACACTAACACATCACCACCATGTCAGTGTCACTGCAGTGCTGAGAATGATCCACCACCTAAATAATACCTGCTCTGTGGGGGTCCTGGGAGACTCCTGACCATTGAAGAACAGGGTGAAAGCAGGCTAAAATGGTATGTAAAGAAACAGATGGGCTACAGTCAGTCATTGTAGAACTACAAAGTGCTTCTGTATGGCAAGTGCTGATAAAATGGACAGTGAGTGTAGAAACAAGGAGGTGGTTTTAATGTTTTATTTATATATATATTTTCTCATATAGAGAGCTTTATATGTTTCAATACGTTTTACAGTCTAATTGTTTATAGAAATGAGCTCAGAACACGTTTTGTACGTTTATTATTTATATTGTTTGACTTTTTCTATCCTCCGTATCAGCGTATTCCCGGTCGTATTGCATATTCATGAGAGCCGCTTGATTGACAGCCGCTTCCTCTGAGGAAATGGCAAAACATCAATCTAACCACGCGTGTACGGATGAGAGAAAAACTGATTTGGAAATACAGTGGCTGTTATAGCTGAACAGATGACAGAGGTCACTTTATTTTAATATTGTTTGTTTTTGAAATTGGCTCATGGTCAGGTGTCCAAATACTATTAGTCTTAAGATGTGCAACAGTACGAGGTCGCATTGTCGTTGTCGCATTTTTCATTTCAAAAATTCTCCACACGTTCTATATTGGGGACAGGTCAGGACTGCAGACAGGCCAGTCCAGTACCCGTACCCTCTTCTTCCACAGCCATGCCTTTGTAATGTGTGCAGCATGTGGTTGAGAAATGCATGGACGTCCCTGGAAAAGATGACGTCTTGAAGGCAGCACGTGTTTCTCTGAGATCTCAATGTACTTTTCTGCATTAACGCTGCATCACAGAAGTGTAAATGACCTTTACTGAGGGCACTGACATGCCCCCATACCATGACAGACCCTGGCTTTTGGACTTGTTGCTGATAACAGTCTGGATGGTCCTTTTCGTCTTTGGTCCGGAGCACATGGGGTCCATTTTTTCCAAAAAAGACCTGGAATGCTGATTCATATGACCACAATACACGTTTCCACTGTATAATGGTCCATCCTAGATGCCTCCAAGCCCAGAGAAGTCGACACCGCTTTTGGACATGGTTAACATAAGGCTTCTTTTTTGCACAGTAAGGTATTAAGTTGCATTTGTGCATGTAACTCTGTATTGTAGTGCTCGACAAAGGGTTGCCAAAGTAATCCCTCACCCATGTGGTTATATCAGCTATTGTTGAGTGGCGGTTCTTGATGCCTGTGCCCAGAATCCTGAATCTTTTCATTCAGGTATTCAGAAGAACTAAGGTAAACAGTAAGTCTATTTCAGCTCACGTCAGACCTTGTTAAGACAACGGTGCCTGACATTGTCAAACTAGTAAACTTAAACAACGTTAATGTGTTGCACCCAAGATAAATGAAGCGTAATTTTGCATTGGTGCTTAGCGACCAGTATTAGGCTTATTACACCACCACAAAAGAATGTCTTTAGCCCAAAACACCCCCCCTCCTTCCTTCCCCAACACATAAACATCTCATTTAGCCAAGTAGACTGAAGCTTTATTGTTAATGAGAGCGCAGTAATAACTTCAGCGCTGCATTAATAGGCTTTTTAAAAACTCTGCCGCTTCGAAACACTATTAAGCTCGTTTGTGAGCGGAGGGGAAGCCGTTCGCTTAATCCCCATGATGCTAATATTATTCTCTCAGGGTAAGCGAATGTTCCTAGTGCTTAGGCTCCTACAATTTTCTGTTCTTCATGTATGTGCCTAAGGGGGTGTCTGTGATAGCATAGAAATGTGCAGAATTGTGTGCTACAAAAAAGATAAGGTTTTATCATATTTGCTATATTGCACCTCCTTGTTTCTACACTCACTGTCCATTTTATCAGCTCCACTCACCTTATAGAAGCACTTTGTGATTCTACAATTACTGACTGTAGTCCATCTGTTTCTCTACATGCTTTGTTAGCCCCCTTTCACCCTGTTCTTCAATAGTCAGGACCCCCACAGGACCACCACAGAGCAGGTATTATTTAGGTGGTGGATCATTCTCAGCACTGCAGTGACACTGACATGGTGGTGGTGTGTTAGTGTGTGTTGTGCTGGAGTTTTTAAACACCTCACTGTCCCTGCTGAATTGAGAATAGTCCACCAGCCAAAAATATCCAGCCAACAGCTGTCCTGTGGGCAGAGTCCTGTGACCACTGATGAAGGTCTAGAAGATGACCAACTTAGCAGCAATAGATGAGCGATCGTCTCTGACTTTACATCTACAAGGTGGACCAACTAGGTAGGAGTGTCTAATAGAGTGGACAGTGAGTGGACACTGTATTTAAAAACATACCAGCACAACACACACTAACACACCACCACCATGTCAGTGTCACTGCAGTGCTGAGAATGATCCACCACCTAAATAATACCTGCTCTGTAGTGGTGATGTGGGGGTCTTGACCATTGAAGAACAGCATGAAAGGGGGCTAACAAAGCATGCAGAGAAACAGATGGACTACAGTCAGTAATTGTAGAACTACAAAGTGCTTCTATATGGTAAGTGGAGCTGATAAAATGGACAGTGAGTGTAGAAACAAGGAGGTGGTTTTAATGTTATGGCTGATCAGATTACTACATTGTTCAACAGTGAGCGGTCCGGGTCCTTCCTGTGTGGAGTTTGCATGTTCTCCCCGTGTCATGCAGTGAGGTGAATTGGAGATATAAAATTGTCCATGACTGTTTGAAATAAATAAATAAATAAATGAGTATTTTTGGCATGGATGCTCTACTGAGTGTTGTTTTGCACAGACTTATGGGTAGATCGCCAAAGGCAGCGTGAGCCTCGTGTCGGTTTTGAGACCCCCGCTGGATAAAGTGAAGGGTGTCAGACGTGTATGTGACTCAGTCAGTGCCTAGGGCTAGCGCTCCTGCTGCGAGGACAACAGAATGACAAACGGGTAGCGTCGCACAGACCGTTCGGGCGCTGGGTTCGCTCTCTGGACCGACGCGGAAAATTTCACCCCGCTAGATAAATCTTCAGTGATTAGAAACACAAGCTCCATCATTCTCTCCTCGCGCCTTCTGTCTGTTCCGGCCCGTTTTCCTCTTTCATCCGTCTCCGTCTACGTTCCCAGCCCGGCGGAAAATAGATACGCGGAATTAACCATGCGGGCCGCCCCTGGCGTGCATGCTAATGTGCTTACAGAGAGCCAGATCGGGGAGGGAAGGAATGAAGGAATAGATCTGATGTAATGAAGAGGAGTGTGTCGGTTTGTCTTGCTCAGGGGGGGATTTGTGTTTATTGGACTGGAAACGTTTCCCTATACTGTACAGAATTTGAACTCAAAGTTGCCATGTTGAGAACTTTGTTTGTCTGCTAGTTCGGGTCAGTTAATCTCAAAAATAGAAACGGCTACGAGGTCATTTGTTCAAAACGCTCAGACGATCTGGTACCAACATGCTGGACAAACAGATTTAACCTAAACAGCCATTCGGGATGTAACGATGCACTGCAAGACAGTTAAAAATCGATGCACATGTGTAACGATTCAAATCGGTTTACATGTACAGTATAATGAATCGATATTCACTTTAATCAGCAGAGGGCGCTGAGACCGCTCAGGTGGCGCATCGGTAAAAACACACGCTGGAACACCAGAGCTGGGATCTCGAATACATCGCATCGAATTTCAGCTCTGCCTGCCGGCTAGGCCGAGCGGCCACACAAACAACGATTGGCCTGTTGTTCAGATAGGGGTGGGATTAAACCGGATAGGGACTCTCTCTCATAACGAATGTAATTACGACCTCTGCTGGCTGATTGATGGCGCCTGCACAGAGATGAGAACAGAGTGCTCTCAGGGTGTGTCTCTCCGTACACAGGGCTGAGCTGCACTGCACTCGTCAAAGTGTAGGGGATAAGATGCATACGGCTGCTGCCCACGTGTTGGAGGGGGGCGTGGGTTAGCTTCGTTGTCCTCCATTGGTGGAGAGGAAGCATGACACAATTGGGCAATTGAGGTCCAGTAATGTTGAGTCTGATCATCCCGCCCTAGCAGACACGCTGGCCTATTAGTGTCTGCTGCAGGCACTGCCAATTATGCCTGCTAGAAGGTGCCCAGCCGACCGGTGGCAATGCCGAGTTTCGAACCGAGGAATTCAGAATCTCAGCACTGAGACCCCACCCACATAGTCCGGTCATCCCGCCCTAGCAGACACGCTGGCCTATTAGTGTCTGCTGCAGGCACTGCCAATTATGCCTGCTAGATGACCAAGCGGGCAGTCCGGGTTCGGTTTCCAAGCGGGCAGTCCGGGTCCTTTCTGTGTGGAGTTTGCGTGTTCTCCCTGTGTCTGCGTGGGTTTCCTACAACAGTCCAAAGATGTGCAAATGAAGTGAATTGGAGATACAAAACTGTCCATGACTGTAACCAGTTACTGTAACTACTGTAGTAACTATCTGTCCTGTCATTAATGTAACCAAAGGGTGTAAAACATGACGTTAAAATCCTAATAAATGAATAAATATACACCTGTTAGCAATGGGTGTGGCTAAAGCTTGTCAACTCAACAATTAAAACGGGCGTCTATTTACTTTTGGCCCTATTGTGTATCCCACCCTCTAATGTTTGAATTTTTATTCTATTTTTCAGGCCACTGTCAGCTTTCACCTACGGTCAACATGCCCCAGGATGACACGGTCCTGATCGAAGACGACAGGCTGACCGTCCTTCCCGCCCACCTGTCCGACCAATCGTCTTCTAGTTCCCGCGATGACATGCCGTTCGCCGCGGAGACGCAACCTCCCTGGGTGCAGGATGTACCCTCGCCGAATGAGAGGTACACAGAGAAGCATAGCTTATCAAGTTAAAAGTATGTGATCTCCTGGGTCGGGAAAGGGGGGGGGGGGGTCTAGTCAAATGAAGTATAGTGTGACTCTCTGTGTGTAGGAACCCAACACTGGCAGGAGATAAGAAGCAACTGGTACCTGTTGGGGGGCATAAGATAGCCTAGAGTGCTCATTTGCCAGAATGGAGCAGCGGATTTATAATTGGGAATTGGAAATGACTAAATTCCAAAGCTGTTGAGTGGGGCTAAGGTCAGTCATGCTGGAACAGAAATAGGGGGGGAAGTCACATGGCTTGTAGTGTGTCTCTCTATGTGTAGGAACCCAACACTGGCAGGTGATAAGAAGCAACTGGTACCTGTTGGGGGGTATAAGATAGCCTGTTGAGAAGCTGTTGAGTGGGGCTAAGGTCAGTCATGCTGGAACAGAAATGGCCCCCATTAAACCTGTGTTAAGTCACATGGAGTATAGTGTGACTCTCTTTGTGTAGGAACCCAACACTGGCAGGTGATGATAATCAGCTGGTAAAAAAGGGGGCACATAATGGTCTAGAGTGCTCCTTGACCAGAATGCAGGCAGCGGATTTATAATTGGGAACTGGAAATGACTAAATTGGGAGAAAATGGGGAGGGGTCAAACAAAAAAATGACCAATTTCTTTCCTGCCCTCAGTTCCCCGAGCATAGCTGGTGAGAACGATGAAGGACTCTTCCACAGAGAAGGCTTCGGAAGACAGAGCATGTCCGAAAAACGCGCAAAACAGTTCGGAGACGTCAGTCATCTCGACATCATCAAAACGCGCAAGTCCAAGAGCATGGACCTGGGTAATTAAAACCATTATCAACTGTTGTGCAGTTATTTATGTTTCAGGCTTGGGCTTCATCAGAAGGGCTGCTTCGTCCACTGAAACTTATTTATATAGCGCTTCTTACAATAGACATCGTCTCAAAGCAACTTTACAGAATTCAGGACCGACAGACCAAAAATCCCTGTTGAGCGAGCCGAGGGCGACAATGGCTTAAAAATAAGGGTGCAGCGCTACAAACACATGCTGGAACCGGATTTGAGATCTTGATTACATCGTATCAAGTCTCAGCTCTGCCTGCCGGCTGGGCCATGAACAACGATTGGCCTGTTGTTCAGATATGGGTGGGACTTAGCCAGAAGGGGTCTCTCTCATAACTAATGCAGTTACGACCTCTGCCGGCTGATTGATGGCATCTGCACAGAGATGAGGAAAAAAGTGCTCTCAGGGTGTGTCTCTCTGTACACAATGCTGAGCTGCACTGCACTGCACTCGTCAAAGTGTAGGTGACAAGATGCATACGGCTGCTGCCCACGTGTCTGAGGGGGTGTGGGTTAGCTTCGTTCTTTTCAATCAGAGCGGGGATCAGCATTGGTGGATAGAAAGCATGACACAATCCGGGCAATTGGACGCGCTAAAAAGGAGAAAAAGGGGAGAAAATGTATAAACAATATATTTACATCTAGCAGGAGCAGCATCGTAGGCACGGCAGTCTCGCCTTGCAGGCTTCAACCTCGGGTGGGTAAACAGGTTTCCGTCAGGACTGACTCCGGCATTCCTAATTATTACAGCATAACTAAAAGTGAGAGCGAGTAGGTAACACACTTATGACCCTTCATTTTTAGCTGCCCATTAAACATGCCAGGTAGAAAAGCGGCTGGTCGTATATATTAAATCACATGTTCAGTGAAGTATGAAAACCAAGTGGGTCCGGCTTCCCTGGAGTCACACCATGGACAGGACACTAATCCACCGCAGGGTCTCGGCCTTCCCGTTCCCATTTCCGTTGCAATACTTGTCTGATCAGCGCAGTCAGACTAGCTTTATTAATAAAGGCACAGAGAAGGCACCATCTACAAATGAATAAGTGTGTTGTTAATTCACACATTTTAATTAACGTTTATTTTTTAAAGACCCCATAACCATCTATCTACTTTGTGAATGTTCACGTCTACTACTACTGCACTGTCTGGTATTACAGTGGTACCTTAAAACTCGACGTCGTTTGGTTCTGGCACTGGTGTCGAGTTTTAAAGCGAGTTGAGTTGCAAGGTATTTTTTCCCATAAGGACGTTTGGGAAACCTGTTAATGCGTTCCATGGTCCTGTGGAACTGCATATACAGTATTTTAGGCTGATGTAAAATAATGAGGCTGTTTTTGACACTTATACACTGAAAATAACACAAATATAATATAAAAACACAGAAATACAATAAAAATACAATAAAACCTGCACTGCTTTACTTCGTTATTGTTTCCTTATGCTTCTTAACCTTGGAATACCGTATTCCGTTCAGTAAAGGTGCATTCATATTAGAAGTGACAAAATAGCTTTTGCGCTGAATGGAATACGGTATTCCAAGATTAAGCATCTCCACGATTAAGAAGCATAAGGAAACAATAAAGAACTAAAGGTTTTATTGTATTTTTATATTGATTTTTACCTGTTTTTAATTGTATTTCAGTGTTTTTATATAGACATATTGTACCAAAACAACAAGCGAGGAATTTCATTAGTAGAGAGAACTTATGAGCAGTAATAATTATGGGAAGTTTAGTGTTCCTGTGTCGTTTTTTTTGTACATTATTCCACGTTTTTACTTGGAAAATGTGATTCTCACAATTTCTCAGCATCCCCAGCTATATTCGTCAGATTCGTCTCATATGCGCACTTTGATGATGTTGTATCGCACTGCTCAAGCAGGGCGCTGAACAAAACCACTATTCATTGTTAATTTTTTATTTATTTTCTCCTGATTTTTAATGCGTCCAATTTTTACCCAATTGCGTTATGCTTTCTCTGTACTGGTGCTGACCCCCACCTCAACTGAGGAGACCGAACTGACACACGCCCCCTCCGACATGTGTGCAGTAGCCGACTGCATCTTTTCACCTGCACGAGGCGAGTTTATACCCGGATCAGCCTTGTGTGTGTGTGTTTGAAGAGCCACACCTTGATCGCATTATAGATCAGTTGAAGCCTATTGGTTAAAGTGCTGGACTAGAAATCAAAAGGTCTCTGGTTCAAGCCCCACCACTGCCAGGTTGCCACTGTTGGGCCCCTGAGCAAGGCCCTTAACCCTTAATTGCTTGGACAATATAGTGTCACAGTGCTGTAAGTCGCTTCATATAGCCGCCCAGCCCAGCCGGATGGCAGAGCTTAGATTCGATACGATGTATTCGAAATCCCAGCTCTGATGTGCTAGCGTATTTTACCGCTGCGCCATATATATATATATATATATATATATATATATATATATATATACAGTGTATCACAAAAGTGAGTACACCCCTCACATTTCTGCAGATATTTAAGTATATATTTTCATGGGACAACACTGACAAAATGACACTTTGACACAATGAAAAGTAGTCTGTGTGCAGCTTATATAACAGTGTAAATTTATTCTTCCTTCAAAATAACTCAATATACAGCCATTAATGTCTAAACCACCGGCAACAAAAGTGAGTACACCCCTTAGTGAAAGTTCCTGAAGTGTCAATATTTTGTGTGGCCACCATTATTTCCCAAAACTGCCTTAACTCTCCTGGGCATGGAGTTTACCAGAGCTTCACAGGTTGCCACTGGAATGCTTTTCCACTCCTCCATGACGACATCACGGAGCTGGCGGATATTCGAGACTTTGCGCTCCTCCACCTTCCGCTTGAGGATGCCTCAAAGATGTTCTATTGGGTTTAGGTCTGGAGACATGCTTGGCCAGTCCATCACCTTTACCCTCAGCCTCTTCAATAAAGCAGTGGTCGTCTTAGAGGTGTGTTTGGGGTCATTATCATGCTGGAACACTGCCCTGCGACCCAGTTTCCGGAGGGAGGGGATCATGCTCTGCTTCAGTATTTCACAGTACATATTGGAGTTCATGTGTCCCTCAATGAAATGTAACTCCCCAACACCTGCTGCACTCATGCAGCCCCAGACCATGGCATTCCCACCACCATGCTTGACTGTAGGCATGACACACTTATCTTTGTACTCCTCACCTGATAGCCACCACACATGCTTGAGACCATCTGAACCAAACAAATTAATCTTGGTCTCATCAGACCATAGGACATGGTTCCAGGAATCCATGTCCTTTGTTGACATGTCTTCAGCAAACTGTTTGCGGGCTTTCTTGTGTAGAGACTTCAGAAGAGGCTTCCTTCTGGGGTGACAGCCATGCAGACCAATTTGATGTAGTGTGCGGCGTATGGTCTGAGCACTGACAGGCTGACCCCCCACCTTTTCAATCTCTGCAGCAATGCTGACAGCACTCCTGCGCCTATCTTTCAAAGACAGCAGTTGGATGTGACGCTGAGCACGTGCACTCAGCTTCTTTGGACGACCAACGCGAGGTCTGTTCTGAGTGGACCCTGCTCTTTTAAAACGCTGGATGATCTTGGCCACTGTGCTGCAGCTCAGTTTCAGGGTGTTGGCAATCTTCTTGTAGCCTTGGCCATCTTCATGTAGCGCAACAATTCGTCTTTTAAGATCCTCAGGGAGTTCTTTGCCATGAGGTGCCATGTTGGAACTTTCAGTGACCAGTATGAGAGAGTGTGAGAGCTGTACTACTAAATTGAACACACCTGCTCCCTATGCACACCTGAGACCTAGTAACACTAACGAGTCACATGACATTTTGGAGGGAAAATGACAAGCAGTGCTCAATTTGGACATTTAGGGGTGTAGTCTCTTAGGGGTGTACTCACTTTTGTTGCCGGTGGTTTAGACATTAATGGCTGTATATTGAGTTATTTTGAGGGAAGAATAAATTTACACTGTTATATAAGCTGCACACAGACTACTTTTCATTGTGTCAAAGTGTCATTTTGTCAGTGTTGTCCCATGAAAAGATATACTTAAATATCTGCAGAAATGTGAGGGGTGTACTCACTTTTGTGATACACTGTATATATATATATATATATATATATATATATATATATATATACACTGTATATATATATATATATAATTTTTTTTTTTTTTTTTTTTAATAAGGCTAACCAAAAAAAAAAGTTTAAGGGTACAAATTTCTCCACGAAGGGCATCAAGTGTCAAAGATTTTAAGTTTAGGGGACGTCGACAAGGTTACAAGGTACCACTGTATTATGTCCTCCGTTCACTCTATCACTAATTCACTCTCCTGCATGTCTCCTATCACTGTTGTATACACTGCTATGCCCAATTTCTTATGGGTCATGTTACTGGTTTATGTGTTTGTCACTGCATGTCCAACATTCATACTAATCATGCACTGGAATGTGTGTGCCTCTTGCACAGTGGCTGATGAGATTAACCCCACCTCTCGCATTGAGGAAAACGCAGGTAAGCACAAATATCCGCAGTATATTATTTAATACACGCATGCCGAAACCTGAATAAAATACTCACTGAACTGCAGCACACACTAAGCGATTTCTTTTTTCCTGTTCCACTTTAGCACCGGTCAGCTTAAACGTCTCTGTGGTCCTAATCGATAGAACTGTAGTGAATTAAAAATGGCTCAGTGCTCCGAAGCTTGAATTTCCTTCCCCAGTGTGCCATTTTGCAGAACTTTAGATACCTTAGCCGCTCAAGACTCACGGATCTGCTGGTGGGTCCAAAATAAACGTAGAATGTCCACCTTTGAACCTTAAATTATATTTTAGTTTTGTGTCAAGGGCCAAAAGTGTCAAGGTTTGGCCGCTCAGGTGGCACAGCGGTAAAAACACGCTGGAACACCAGAGCTGGGATCTCGTATACATCGTATCGAGTCTCGGCTCTGCTTACCGGCTGGGCTGAGCAACCACATGTACAACGATTGGCCTGTTGTTCTGATAGGGGTGGGAAATGAAGCTGGATAGGGTCTCTCTCATAACTAATGCAATTACGACCTCTGCTGGCTCATTGATGGTGCCTGCACGGAGAGGGGAAAAGAGTGCTGTCAGGGTGTGTCTCTCCGTACACAGTTCACTCTTCAAAGTGTGGGTGACAAAATGCATACAGCGTGGGTTAGCTTCGTTCTCCTCAATCAGAGCGGGGATCGGCATTGGTGGAGACGAAGCATGACGCAATCGGGCAATTGGATGCGCTAAAAGGGAGAAAAAGGGGAGGAAATTAATAAACACTATACATATATATTTATATGAGTCAAGGTCCAAAATCTAGCACGCTAGCACACCTTTGCTGACATCTCGAACTTGCGAGTTCGCATCTCAGCTCTTGTACCAGCAGGCTGGGCAGCTATACAGACAATGATTGGCTCTGTCCCGAACTGGGGATTTCTTATAACTGCTGCAGTTACGACTATTGCTGGATTGGTGTGTGACTCTCCATGCGCGATACTGATCTTCATATCCCTGTATCGGAGGGGGCGTGTGTTAGTCATGGCTCTCTTCGGTCAGGAGTGGAAGTTAATGCAGTAGAGCAGGTGGTGGCTTGGCTGAATTAGGGACATTAGCTAAAAATAACAGGCAGATTCTAAATAGTCAATTTTGTGCAATTTTTTTCAACAATTTATAGCATTTCATTACAAATTTGCTACAGCTTTAAAAATCAGGTAAGTATTTTTATGCTCTGAAGAGGCTAATAAGCTTTTAAAATGAATTACAAGTGTGTTTATGTCCTATTAACGTTAAAGCTTTGAGGTTGTTTGCAGTTTTCAGTGCACATTTATTCAAGTATTTAAGGTACAAATGCAAAAAAAACTACACAGCTGAACACATCTCGCTATCGTCAGGCATGATTGAGGACAAAAATCGCAACCCTCCATTTGTCAACCTGCTTATGTACGGTATTAAAAAGGAACAATTGCTGCCGGGAGAGGATTAAAGCACTTAGTTTTGCTTTGAGTGGTACGTGTGCAAAGAGGCTGTTTGCCCCCGGAGAGAAAAAAAAACCCCACTTTTTTTCTGTGATAATGTATGTTTTATTAGTGAAACAGTGTAATCTTACATTTACATAAGTGGTGGTTTTTTTTTATATTTCATGTTTTACATTGAGTTTCTTGCATTAACTTTGACTTTTATTTGATTGCAGACAGGATGAACATGAGATATTTCATGTTTTGTCTGGTCGACTTAATTTCATTCATTAATAAACATCCATTCCTGCATTTCAGGTCTGCAACACATTCCAAAACAAGTTGGGACGGTAAAGCATTGGCCACTTTGTAATGTTGCCATTCCTTTTTACCACACTTAAAAGACGTTTTGGCTCTGAGGATACCAAGCGATAAAGTGTTTCAATTATTTTGTCCCATTCTTCCTGCAAACATGTCTTAAGGTGTGCAAACAGTACGTTCTTAAAATTCTTCACACCGTCTCTATTGGGGACAGGTCAGGACTGCAGGCAAACCAATCCAGTACCTGTACTCTCATCTCCAAGCCCAGAGAACTCGACACTGCTTCTGGACATCGTTATTATTATTTATTTATTTTTTTGGACAGTAAAGTTTTAAGTGGCATTTGTGCGTGTAACTCTGTATTGTAGTGCTTGACAAAGGTTTGCCAAAGTAATTCCTCACCCATGTGGTTATATCAGCTATTGTTGAGTGGTGGTTCTTGATGCAGTGCCGTCTGAGGGATCGAAGATCACGGGCGTTCAGGTTAAGCTTGCGCCTTTGGCCTTTACGCACTGAAATTCCTCCACATTCCTTGAATGATTTAATGATATTATGCACTGTAGAGGGAGAAATATGCAAATCCCTTCCAATCTTTCTTTGAGGTACATTGTTTTCAAATATTTCAATCATTTGCTCACACATTTGTTGTGAAACTGGAGAACTTCTGATCATCTTTGCTCATCAGAGACTCAGCCTTTCCTGGATGCTGCTTTTGTACCAAACCATGATTACAATCACCTGTTTGGAATCACATCATTATTTAGTTTTTTCACCTCATTACTAGCCCTAAATTGCCCCCGTCTCAACTTTTTTTGGAATGTGTTGCAGGTCTGAAATGCAGGAATGGACGTATATTATCTCAGGTTCAAACTGTCTGCAATCAAATAAAAGTCAAAGTAAATGTAAGAAACACAGTATTTTTATTTTATTTGCATTTTCCATACTGTCCCAACTTTTTCTGATTTGGGGTTGTAATTTAAGTCTCTTTTTACACTTCATGCATTTTCCTTGTGTACATTTACATTTTCAGCATTTAGCAGACGCTTATATCCAAAGCGACTTACACAATGAGCAATTGAGGGTTAAGGGCCTTGCTCAGGGACCCAACAGTGGCAACTTGGTGGTGGCGGGGCTTGAACCGGCAACCTTCTGTTTACTAGTCCAGTACCTTAACCACTGAGCTATCACTGCCCAGTGTAAATGTACACTGTGAGTCAAAAAGGGGGCCTCTGTCTCTTTGCCCATAACATTGACACATGTTGATCAACTTTTGAAATTCTTTCACAGTTAGACGCAACAACGAGGATTTATTTAAAGCACTGGTTACCATGGCAACCATTTGTGTTGCCGCGGTAGCAGACGACAACAATGCAACAAAAGTAAATTAGTTTTTTTTTTTTAACCAATGAGAACAGAATTTAAATAATGAACTTAGGGGTATCTGCTTAAAGGTTAGAAACTGTATGAGATTACTTGGTACATTTTTATAGAAAATAGGAAAAACAATTGCTGTAAGATCGGTGAAACTAGTAGCGACGAAAGGAAATCCGCCCTTCATAAGCCACCATTTGACAGCATAGCACAAGTTCTAGAACTGGTGCTCAGAACCATTGTGGTGGACAATATGGGTGTTCGAAAACCTAGTGAGCTGCCTTGCTGTCTTACTGCCTACATAGGCAGCTGCCTAAGTAGAGGGGATTCTAATAAGTCATTGACTTATAAGGCAGGTTATTCGAATGTGCTACTTAAGTTAAGTTTTGTTCACGTTAAGCGTTGTTCGTGTGACCTGAGTCACTTATCACGTCATATCAAACAGTTCGTCTCATTGGAGGCACTTTGAAAAGGTCAGCGGCAAACTGGGTCAAAGTTCAACCAGGTGCACTCCGCTTAGGAAACCACAGCAGCTAGCTAAGCAGAACCGCCACACTCCACAGAAAACAATGGCACAGCCGGCGCAAAGGCGGTTTTGCCGCTTCTCATGTGAATGCGCCCTTATCTATTTACTCCTTGTTAAACTGAGTTAATGTTGGTTTAATTAACCAGTTTTTGGTTCAAAGTTTAAATTTTACTTTGTCCCCCAGTGCAAACGGAGCACATATGAGACAATGGGTGTGTTCAAAAACCTAGTGAGCTGCCTTGCTGTCTTACTGCCTACATAGGCAGCTATCTAAGTAGAGAGGATTCTAATCATATAAGTCATTGACTTATAAGGCAGGTTATTCGAACGTGCTACTTAGCGATGGTTTATATGAGAATATATCGGCACACACAAGCTTTACAGTATTTGTGACTTATCGTCCATGCCAAACCATAATACCCACGCTGCATTGCAAAAATCTTTATTAACCTCCAACTCACTACAGAACAGACGATTCCTGCTGGTCGCGTAGCCAAATCCACTCTGATTTATTTATTTTTCCTACTTGCTTTTACGCTGCACATCAGCGCACAAACAACTGTGATCGCTTGCTTATTGTTGACGTGCATTTTTGGACGTGGTATCATTAAACCCCTCATCGTTCTTGCGTGTGTTTTTGTAACAAAATGTAGCTTGGGAGACCAGACAGACTCTGCGATTCCTCCTGATGATAGATGGTGTAGTGTGTGACCCCCTATCGCCGATCAGTCGTGTAGTGTAAAATACGCAACGACTTAAAAGACTCCCGATTACAAGAGATCCAGCTGTGTAGTGTGAACTGTACAGCGATCTGACAGCTCAGAAAGTTGTGTAGTGTGAACTTGGCATAAGGTATTGCACAGTAGGTATAGAATTCAATTTGTTACAGATATTGTACACGGGTTTAGTTTGGACTGTATAGAATTCGTTATTTCATTCTAGAGTTGAATGGTGGTTTGGTTGAACCCTTAAGCTCCTTAAGCTTCCTATGGGTACAAAGGTCACTTTTTTGACTCACAGGGTGTGTGGTCATTTAGTTCCCTAGTTTTAGTACTGTAATACCTTATTGTGTGTGTGTGTTTTAATTAGAGTATAATTTTATGGAAATGTTACATCCTAACAGGAACATTAAAACACCCCACCTCACCCAGTGGTGCAATAGATTGCCTAAAGCAGGGCTACAAATAAACCTATAGCATTATTGCACCAGTATACACATTGTTGAACTGAGATGTGGTTGACTTGGTAACTGAGAGGTTTTTAATTTCATTACCTCTAGTCCTCTGGCGATCCATACTGAGAAATTAATTAACTTCCCCGGGTGGTTTGTACGTGCGATGTTCAGAACCTCAAAACCCTTTGAAGATAGTTGGGTATTATGTTTATTCAGACTTTTTCCCGCCAGGTTTCTGGCTGTTATTCAATCTCAGCCCCTATCATCCGGAACGATGCCTTTAACAGACCCCCCCCTGTTTCTTTTGAGAATTGTTTCCACTGGAATCTGTCTCTTTTTTTTTTTTGTCATGTTCCCTTGTTCCATCTAAACGGCAATGGGTCGCGGACTGTTAAAGCAGATGACTGAAATGACTTCTCACTGGACACATCACTCAGTAATCATGACTCTTTTTGTTGGCTCTGGAGACTAATTACCGTGTTTTTTTTTACTGTGCTGTCAGTCTTTAAGCCTCCTGGTTGTAGCATTATTGACAAATGAAATCTTTCAGGTGGTTCTGATTAGGCATCGTGTCTCCAAAGTACGATTTTTAATTCTGTGGATTTAATTTGAGCCAACAGCACAGTCTTAAGCATGTCCAGGTACCCGGACCCCTGTGAGCCTAGCAAATTGGTAGTAGCTGTAGTGTAATTTGGGCCATTCAAACCTCTTTGTGACTGCAACAGCAACTCCTACTGTTTGGTCGAGGCTTCAGCCCCATGTCCACTCACTGTCCACTCTATTAGAAACTCCTACCTAGTTGCCAGGAGAACGGTATTTGTCTGACTGCATTGTGCCGAGTGTAAAGTTTGGTGAAGGGGGGGTATGGGGGGGGGGTATGGTGTGGGGTTGTTTTTTAGGAGTTGGGCTCGGCCCCTTAGTTCCAGTGAAAGGAACTCTTAATGCTTCAGCATACCAAGAGATTTTAGACAATTTCATGCTCCCAACTTTGTGGGAACAGTTTGGGGATGGCCCCTTCCTGTTCCAACATGACTGCGCACCAGTGCACAAAGCAAGGTCCATAAAGATATGCATGAGCAAGTTTGGTGTGGAAGAACTAGACTGGCCTGCACAGAGTCCTGACTTCAACTCGATATAGAACACCTTTGGGATGAATTAGAGCGGAGACTGCGAGCCAGGCCTTCTCGTCCAATGTCAGTGTCTGACCTCACAAATGCGCTTCTGGAAGAATGGTCAAAAATTCCCATAAACACACTCCTAAACCTTGTGGAAAGCCTTCCCAGAAGAGTTGAAGCTGTTATAGCTGCAAAGGGTGTGCCGACATCATATTAAACCCTATGGATTAAGAATGGGACGTCACTCAGGTTCATATGCGTGTGAAGGCAGACGAGCGAATACTTTTGGCAATATATTGGACACAGGTCAAATAAATCAATTAATCTGTACATGAGCCTGCTGGGCTGTTTTTTTGGCAGATTGCTCTTCGACTAGAGGTCACCATGAACAGAAAAGCACTGATCAAATACACTGCCTGGCCAAAAAGAATGTCACACACTCTAATATTTGGTTGGACCGCCTTTAGCTTTGATTACAGAACGCATTCGCTGTGGCATCGTTTCCACAAGCTTCTGCAATGTCACAACATTTATTTCTGTCCAGAGTTGCATTAATTTTCCCCCAAGATCTTGTATTGATGATGGGAGATTTGGACCACTGCGCAAAGTCTTCTCCAGCACATCCCAAAGTTTCTCAATGGGGTTCAGGTCTGGACTCTGTGGTGGCCAATCCATGTGTGAAAATGATGTCTCATGCTCCCTGAACCACTCTTTCACAATTTGAGCCCGATGAATCCTGGCATTGTCGATGATGATGTTCCCCCCCACTGTCCTTCCACTTTTTAATAATGCGTTGGACAGTTCTTAACCCAATTTGAGTAGTTTCAGCAATCTCCTTAGATGTTTTCTCTGCTTGATGCATGCCAATAATTTGACCCTTCTGAAACAGATTAACATCTTTTCCACGACCACAGGATGTCTTTCGACATGGTTGTTTAACAAATGAGAAGCTACTCACTGCATCAGTTAGGGTTAAATAACTTGTTGCCAGCTGAAACATAATCACCCATGCAGTAATTATCCAATGGTAGGCTCTTACCTATTTGCTTAGTTAAATCCAGGTGGTGACCAGGCAGTGTATGTCAATTTGCAATCGTATCATCTAACATTTGAGAAACTTGGATTGGCCACTTTTGGTTGTACGTGTTTTGTACCGAGTGGCTTCAGTCCGACTGTCAGGACTTGATGAAAATTAATAGCTGCAATTTTCAGCTGTCATTCATTCCTATTTCTTTATCCTCAGCCTAGCATTCCTAACCCCATCTGTCCCCTTCTGTCACAGATAGTCATTTACAGTGTATCACAAAAGTGAGTACACCCCTCACATTTCTGCAGATATTTAAGTATATCTTTTCATGGGACAACACTGACAAAATGACACTTTGACACAATGAAAAGTACTCTGTGTGCAGCTTATATAACAGTGTAAATTTATTCTTCCCTCAAAATAACTCAATATACAGCCATTAATGTCTAAACCACCGGCAACAAAAGTGAGTACACCCCTAAGAGACTACACCCCTAAATGTCCAAATTGAGCACTGCTTGTCATTTTCCCTCCAAAATGTCATGTGATTTGTTAGTGTTACTAGGTCTCAGGTGTGCATAGGGAGCAGGTGTGTTCAATTTAGTAGTACAGCTCTCACACTCTCTCATACTGGTCACTGAAAGTTCCAACATGGCACCTCATGGCAAAGAACTCTCTGAGGATCTTAAAAGACGAATTGTTGCGCTACATGAAGATGGCCAAGGCTACAAGAAGATTGCCAACACCCTGAAACTGAGCTGCAGCACAGTGGCCAAGATCATCCAGCGTTTTAAAAGAGCAGGGTCCACTCAGAACAGACCTCGCGTTGGTCGTCCAAAGAAGCTGAGTGCACGTGCTCAGCGTCACATCCAACTGCTGTCTTTGAAAGATAGGCGCAGGAGTGCTGTCAGCATTGCTGCAGATATTGAAAAGGTGTGGGGTCAGCCTGTCAGTGCTCAGACCATACGCCGCACACTACATCAAATTGGTCTGCATGGCTGTCACCCCAGAAGGAAGCCTCTTCTGAAGTCTCTACACAAGAAAGCCCGCAAACAGTTTGCTGAAGACATGTCAACAAAGGACATGGATTACTGGAACCATGTCTTATGGTCTGATGAGACCAAGATTAATTTGTTTGGTTCAGATGGTCTCAAGCATGTGTGGCAGCAATCAGGTGAGGAGTACAAAGATAAGTGTGTCATGCCTACAGTCAAGCATGGTGGTGGGAATGCCATGGTCTGGGGCTGCATGAGTGCAGCAGGTGTTGGGGAGTTACATTTCATTGAGGGACACATGAACTACAATATGTACTGTGAAATACTGAAGCAGAGCATGATCCCCTCCCTCCGGAAACTGGGTCGCAGGGCAGTGTTCCAGCATGATAATGACCCCAAACACACCTCTAAGATGACCACTGCTTTATTGAAGAGGCTGAGGGTAAAGGTGATGGACTGGCCAAGCATGTCTCCAGACCTAAACCCAATAGAACATCTTTGGGGCATCCTCAAGCGGAAGGTGGAGGAGCGCAAAGTCTCGAATATCCGCCAGCTCCGTGATGTCGTCATGGAGGAGTGGAAAAGCATTCCAGTGGCAACCTGTGAAGCTCTGGTAAACTCCATGCCCAGGAGAGTTAAGGCAGTTCTGGGAAATATCGGTGGCCACACAAAATATTGACACTTCAGGAACTTTCACTAAGGGGTGTACTCACTTTTCTTGCCGGTGGTTTAGACATTAATGGCTGTTTATTGAGTTATTTTGAGGGAAGAATAAATTTACACTGTTATATAAGCTGCACACAGACTACTTTTCATTGTGTCAAAGTGTCATTTTGTCAGTGTTGTCCCATGAAAAGATATACTTAAATATCTGCAGAAATGTGAGGGGTGTACTCACTTTTGTGATACACTGTATGTCCATGTTTTTATACACTCAAATACACACACTCCCATCCACCCACACACAAGAGTTCCTTTTTTTCCAACACACATTCACACAAACACCCCCTATTAGGTTTTGGAACCCCCAGAGAGCAGAATGTGCAGTACGGGGGGCAAATAAATGAAATGAATTCTGCTGGTTTAAATCGTGTGAATGCCTTACATTCGCTTCATGTGGTGTAGTTGTATCAGCCGATCAGCCATAACATTAAAACCACCTTCTTGTTTCTACACTCACTGTCCATTTTATCAGCTCCACTTACCATATAGAAGCACTTTGTAGTTCTACAATTACTGACTGTAGTCCATCTGTTTCTCTGCATGCTTTTTAGCCCTCTTTCATGCTGTTCTTCAATGGCCAGGACCCCCAAAGGACCACCACAGAGCAGGTGGATCATTCTCAGCACTGCAGTGTGTGGTGTGCTGGTATGAGTGGATCAGACACAGCAGCGCTGCTGGAGTTTTTAAATACCATGTCCACTCACTGTCTACTCTATTAGACACTCCTACCTAGTTGGTCCACCTTGTAGATGTAAAGTCAGAGACGATCGCTCATCTATTGCTGCTGTTTGAGTTGGTCATCTCCTAGACCTTCATCAGTGGTCACAGGACGCTGCCCACGGGGCGCTGTTGGCTGGATATTTTTGGTTGGTGGACTATTCTCAGTCCAGTAGTGACAGTGAGGTGTTTAAAAACTCCATCAGCGCTGCTGAGTCTGATCCACTCATACCAGCACAACACACACTAACACACCACCACCATGTCAGTGTCACTGCAGTGCTGAGAATGATCCATCACCCAAATAATACCTGCTCTGTAGTGGTCCTGTAGTTGTCCTGACCACGGAAGAACAGGGTGAAAGAGGTCCAACAAAGCATGCAGAGAAACAGATGGACTACAGTCAGTAATTGTAAAACTACAAAGTGCTCCTATATGGTAAGTGGAGCTGATAAAATGGACAGTCAGTGTAGAGACAAGGTGGTTTTCATGTTATGGCTGATCGGTGTTTCTAGCTAAGCTTTGAAAGTGCCGAGAGATGTAGAGAATGGGGGCAACAACGTTAAAGGACCTGCTCATAGTGGAAAGCTTGTACTAAGACTTCTTAATGTATAGTAAGGTTCCACCTGCAATGTTTTGGATATACAGTTTTAATCTGCGTACTATAGAACTACAGTAATCTAGCCTAGATGTAATGAAAGCGTGTACTAGAATCTTATCATCTTTAAAAGAGTCTATATGATGGACTCTAGCAATATTGCAGAGGTGGAAAATGAAGGCTTAGTCTAGAGATTGAGGTGGGGGTAGAACACTAAGGTTACGCACACTGGAGGACCAGAATATCTCCAACTGAAAGAAAATGAATGAAGTTATAGTTCAGCCAGGATAACAGCTCATGAGTAAGATAGATTTAAGAATCCTCCACATAGCATTGAAAACTGAGGGCATGGGAACGAATTATGTTCCCAAGGGGCAGTAAATAAATAATAAATTGCAGGGGGTCAAGGACAGAGCCTTGTGGAACACCCTAAGCAAACCAATAGTGAAGCAATGAGTCCTGTCAGTTAAATAAGAAGTAAACTAAGACAAACTGATTCCAGAAAGTCGGGAAATGTGACTTTGAAACTGTTTAAAGAGAATGAAAGATGTGTGGCTAGAGTAAAATAATAGGAGTGAATTGTTAAAACACAGAGAGAGAGAGAGCTGTCTCAATTCTGGAAAGCCTCAAAAAGGTTATTGGCTTTTACAAAGTAATGAACTCGAGAAGCAACAATTCTCTGGAGAACTTTGGACACAAACAGCAGATTAGAGATGGCTCTGAGATTTTCCATCAGGCTTTCTGGCAATAGAGGTAACAACAGTTTTTGTCAAAGTACTGGGTACACAGCCAGAGGTAAGTGAGAGATTGACGAGATTGGGAAGGAAATGTCAGCCAGGCGGAGTGTTGTCAGAGCAGGGTCTAGTTAAAGTCGAGGGTTCGGGTTTGGAAATTATCTCAGCAATACGGTCAGGGGGACAAAAATTGGAAAAGAGAATGCTACGTGGGCTAGGAGGAAAGTCGATATGATCAGAAGAGGGGGTTTGGGGTAGTCGAAGAAGCTTTGACAGTTCACTGTCCATTTTATCAGCTCCACTTACCATATAGAAGCACTTTGTAGTTCTACAATTACTGACTGTAGTCCGTCTGTTTCTCTACATGCTTTGTTAGCCCCCTTTCATGCTGTTCTTCAATGGTCAGGACCCCCACAGGACCACTAGAGAGCAGGTATTATTTGGGTGGTGGGTCATTCTCAGCACTGCAGTGACACTGACATGGTGGTGGTGTGTTAGTGTGTGTTGTGCTGGTATGAGTGGATCAGACACAGCAGCGTCACTCACTGTCTACTCTATTAGACACGCCTACCTAGTTGGTCCATTTTGGGCGCTGTTGGCTGGATATTTTTGGTTGTTGGACTATTCTCAGTCCAGCAGCACTGCTGTATCTTATCCACTCATACCAGCATAACACACACTAACACACCACCACCATGTCAGTGTCTTTGCAGTACTGAGAATGATCGGCTACCCAAATAATACCTGCTCTGTAGTGGTCCTGAGGGGGTTGACCATTGAAGAACAGCATGAAACGGGGCTAACAAAGCATGCAGAGGAACAGATGGACTACAGTCAGTAATTGTAGAACTACAAAGTGCTCCTATATGGTAAGTGGAGCTAATAAAATGGACAGTGAGTGTAAAAACAAGGAGGTGGTTGGCTTGACAAATGGAGGTTGCAGTCAAAATTCAACCAATCAACAACACCTGAGATTTGGCAAGCTGCTAGTTAATAAATAGTTAACTCTTGTCTACCATTCCTCAGGCAACTCCACACGTGATGTCGGTCCCTCTCTGGGCCTAAAGAAGTCCAGCTCCCTGGAGAGCCTTCAGACGGCCGTGGCCGAGGCCACGTTGAACGGCGACGTCCCGTTCCACAGACCACGGCTCCGTATCGTACGGGGGCGTGGCTGTAACGAAAGCTTCCGGGCTGCAATCGACAGATCATACGACAAGCCATCATTGTCCATCGAGGACGATGGAGAGCCCATGGATCCACGTATGTGTCTTTTTTATTACTACGTTCATTTAAAGATGCAATGTTGTCATTTGAAAAGATTTTTAATCTATTTTTATTCTGACGTAGTTGAAGAAGACACTGAAGAAAGCTCTCAGTCCGGCCGGGACTCCGTCTCCACCGTCGCCGACCTCACGCCTCTACCCACGACCCAGCGGCAGCTCACCAACGGCAGCCAGCTGGCGAACGACAAGAAGAAAGAGAAGGCAGGGAAGGAAAAGAAGAAGGCAGAGGAGAAGGACAAGAGTAAAGGAAAGAAGGGAATGCTGAAGGGGCTTGGAGAGATGTTCAGGTGGGTGAAAAGAAAGGCCGGGTCTCATTTGCTGGACCTCACGTTTAATCTACTCAATGGCCGGTTTTTGACCACACTGTAGGTGTAGCTTAAAATAATCAGTGCACACTGACTTTGACTTTTATTTCATTGCAGACAGGATGAACCTGAGATATTTCATGTTTTATCTGCTCAACTTCATTTCATTTATTAATAAACATCCATTCCTGCATTTCAGGCCTGCAACACATTCCAAAAAAAGTTGGGACGGTAAAGCATTTACCACTTTGTAATGTTGCCGTTCCTTTTCACCACACTTAAAAGACGTTTTGTCCCATTCTTCCTGCAAACACGTCTTAACACGTGCAACAGTACGAGGTCAACACACATTCTCTGTTGGGGACAGGTCAGGTCTGCAGCCATGCCTTTGTAATGTGTGCAGCATGTGGTTGAAAAATGCAATGGCCGTCCCTGGAAAAGATGACGTCTTGAAGGCAGCACATGTTGCTCTAAGATCTCAATGTACTTTTCTGCATTAATGCTGCCATCACAGAAGTGTTATTGACCTTTACCGAGGGCACTGGCACAGCCCCGTACCATGACAGACCCTGGCTTTTGGACTTGTTCCTGATAACAGTCTGGATGGTCCTTTTCGTGTTTGGTCCGGAGCACACGGTGTCCATTTTTTCAATAAAGACACGTTTACACTGTGTGATGGTCCATCCTGGATGCCTCCGAGCCCAGAGAAGTCGACGCCGCTTCTGGGCATGGTTAACATAAGGCTTCTTTTTTGCACAGTAAAGTTTTAAGTGGCATTTGTGAATGTAACTCTGTATTGTAGTGATTGACAAAGGTTTGCCCAAGTAATCCGTCACCCATGTGGTTATATCAGCTATTGTTGAGTGGTGGTTCTTGATGCAGTGCCGTCTGAGGGATGGAAGATCACGGGCGTTCAGTTTAAGCTGCCGCCCTTGGCCGTTACGCACTGAAATTTCTTTTGATTCTTTGAATGGTTTAATGATATTATGCACTGTAGAGGGAGAAATATGCAAATCCCTTCCAATCTTTCTTTGAGGTTCATTGTTTTAAACATTTCAATAATTTTCTCTGGAGATCCTCTGATCATCTTTGCTCATCAAAGACTCAGCCTTTCCTGGATGATTACAATCACCTGTTTGGAATCACATCATTATTTAGTTTTTTCACCTCATTGCTAGCCCTAAATTGCCCCCGTCCCAACTTTTTTTGGAATGTGTTGCTGGCCTGAAATGCAAACTGTCTGCAATGAAATAAAAGTCAAAGTAAATGTAAGGAACACTGCATTTTTATTCATTAGCATTTTCCATACTGTCCCAACTTTTTCTGATTTGGGGTTGTACATAGCGCTCTTATCAGCATACTTGACTTGACATGAGAGAGTCTCACCATAAAAGAGTGTCAGCTAGCATGGAAATTGGTGTGAAAATTAGATTAAAAAAGGTTTCTTGTCTCTGACATATTTCTAGAACTGCCAGATCAAAAAAAAATCGAACATTATTATTCAGCATTTGTGCTGAGCTGCACAAATGAAACACCATAACTGTCAAATACCAATAAGACTTTTGCCCTCGAGCCACTCTTAGCGTAGACTGAAAATCTCTAAGTTGGCATTATGCAAGTATGGTATTCGTTTTCAAAATAAACTGGCGTAATGACTTTGCTCTGCTCGCGTAGCTGTGGGTCTAAATATCATCGCGTCTGGCGGTCGTGAGGAGGATTAAATACGGCGGGCCGGAAGATGATGAATGTTCTCGGCTCTCGTGTGGAGGAAAAGTTGGAGTGCACGTCAGAAAGTTTTTGACAGGGAGAGCAGAAGTCGTTATGTTGTAGAGTACTGGAGGCAGCGTATGTGCCGGGCTGAGGCTGTTGCATGCATCACTGTGCCAGAATGTCATTTTCTGTATTAATGTAGCCGCCAGAATGTGTAATATTCAGGCTTATATAACACACACACACACACACACACACACACACACACACACACACACAGATAAGGGCTTTCCCAGTAGAAAAATGGCATCTGCTGTCTGTGTGTGTGTGTATGTTTACACAAACTTGAGAACAGTCCCTGAATGTTTTCACCAAATTGTACATGGTACTTTTTTGCTGCCGAAACAGCCCTGACCCGTCAAGGCATGGACTCCACTAGACTCCTGTAGGTGAGCTGTCGTATCTGGCAACCAAGATGTCAGCAGCAGATCCTTTAACCCCTGTAAGTTGTGAGGTGGAGCCTCCATGGATCGGACTTGTTTGTCCAGCACATCCCACAGATGCTGGATTGGATTGAGATCTGGGGAATCTGGAGGCCAAGTCAACACCTCAAACTCGTTGTTATGCTCCTCAAAGCCATTAGGGAATACTGTGTACATAGTCTGCAACAATGCTTAGGTATGCTTAGGTGGTATGTGTCGAAGTAACATCCTCATGGATGGCAGGACCCAAGGTTTCCCAGCAGAACATTGCCCAAAGCATCACACTAGTGCATCCTGGTGCCATGTGTTCCCCAGGTAAGTGACGCACATGCACCCGGCCATCCACGTGATGTAAAAGAAAACGTCATTCATCAGACCAGGCCACCTACTTCCATTGCTCCATGGTTCAGTTTCGAAGCTCACGTTCCCATTATTGGCACTTTTGGCAGTGGACAGGGCTCAGCATGGGCACCCTCATTGGTCTGTGGCTATGCTGCCAGATACACAGCAAATTGTGATGCACTGTGTATTCTGACACCTTTCTATCAGAACCAGCACTAACTTCTTCAGCAATTTGAGCTACAGGAGCCACGTGCATCGATAAGCCTTGGCCGCCCATGACCCTGTCGCAGGTTTACCACTGTTCCTTCCTTGGACCACTTTTGATAGATGCTGACCACTGCAGACCGGGAACACCCCACAAGAGCTGCAGTTTTGGAGATGCTCTGACCCAGTCGTCTAGCCATCACAATTTGGCCCTTGTCAAACTCACTCCAACACGTCAACTTTGAGGATAAAATGTTCACTTGCTGCCTAATATATCACACCCACTAACAGGTGCCGTGATGAAGAGATGATCAGTGTTATTCACTTCACCCGTCAGTGGTCATAATGTTATGCCTGGTGTGTGTGTGTGTATATATACATACATACATACATACATACATACATACATACAAGAGTGTGTGTGTGCATCAGCACTAACTCAAAGTAGCAGGACGACCTAAAAGCTGCAAGAACAACTTCAAGCTTTACGTCTTATAGTCTGTTGCAGTAAAAGCCATGTGATTAGCAAAAACCTTCAGATTTTGGACCTCAGCCTCTTATCCCATAATGCTATAAAGCTCATTTGACTGTGGGCAGTGTCATTCATATTCCAACAGCTTTTAATTCATGGCTGTAGAAGTCACCAGCTATAGTCAATCATAGACAGTAATAAAGAACTTAAAAGTTATGCCCTTATTTCTTTAACTAAAGCTACACCAGAGTTTCACAAGTAGCGTTTTACTTCCTCCTCCACTGATGATGGTTATAACGATGATGATCTCCTTTTCACATCCAAATATTTAACCTTTGACTTCCTACACTTTCTATTTCTCTGCCATGGGAACATCAGGATCAGATTTATAAATGTAGGTGTTTCCCAGAGCAGAAAGAGAGAGTGAGAGAAGTGTAAATGATTGAGGAAAGTGGTGGAAATGGAAAGCGAGCGAGGCTCCCTGTGCACCACTGGCACAGGTGGAAGACATTACAGGTTTTTTTTTTTTCTGGTAATGTGTGAGCAATCAGAGTAGCTGAGGAAAGTGTGAGGTGCGGTGGGATTGTGATTGGTTCATAATGATCTCAGTCATTTTTAAAAAGCACGTTCAGCTGATCTTAAAATGTATCAGGTATTGAAATTACTAAGTATCACCTACTGTACCATGAAGTGTAATAAGAGTCAGGTACAAAATGTTCAGAAAAAGTGATTGGGTTTGGGGTTTATAGTCAAGTGCAATGAATATGTGTGTCTCTATATTTAGTCATTTATTAATTTATTCACATCTGAGGCAGCCTGTTATTAGTAGATGATGATAGTAATGAGGATTATTATTATTATCACTTGTTGGTTATTGCTATTAAATAATGGGGTTTACTATTATTATTACTTGTTGGTTATTGCTATTAAATAAAGGAGTTTATTATTATTATTACTTGTTGGTTATTGCTATTAAATAATGGGGTTTATTATTAGTATTATTATTATTACTTGTTGGTTATTGCTATTAGATAATGGGGTTTATTATTATTTTTACGTAATGTTATTGCTAATAATTAATTGGGATTATTATTATTATTATTATTATTACATAATGGTTATTGCTAATAAATAATTGGGATTTTTATTATTATTATTATTATTATCATTACATAATGGTTATTGCTATTAAATAATTGGGTTTGTTATTATTAGTAGTATTATTATTATTAATATTATTATTATTATTATTATCATTATTCATATTATTATTCATATTATTATTATTACATGATGGTTATCGCTATTAAATTATAGGGTTTATTATTATTATTTATTCATTTATTACATATTAATTACTGCTATAAATAAATTCATTTATTTATTTATTTTCTTCATTCTTATAAACCACTTTATCCTGGTCAGGGTCTGTTTTCCCAGGGTCTGGAAACAGGCTGAAATACCTTGGAATAGTACTAATAATACTAGTAATTCTAATACTGGTAATTATTATTATTATTATTGTTATTTAATAGCTATTTCTTTTATTTTTATTTATTTATTATCATTATCATTAGTATTTTTTATTATTATTATTATTATTTAATTATTTATTTTAATTTATTATTTTATTATTGTTTTGGTTTATTAATTATTTATTATATTTTTACATATTGGTTACTGCTATTAATTCTTTTTTTTTTTTTCATTTTTATCAATTAGTTTATACTGGTCAGGGTCTGGTTGCACTGGAAAACACTGGGCACAAGGCAGAAATACCTTGGAATAATACTAATAATTCTAATACTACAAATTTACTATTTTTAATAATAATAAGGATAATAATAATAATTGTTTTAGAATTATTAATAATTATTATTGTATTTTTTGGCTATTTCATTCATCAATAATATTAGCTGTTGGTTATTTCTATTAATTAGTTTAACAATTTTAATTATTATTATTGGTTATTATTTATTTACTTTGTAAATAATGTCAGCCTTATGAAGCTCTGTGATTGTATTTATTTATTTATTTTTATGGCAGCTTTAGTCTAGGCAGAATCGTAAAGATTTTGATGCCATTCGGAACCCCTGGGTACAGGGCAGGAACATACCTTGGATGCAGCAACATTCACTCAGTGTCACACTTCCTCACACCTAAAGATCATTTTAATCAGTCTGTTCAGCTTTTCCATGTTTCTGGAGGCAGTAGGAGACACAGATCATGTGAACCTTCTTTTATATTATGATAGAAGGTCAAACCCAGGTTGCCATGCTACACCCACTATGTACTTGTTCCTCTATCAGTGCTTGTGTAATAGTGTGGATTTTAAAACCTGCTGATGATAATGATGGTGGTGTATTTGTGTGTCTGTTTGTAGGTTTGGAAAGAACCGCAAGGATGTCGTGGAGAACAAGGGCAGTAAGTTGAGGGCGGATGAGACGCAGCCTACGGAGGAAGAGACGCACAGGATGAGACAGGAACAAGAGAGGTACACAAATGTACTCTCTCAATACACACACACCATCTTCAATTTGTTAGATCTGATAGACAGAATTTTCTCTGCTGCCTACACCACACTTCAAATCTATAAGTGATCAATAGGTAGGGTTTTGCCAAGGACTAAGCTTATTTATATATGAAGCACTGTTGTATTGGCCTAGTCTGTCTATAACACATGCCTGTCACTTGACTGGCTTGCTTTTGACACCCACCCTTCACCCTGCAGGTGGTAAGTCCATAAGTAACCGCCATGTTGCTTTTTTGGCAAGCCTGACCAAATTATGTGTGGCCCAGTTACAAGTCTCTTGAGTCAGGGTGAGTCTCGGTGTACCTTTTGTGTCTTCTTGCTTAGCGACACTTAGGAGCAATTTGAAAGTGAATCAACTCAAATGACTCAGCATTAAAGATTCGACTCAGAGTCGACTCGTTTTCTTTATTGAAATCAAATTAAGATTCAGTTCTTTGGAAACTGGGGTCAGAGCGCAGGGTCGACAATTGTATGCCCCCAGGAGCTGAAAGGGTTTAGGGCTTTGCTTGAGGGCCCAACAGTTGGGGTCTGGAATCAAACCCACTAAGCTACCTGTGCCCCCTCACTGTTGTTTTTTACGTTGGTGATTTTTGAAATCCCCTGCTACAGTGGGCAGTATGATTCGGCACCTGGTTGATTCCCAAAAACTCTGATCTGAACCACCTCCTGCAGACAAGTTTATATGGGAATCCGTATAGCACACAGAGAGTCAGGCACTGATCTCCATTATCCCCCATCTTATCGTGCAGGCACCATAGATCAGCCAGAAGAGGTCGTATTGCAGCAGTTGTGTGAGAACCTGTTAAGCCCCTTACAGACACAGCCAATCGTGTGTCTGTGTAGGCACCCAGCCGGCTCATAGCGGCTCATAGCAGAGCTGAGAGCTCGAGTACTGTTTGTATTCCGTTTTCACTCAAGCCGCCTTGATTAATACGTTTTGTTTAATTATCCGACGCCGACCGGTATGACGAATTATCAACAAAAGAGAAGAATCAGAAAACCGACGACTACTTTCCCACACAACTGCGTATGATCCTCAGCTGTGTCATTAGCAGGAAGTCGTGTTAAAATCCGCTTATCACAGTAAACGGTGAGAGACCTGAATAAAAGATGCGCGCTAATGACGGGGCTTAATGATGACAGCGGGAAACAGCAAACACGCTGCGACCACGGCGACGAGGAACCGAGAGCGACACCGAGAAACAAAGCGGCGCCGATCGAGAGCGAGTGAGCGAACGATGAAGAGTGACACGTCTTTAAACGGGTGCTGTGTACGCCGCGTGTCTTAGCGTTTTCACGCGGACAGAGGGCCAAGCAGTAGGTGCTAACACGACGTGTATTAATGGATGAACGTATATTCGCACCCACGTGCTCAGTGGGGTGTTACTATTCAGTCGAGGGTGTGCCTGCACCCAAGCATAAAATAAACACCAACAGCTTTAAATTTCTTCTGTGTGCCTGGATGTATGTGATATATATACAGTGGAACCTTAATTTAATTGACTAAAGGAAGGGGGGGGAGGGGGGGCACTGGTCTGTAAAATGCGTTTGTCCGAAACGGCGAGGTTTTTTCCAGGGGGTGCAAAAATGCACTAAAACACAGCACTAGGATCAACAAAGTGCTAAACATGCATATTTGCACATATTGTAATGTAAAACGTCTAAATAAATATAAAGATTTGGTGTACTGTACTGCTGGGGAGAAATTTATTTTACCTTGTGGGGTGGAGGAGATGTTCTGTGCCATGATTGTATAGTGGGGACAGAGTATCTGTTATTCTGACTTGCAAAATTAAGCATAAAAAGGCGAGAACAAAGCGAGCCTCCTGACAAAATTAAGTCTATCGCTCATGTAAACACAGAGACGTGCGCCGACTAGTGGACGATTACTGAACTTACTGGTCTTGGTACAATTCTCAGGGTAATTTTAAACCATCAGACCAGTCATTTGGTTTTCCAGATTTTGTCCGTTAAATCCGAAATCTGTTAAACGGAGGTCAAGTCAAGTCACGAATCTTGTATACACAAGACACATATTGGAAATGTAGCGTAGAAATAAATCGCACAATAAATTACGGCACAGCGGCCAAAATCCAAAACACAGCCTTAGCTTATGTTCTTCCAGATGCTATTAAATGTATTACCGTGTCCTATTAGGAATATAATCCGTTATTTTGTAAATGTGCTTATAATTAAAAACCTTTTCCTGGTTGTGAAGTAAAACACGAACTCGTTAGAAAGCCAACCAAGCGTTTCATTAACAATCATCTGTGTGACGCAAACTGAATAAATGCAAACAACAGCATTTCTTACTAAAAATTTAAATCAGAAGGTCTGATTGGTTAAGAAAGTCTTTCAACCATTAGTGCCAATTCTATCTAATTCTTTTTTTTTTTTTTTTTTTTTTTTTTTACTGATCCCCAACTTTTATCCCCATTCTAATCGTGTCCAATTACCCTGATTGTGTTCTCTATACTGATTCGACCGTTTTGCTGCTGACTGAGGACGCCACTCAACTGACTTGCGCCCCCTCCGGCACGCAATCAGTACAGCCTGCATTTTTCACCTGCATGAGCCGAGTTCATACACCGAGAGACACTGCGCACGGAGGCTCACACCCCCCCTCAATGTTATTCCTCAGCCCTGTGCGGGCGCCGTCAGTCAACCAGCAGGGGCCGCAGTTGTACCAGTTATGAGGACCTATGCTCCGACTCTACCTCCAAGCCACAGTCCACAGCCAAACGTTGTTCATACTGCCACCCAACCCAGTCGGAAAGGCAGAGCTGAGTTTCGATACGATGCATCTGGAAACCCAACTCTGGTGAGCTAGCGTACTTTACCGCTGCGCCACCTGAGCGGTAGTGAGAAGTGAGATTCCAATCCAAAGGTAACAAAAACGTTCAAATGAAGTGAATTTCAAACTGTGTAGGGAGTAGGGAGCGACGCTTCATCACTACGCTGGAAGCTGGCTGTAACATTTACCCATATATATATACAGTATATATATATATATATATATATATACTGTCTATACAGTGTATCACAAAAGTGAGTACACCCCTCACATTTCTGCAAATATTTTATTATATCTTTTCATGGGACAACACTATAGAAATAAAACTTGGATATAACTTAGAGTAGTCAGTGTACAACTTGTATAGCAGTGTAGATTTACTGTCTTCTGAAAATAACTCAACACACAGCCATTAATGTCTAAATGGCTGGCAACATAAGTGAGTACACCCCACAGTGAACATGTCCAAATTGTGCCCAAAGTGTCAATATTTTGTGTGACCACCATTATTATCCAGCACTGCCTTAACCCTCCTGGGCATGGAATTCACCAGAGCTGCACAGGTTGCTACTGGAATCCTCTTCCACTCCTCCATGATGACATCACGGAGCTGGTGGATGTTAGACACCTTGAACTCCTCCACCTTCCACTTGAGGATGCGCCACAGGTGCTCAATTGGGTTTAGTCCATCACCTTTACCTTCAGCTTCCTCAGCAAGGCAGTTGTCATCTTGGAGGTTGTGTTTGGGGTCGTTATCCTGTTGGAAAACTGCCATGAGGCCCAGTTTTCGAAGGAAGGGGATCATGCTCTGTTTCAGAATGTCACAGTACATGTTGGAATTCATGTTTCCCTCAATGAACTGCAGCTCCCCAGTGCCAGCAACACTCATGCAGCCCAAGACCATGATGCTACCACCACCATGCTTGATTGTAGGCAAGATACAGTTGTCTTGGTACTTCTCACCAGGGCGCCGCCACACATGCTGGACACCATCTGAGCCAAACAAGTTTATCTTGGTCTCATCAGACCACAGGGCATTCCAGTAATCCATGTTCTTGGACTGCTTGTCTTCAGCAAACTGTTTGCGGGCTTTCTTGTGCGTCAGCTTCCTTCTGGGATGACGACCATGCAGACCGAGTTGATGCAGTGTGCGGCGTGTGGTCTGAGCACTGACAGGCTGACCTCCCACGTCTTCAACCTCTGCAGCAATGCAAGACACTCATGTGTCTATTTTTTAAAGCCAACCTCTGGATATGACGCCGAACACGTGGACTCAACTTCTTTGGTCGACCCTGGCGAAGCCTGTTCCGAGTGGAACCTGTCCTGGAAAACCGCTGTATGACCTTGGCCACCATGCTGTAGCTCAGTTTCAGGGTGTTAGCAATCTTCTTATAGCCCAGGCCATCTTTGTGGAGAGCAACAATTCTATTTCTCACATCCTCAGAGAGTTCTTAGCCATGAGGTGCCATGTTGAATATCCAGTGGCCAGTATGAGAGAATTGTACCCAAAACACCAAATTTAACAGCCCTGCTCCCCATTTACACCTGGGACCTTGACACATGACACCAGGGAGGGACAACGACACATTTGGGCACAATTTGGACATGTTCACTGTGGGGTGTACTCACTTATGTTGCCAGCTATTTAGACATTAATGGCTGTGTGTTGAGTTATTTTCAGAAGACAGTAAATCTACACTGCTATACAAGTTGTACACTGACTACTCTAAGTTATATCCAAGTTTCATGTCTATAGTGTTGTCCCATGAAAAGATATAATGAAATATTTGCAGAAATGTGAGGGGTGTACTCACTTTTGTGATACACTGTATATATATATATACTGTATATATATATACAGTATATATACCTGAGTATATATATATATATATACAGTGTATCACAAAAGTGAGTACACCCCTCACATTTCTGCAAACATTTAATTATATCTTTTCATGGGACAACACTATAGACAGGAAACTTGGATATAACTTAGAGTAGTCAGTGTACAGCTTATATAGCAGTGTAGATTTACTGTCTTCTGAAAATAACTCAACACACAGCCATTAATGTCTAAATAGCTGGCAACATAAGTGAGTACACCCCACAGTGAACATGTCCAAATTGTGCCCAAATGTGTCGTTGTCCCTCCCTGGTGTCATGTGTCAAGGTCCCAGGTGTAAATGGGGAGCAGAGCTGTTAAATTTGGTGTTTTGGGTACAATTCTCTCATACTGGCCACTGGATATTCAACATGGCACCTCATGGCAAAGAACTCTCTGAGGATGTGAGAAATAGAATTGTTGCTCTTCACAAAGATGGCCTGGGCTATAAGAAGATTGCTAACACCCTGAAACTGAGCTACAGCATGGTGGCCAAGGTCATACAGCGGTTTCCCAGGACAGGTTCCACTCGGAACAGGCTTCGCCAGGGTCGACCAAAGAAGTTGAGTCCACGTGTTCGGCGTCATATCCAGAGGTTGGCTTTAAAAAATAGACACATGAGTGCTGCCAGCATTGCTGCAGAGGTTGAAGACGTGGGAGGTCAGCCTGTCAGTGCTCAGACCATACGCCGCGCACTGCATCAACTCGGTCTGCATGGTCGTCATCCCAGAAGGAAGCTGATGCACAAGAAAGCCCGCAAACAGTTTGCTGAAGACAAGCAGTCCAAGAACATGGATTACTGGAATGCCCTGTGGTCTGACGAGACCAAGATAAACTTGTTTGGCTCAGATGGTGTCCAGCATGTGTGGCGGCGCCCTGGTGAGAAGTACCAAGACACCTGTATCTTGCCTACAGTCAAGCATGGTGGTGGTAGCATCATGGTCTTGGGCTGCATGAGTGTTGCTGGCACTGGGGAGCTGCAGTTCATTGAGGGAAACATGCATTCCAACATGTACTGTGACATTCTGAAACAGAGCATGATCCCCTCCCTTCGAAAACTGGGCCTCATGGCAGTTTTCCAACAGGATAACGACCCCAAACACAACCTCCAAGATGACAACTGCCTTGCTGAGGAAGCTGAAGGTAAAGGTGATGGACTAAACCCAATTGAGCACCTGTGGCGCATCCTCAAGTGGAAGGTGAAGGAGTTCAAGGTGTCTAACATCCACCAGCTCCGTGATGTCATCATGGAGGAGTGGAAGAGAATTCCAGTAGCAACCTGTGCAGCTCTGGTGAATTCCATGCCCAGGAGGGTTAAGGCAGTGCTGGATAATAATGGTGGTCACACAAAATATTGACACTTTGGGCACAATTTGGACATGTTCACTGTGGGGTGTACTCACTTATGTTGCCAGCCATTTAGACATTAATGCCTGTGTGTTGAGTTATTTTCAGAAGACAGTAAATCTACACTGCTATACAAGTTGTACACTGACTACTCTAAGTTATATCCAAGTTTTATTTCTATAGTGTTGTCCCATGAAAAGATATAATGAAATATTTGCAGAAATGTGAGGGGTGTACTCACTTTTGTGATACACTGTATATATATATATATACAGTATATATATATATATATATATATATATATATATATATATATATATACAGTGTATATATATACAGCTCTACCCACTAGGCTACCCACTAGGCTACCACTGTCCAAAGTGCTTGAGTACTGTGTTTCACCAAAGCCATTAAGTCAAAAGAGCACTGGTTGGATACCAAGGTCTGGCTTATAGTCAATTGCTGTGCCAATCAAGCGGCTATAAACTAGGTCTTAAAGTTTTGACCCTGTGTCCAGGATCCAGGCTAAAAAGCGAGAGCTGCGAGAGCGCCAGGCTCGGGAAAGGGAGTACGTCGAGATCCAGGACTTCGGCGAAGAGCACTCGCTCTCCAGCATCACTTCGCTTCAAGCCAGCATGCAGCGCGGAACCTACCACGGCTACCGAACGCCCCCGGACTCGCCCTACTCTCAACCCCGCAACGGTCAGACTTCAACAGACAGGTGAGGAGCTGGTTACTGTGCATAGGCCCAGACTTTTGGGTTCTTTCCACTCTTTGTTTTTGATGGGTCACATTGTGAGATATTCTCACAACATCCACAAAGTTGAATCAGTTCATCTGGACACAAGTTTGTTGTAGAGATACGATTGAGTGACGAAACGTATCTCTACAACAAACTTGTGTCCAGATGAACTGATTCAACTTTGTGGATTTGTGTACCTGGATTATTGAGCATGCATCAACAGATTCTCACAACATATTGTAAAAGTCTTACCATATTTTTCTTTATTACTTTTCATTATTACCAGCCTGCGAGGCTCAGTTGGCTGGCTTGCAGGGGAGCGGTCGGTCAAACCGCACTGAAGTAGGACTGTAATAAAATTATAAACAGATGAAAACAAATCATAGTCTATCTGCCAGACCTCAAACATCCAGACTTTGTTTTTCCTGCTTGGATACAATGCCTGGCTCTTGTATGTATAAGGGTTATTAAATGGGAGCAAACAGCAGTAAATCAGTGTTGCTTAAACTTTTTGAACAGAGTGCTTAAGGGGAAGCACATGCACCACATGTATACAGTACAACAGTAGTTCTCAATCAGTGAGCCTACATACAAGGGGGTCCAGGTACATTTAATTGAGAAGAGTAAAAAAGCATCACATGATGGGACGGGAAAATTGAGTGGCTTTTGGTGTATGAAAGATTTCTTATGAGGTCATAATGTATACATCTATTTTAAACTACCTGTAGCGTATGTTGGGTCTTTGAGAATAGACAGATGTTTATTTCGCCAACTATAAATGTGCAAAGGTCAAAGGAGGGCAACTACGATGAAGGTGGTAGAAGGGAAACCTTATCAGGCTTTAAAATAGGGGTCTGATTATCTGCTTTTTTGTGAAGTATGGTGTCGGTAGCCTACACTTCATTTTAATGAAACCCCAAATATAGATTATTATAGATATTAAAACTTTGGCTTCCTAAAACATTTATGTAGGGCAGCTGTAGCCTAGTGGTTAAGGTACTGGACCAGTAATCAGAAGGTTGCCAGTTCAAGCCCCACCTCTTCCAGGTTGCCACTGTTGAGCCCCTGAGCAAGGCCCTTAGATTCTCAATCACTTAGATTGTGTACTGGTTTGGATGAAAAGTGTCTGCTAAATGCCGAAATGTAAATGTATCTATGGCTGCTCTTGTATTTAAGGGTTGCCATGGCAGGTAATTCTGGTCTTCATGCCTTAATTGGCACAGTTTCAATGACGGATGCTCATAAAAACTTTGGCTTTCTAAAAACAACTATGTAGGGCAGCTGAAGCCTAGTGGTTAGTCTTCTGGACCAACCAGATTTACATTTACATTTTCAGCATTTAGCAGACGCTTTTATCCAAAGCGACTTACACAGTGAGCTGAACACGATGAGCAATTGAGGGTTAAGGGCCTTGCTCAGGGACCCAACAGTGGCACTTGGTGGTGGCGGGGCTTGAACCGGCAACCTTCTGTTTACTAGTCCAGTACATTAACCACTGAGCTATCACTGCCCTTGGTAGACCACGTCTTTTTGGATACAGCTGGAACGGGAAAGGACTTGATTTGATGATTAGGAGGGCTGTCTACAAATTTATCTGGCTGTATAGTCTAGTGTACATGTTCTTTATAAGTGACTAAGGTGTATAAGGTGTTCATGCCTTGAGCCCAGCGCTTTCGGGTTGTACTGTACAACCCTGACCTGAATAAAACTGTTGATAAAGCCATGAAACTGTATGGCCAAAACCATTCGTATTAATGTGGACTTGCCCTTCTGGGAAAGCATTGTACAACATTTTGGAGTGTGTTTTTAGGTTTAAGTGCCCATTAACCCAAAAGAGCACTGGTTGGATGACTAGGTCTGGCTTCCCCTCTGTGTTGAGTGGTGGAGTGGGTGGTGCAACCCTCATTATTACTTATTTTAGTCAGGCTTATGACCAGCACTTAGAGCACACTGACAAGTGCACCGTCCAATGACTCGGCTGATTGGCCACCTCCACAGCAGCAGAATAGAATAGAACGCCTTTATTTGTCACATGCTGTATGCTCTAGAGGCTTAAGGGCAACAGTGGCTGCATGGACGAACTAGGATTTAAACCCACAATCTTTCAACCGATAGCCCAAAACTCTACCCACTAGGCTACCACTGTCCCAGTGTTTTGTCGAAGCCCTGTCCAGATTATTCATGGCTTGCACCCAACGTTTTAGGTTTGATCCGTGTCCGAATGTGGACTTGCCCTCCTACCCCCTGTTCCCTGGTTAAGCTAAGACTTCCCTTCTATTCCGGGAAAGCATTGTACAAGATTTTGGAGTGTGTTTCTGGGCGGGGTGCCCATAAAGTCAAAAGAGCACTGGTTGGACGACAAGGTCTGGCTCGCAGTCAATTGCAGTTCATGTCAACGGTTCACCCTGGAGCTGAGATCATGGCTCTGTGCGGACCACTCGAGTTTCCCCACACCACTCAGGAATTGGCAGACTACGTATGTTTGGATACAGCTGGAGCAGGAAATTACTCGGTTTGACGATTAGAAGGGCTGTCGACAAATGTATCTGGCTGTATAGTCTAGTGCAGCGATTCTCAACTGGTGGGTCGCGACCCACTTCTGGGCGGGTCGCGGACAGCTTGTAAAAAATAAATACATAAAAAAAAATGTAAAAATAATTAATGCTCATCTGATTTTGTACTGATCTTTTATCTGGAAAAAAAAGAGACAGAGAGAGGCACGCATCAGACGCGCACAGCGTTCTCGTTGCCATGGTAACCACCATTCGTTTGCCGGTTACCCTTCTCTTTAAATTTGTGATGATGTTCGGAGGCAAGATGGCGAAACGCAAATATAACCCGGAGTATTTGAAATGTGGATTTTCGTTCATTGAGGACAAACACGGACAGAAACCCCAGTGTGTCATTTGTAATGCTCTCATGCTGGCACATGAGAGCATGAAACCATCCAAACTAATGCGACATTTACAAACGAAACATCCCGCATGTAAAGACAAGCCGGTGGAGTTTTTTAGCTAGGTGGTTAAGGTACTGGACTAGTAAGCAGAAGGTTGCCGGTTCAAGCCCCGCCACCACCAAGTTGCCACTGTTGGGTCCCTGAGCAAGGCCCTTAACCCTCAATTGCTCATCGTGTTCCGCTCATTGTGTAAGTCGCTTTGAATAAAAGCATCTGCTAAATGCTGAAAATGTAAAAATGTAAATGAGCTGAAGGTATCACAGAAGTGTCTGACAGCATCTTGCTCCAAACAAGAACATGCACTCCGGGCGTCTTACCTATCTTTGTGAAAGTGGCTTTTCTACCTTGGTCCAGCTCAAGTCAAAGCAGAGAAACAGGTTGAACACTGAGCATGATCTGAGAGTAACTCTGTCTGCTGTCACCCCAGACTTTGAAACTCTGATCAGAAGTAAAGTACATGCCCAACTGTCTCACTGACTTCCACAAAAGACAGGTTAGGTGAAAGCATCTTGTTTTGTAGCCTTATTTATTTTATGCAGTTTTGATATTTAAATTTATTGTAGTAACTTTTATACATGCAGTTGGCATGGTCCTCCTCAGTTTATTTAAAAAATTGCTCTTAAATTCACTTTGCATGCATATGTATGTTTAAATGTGTTTTTGAAGGCTATTTTTCAAAAATAAATTTGTTTGGTTTGTATTCTATAAAAGTGGGTCGCGACTTAATGACCATGAGAAAATGTGGGTCCCGGGCTGAGACCAGTTGAGAAACCCTGGTCTAGTGTACGTGTTCTTTATAAGTGACTAAGTGTATAAGGTGTTACCCTTGGTAATAAACATTATGATTGGCACTCTTCCCCCCTCTGTGTTGAGTGGTGGTCTGGGTGGTGTGTTTATTTTCCTTCTCTGAGAAAACTCCTTAAAAAAAAGCCCCTTTTTCCCGACTGTAAAGGAAAACAAACCCAGAACGAGTGTTAAGTCTGATAGAGTCTCAAACTATCGAGACTGCACAGACACCCACGGAGAAAGACACAGGAAGGGCGCTTCCTGTCCGAACCCGCAGGGAAAAGGAAGTGAAGCGCATTCCTCTCAGAGACTTACAGAAAGGCACTGTGGGAACATTCTTCTCGCTGTGGAAAAGGATGTTAATATTTAAAGAGCAAAGGTTGCGTCTTTTAACCGTCGTGTGACAGCATGTTTTTAAGTAGTAGGAAGTTAGCAAGCTAACGACTCTGAACCTAGCGAGGCTTGGACAAATATCGTTTGTTAGCTTTGTACTGCGAGTTGTGGTTTGTTTATTGGTTTTAACAGTGTATTTGAGGGTCTGTGTGTGTTTACATAGCTTCGTGTTTGTGTACAGTGGTGTGAAGAGTACTAGCTGATGTCTGGTTGCTAGTGCTAATGCTAATATGACTCACTGAATGATATTCACAGAGGAAATCGTAAAAAACTTTGTAGTTCTACAATTACTGACTGTAGTCCATCTGTTTCTCTGCATGCTTTGTTAGCCTCCTTTCATGCTGTTCTTCAATGGTGAGGACTCTCCCAGTTACACTACAGAGCAGGTATTATTTGGGTGGTGGATCATTCTCAGCACTGCAGTGACACTGACCTGGTGGTGGTGTGTTAGTGTGTGTTGTGCTTGTATGAGTGGATCAGACACAGCAGCGCTGCTGGAGTTTTTAAATACCGTGTCCACTCACTGTCCACTCTGTTAGACACTCCTACCTAGTTGGTCCACCTTGTAGATGTAAAGTCAGAGACGATCACTCATCTGTTGCTGCTGTTTGAGTTGGTCATCTTCAAGACCTTCATCAGTGGTCACAGGACGCTGCCCATGGGGCGCTGTTGGCTGGATATTTCTGATTGGTGGACTATTCTCAGTCCAGCAGTGACAGTTAGGTGTTTATAAACTCCAGCAGCGCTGCTGTGTCTGATCCACTCATACCAGCACAACACACGCTAACACACCACCACCATGTCAGTGTCACTGCAGTGCTGAGAATGATCCACCACCTAAATAATACCTGCTCTGTGGTGGTCCTGTGGGGGTCCTGACCATTGAAGAACAGGGTGAAAGCAGACAAAAAATGTATGTAGAGAAACAAATGGACCAGTCAGTAATTGTAGAACTACAAAGTGTTTCTATATGGTAAGTGGAGCTGATAAAATTGACAGTATGTGTAGAAACAAGGAGGTGGTTTTAATGTTATGGCTGATTGATGTATATAAACACTCTATGGACAAAAGTATTAGGACACTCCTTCTAATTGTAGAATTCACATGTTTCAACCACAACAATATCTAACAGATGTAATAAATCAATTATATAAATTGTATAAATTGTATAAATAAGTGATATAGATTACAGTGCCCCTGTGTATAAAGCGTGGCTTAAAGAAGCTCCACCTCAGCCCCACTGGACGGCACAAATTCCCACAGCCACACACCCACAGCATTGCTGTTATAGCTGAAAAGATCACATAGTAATAAAGTACCATGTGATTTCCATGAGCGACAGATCTAGACTGCAGGCAGGCCGGTCTAGCACATGTGCTCTCTTATTACAATCGCGTGTGGAATGTGACTCCAGCATTACCAGCCTTAAGCTGGTAATTATTTTCAAAACCAGTTTGAAAGGTGGACTAGTCAGCTTGAGCCCAGTGAAGTCGGAGACGGTTCTGGATGTTGTTGATTAAACTGGGTTATTTACACAAGTGGCAAACTTCGACCTATGCTTGCTAGTAGGGCTGGGCGATATATCGAGTTTTAAAGATATATCGATATATTTTCATACGCGATATAAGATAAGACAATATCGCGTATATCGATATACAGTAGATGTTGCGTTCTATTTAGATCCGACAGTTCGTCGTTCTCTTCTCCCAGTTTGTCTCTGCACATGTTCACCTGCCCCGCCCCTCTCCCTCACTGAACACAACTCGCCCCTCCCCCACCACGTGAGTCGCCCGCAGGGCATGTTCTAAACAGCTCTAGTGACTATAGAGCTCCGTCTAAAAATGATATTTTCGTTGTTGATCTCTTTGAATCAATAACACTTGCATTGATGTAGTTTTGAAAATGACAATACTGAATATAACATTTCAAGAACAAAACTGTTTGATGTTTATATGAGATTTGATCTGGTCTGGGTGCGGAGTTTTATATCGGGCGCAGAACGCTGAGACGAGCGAGCGAGCGCAGCTACTATGGGGAGCGAGATGCGGGTTTTACCCCGAAAAAATAATAATGAAAAAACACACAAGAAAAGCAAAAGAGAACTTAATATTTTAACAATGATTGGGAGGAAAAGTGTGTGTTTCATTCGGGGGACGACGACAGAGAGCGGCACAATGTGGAGAGAGGCTTCAGTACGTGTCACAGAAACGTCTATTTAAATCGTAGCTTTTAAAAAATCTTACTTAACTGATCATTTGTATAAACATGGGACAGAGTTCCTGATTTGTTCTAAAACAAAAGTAGTGATCAGTACAAACGGGACATTATTTGAAGATGAGACTGTTAATGATTTCCTAAAAAAATGCTACAGAAGTCATAATTTATAAAAAAAAAAAAAAAAAAAAAAAAAATTGTGTGATTTTGATGAAAATGCTACAAATATGCTCATTCATACAAAACTGTCAGGAACAATATTTACAAAAATATCAGAGATGTGATCACTCTGACTTTCAGAAATAAATAATGTTACATGTTTAAATATGTCTGTGTTTCCTGCCATGGTACATCATTGTTAATAATTATTGCAAGAAATAATTAACATGTGATCAGACAGTCTCTTCACATATATGAATATTTATTATTAGTATTATTAATCATAATATTATCATTAAAGGTAAACCATGCAACCTTATGTTATTCAGGAAGTTTGTATCCTACAAGTAGCCCTTTGGCTTACTCAGTACCCTTAAAGTAGCCCTCTGTTTCAAAAAGGTTGGTGACCCCTGATTTAATATATGCCAATAGTTTATTTGAGGAATTTCTCTACAGCGGAATGTTAATAAAAGTGCCTGTATAACATTTGGAACATGTAGCTTTGTCTCAGAAGTGTCTTTTTGTTATTACTGTATGGGATGAAAAAATATCGAGATATATATCGTATATCGCCATTCAGCTAAAAAATATCGAGATATTATTTTTGCTCCATATCGCCCAGCCCTACTTGCTAGTAAACGATTGAGAAATATTATTTTTTTTGTTTGTTTTTTTACCCCTTTTTCTCCCCTTTTAGCGCATCCAATTGTTCAGTTAGCATCGTGCTTCCTCTCTGTCTATGCCGAACCCTGCCCTGACGGAGTTGATTGAAGCTAACCCGTATCCCCTCCGAAACACGAGCAGCAGCCAGATGCATCTTTGCCACCCACACATTGACGAGTTTGGCGCCACCTAGCGTTGCATGCGGAGAGACACACCCTAAGGGCACCCTCTCCCATCTCTGTGTAAGCGCCTCCAATCAGCCGGCATAGAACACAATCGCATTCTGACAGAGAGAGACCCACATCCGGTTCTTTGTCCCACCCCCCACATGAGCAACCGGCCAATCGTTGCTCATATAGCCACTCAGCCTCGAACCGGTAAAGCAAGGCTGGATTCGATACCACGCTCTCAGAATCCAGCCCTGGTTGCAGCGCGTTTCTTTTTACCGCTGCGCCACCTGAGCGGCACGATTGAGACTTTTAAGTATATTGGACAACACACCAGCAAAAATCAATCCTTCTTTAGCATTGCTGTCAGTCGGTGTACGTAAGGTGGCGAGTCACATGACGTCTGCGACTCGTGTTGGATTGCTACAGCCACGTATTGGCGTGAAACGTTCCAATTTTCTCCCGCCGGAGTCGGCTCTCACGGCATCTGTCGCGTCGTTTATTTCTCACACGCTGACTGCCAGACTCAGTGACACCTTTAAAAAAAAGTGAGACCTCAAAAACACATTCGGGTAGACGTGTCGCAGCGGTAAAACACGCTAGCCCACCACCAATGGGATTTCGAGCTCTTGGGTTCTAATCTCAGCTCTATATAAATGTACTTGGCTGTGTCTGAGGGTGGGTGGGCTGAAGGGATTGCTCATTACTGTTGCACTTGCACCCTCTGCTGGCTGGACCTGTATTGCGCCTGCACAGAGACATGAATAACGGAGAGCAGTGCCTGACTCTCTGTACGCTATACTGATTTGTGTGTGAACCCGGCTCTCGTGGGTAAAAAGAAACGGTTGGTAAAACTGCACACGTGTTGGAGGGGGCATGCCCTTCTTGGTCAGTGTAGGGGATACAACTGGGTAACTGGAACTTGATTAGGAGCAAAAGGGGAAAAATATATGCTAAATTGCCCCACCCACCTTATATCAGATTGAATTTACTGGCTTGCCATAGTAGTAAGAGAGCTCAGGTGCTAGTCTGACCTGCCTGCAGTCTATGTATTTCTCCCTTTGAAAGCATCTGGCACTATATTACTATGGGATCTTTCCTTACATTTTCTGTAGGAGTTCTGTGGGAATTTGTGCCCATTACTGGCTTGCACCATTACAGTGCAGGTGCTAGACTGGCCTGCCTGCAGTCTACATCTTTCTCCTTTTGAAATCACCTGGCACTATATTATTACTAGGTGATCTTTCCAGCTCTAGCAGCTATAAGCGCCTTACTTTTTCTGTAGGAGTTCTGTGGGAATTTGTGCCCATTCTGTATGTATGTACAATAGCTGGGCACCGTTGTTGGTCTAGAAAGCCTCAGTTGATGTTCTAGTTTGTTCCAAAGCTGGTCAGTGGAGCTTAGTGCAGGCCACTGGAGGTCAATGGTTAAGGTACTCTGATTACTAGAATCAGAAGGTTGCTGGTTCAAGCCCCACAGGCACCAAGTTGAGTCAGGTTTTCATTTTTTCTTCTTCTTTAAACCTGTACTATAATCACTCCGGTAGGCTAATTTGTAGCTTTTTGTAATACCCAGTGCGTTAAATGACTCATATTTTTATTTTGATTCGCCTGAAACGGCATTAGCGTCAACTCCGACCCTAATGAAAAACAGACACGGCACTTCACCCCCGTATCTCAGCCCGCTAGTATTTATGGAGCAATTGCTTCATGTTTGTTTAATCGGAACAGATTTCGTATCTCTAGATGTCACAACACTGAGCGCGCTCTCTGTTTACATCTTCCCATGAAGCATCCGTCGTTTACAGGCAGCACTTCGGGGAATAGGAAGTCGCTGATTTGGACGAGTTGCGAAAGTTGTTAATGTAGAGATGAAGCAATAACAGAACAGTTGACTTTTGCCAGAGTAGCTTTATTACTGTGTCAGTCACATACACACGGCGTAGCATTGACAGAACAGGCGCTCTGTAGCAGCTAACGCTCATGGCGTACTCTTACTCCTTCGCCTCAGAAGATAGGAGAGATCAAAAAGCTAGTTTTAGTTTCTGCAGACCGCTTCTTTTCCCCTACCAGGGATGGAGTCGCAGAGAGAGAGAGAGCACCTCGTATGGAGAGGTACTCACTGTTATCTGTGAATCAACCAGCCTACATTCAGGCGCCCCGACCAGCCAGCAGAGGTCGCAATATAGGTCGAGAGCAGATTAAGAGCTCTAGCACTGGAGCAGCTAGCACTCCTAGCATACTCTTACTTTTTCGCTCAGAAGATACAAGAGCTGGAAAAGCTGTTTTTAAGCAAGTATTAGTATTTATAGTTTTTTGTCTCATTTTTATACACCACTCTGACATGTGCAAAGCCGCAGACCGCTTCTTTTCACCTGCCAGGCATGGGCTCACAGTGAGAGAGCACCTTGTATTTTTTCCTCTCATTTTTTCCTTGTTATTTACACCGTTCTAACCGAGGAGTGCCCCAGACTATGATGCGCAACCCTCTGACACGTGCATAGCTGCAGACCACTTCTTTTCCCCTGCCAGGGTTGGGGTCGCAGAGAGAGAGAGGACTTTGTATTTTTGTCTCATTGTTTTTCATTTTTACACACCACTCTGACACGTGCATAGCCGCAGACCGCTTCTTTTCCCCTGCCAGGGATGGCATCGCAGAGAGAGAGCACCTTGTTTGGAGAGCACTGCTATCCGGTAATCAACCATCCTTTATTCTTTGGTGGAATACCACAGCCTATCTGAGTGTATTTACTGACCATGTCCCTTTATGCTATACGTCCGAAAGCGTGTAAACAACTGACCATAAGCTTTTTAGACATCGCATTCCCAAACCATGACCAATAATATGAAGCTGCTTGTCACTTCTTTGCACTGACCATGCTTGTCCTACCAAAGCTTCTAATGGCTCATTGACCACAGTGTCATTTCAGTGTCACAAAGACAAGAAGGCTATTCCACAGATGTGGCCAATTTTGCCTGTTTGGTCAGCCATGCTGGAGGCTAGTGTACCAGACAGCTGCCCTAGTTTAAACGTTCTGGAGAATATCAGGCAACCAGTCACTCTATACACCGATCAGCCTTAACATTAAAACCACCTCCTTGTTTCTACACAGCTCCACTTACCATATAGAAGCACTTTGTGGTTCTACAATGACTAACTGTAGTCCATCTGTTTCTCTGCATGCTTTGTTAGCCCCCTTTCATGCTGTTCTTTAATGGTCAGGACCCCCACATCACCACTACAGAGCAGGTATTATTTAGGATATTATTCTCAGCACTGCAGTGACACTGACATGGTGGTGGTGTGTTAGTGTGTGTTGTGCTGGTATGAGTGGAACAGTCACAGCAGCGCTGCTGGAGTTTTTAAATATCGTGCCCACTCACTGTCCACTCTATTAGACACTCCTACCTAGTTGGTCCACCTTATAGGTGTAAAGTCAGAGACGATCACTCCTCTATTGCTGCTGTTTGAGTTGGTCATCTTTGAGACCTTCATCAGTGGTCACAGGACGCTGCCCACAGTGCGCTGTTGGCTGGATGTATGTGGTTGGTGGACTATTCTCAGTCCAGCACAACACACACTAACACACCACCACCAGGTCAGTGTCATTGCAATGCTGAGAATGATCCACCACCTAAATAATACCTGCTCTGTAGTGGTCCTGGGAGAGTCCTGACCATTGAAGAACAGCATGAAAGGGGGCTAACAAAGCATGCAGAGAAACAGATGGACTACAGTCAGTAATTGTAGAACTACAAAGTGCTCCTATATGATAAGTGGAGCGGATAAAATGGACAGTAAGCGTGGAAACAAGGAGGTGGTATAAGCACTGACACCCACACGAGGAGTTTAGGGAAGGCTCGAGCACCAAAGGCACCAGAGACACGAGCGTCGTTTATCTCGTAATGCTTCTGTATCGTTTTAGATTTATGTTTTTTTTTGGTCCGGGCTACAAATCCCTGCGTTCTCACCGCCCGCGAGGTTGCCAAACGTAGCATGTGTGGGATTTAGTACTTTCATTGTAGTAGATTTGCCCTTTTTTCTCATGTATTTTTAACACCCGCCCACACGCACATCTGGAAGCATTTGTCATGATTTGTGTAGTGCCCAGTGAGCGACGTCTAGGTGTAAATACAAGAGCGTAATCTCTCGGCGCGGCATCACGCTCGGCTGTCTTTTCGCGGGTGTGCGCGTGGGCGTGTGAAAGTGGCCGTGCGTGTAGTTGATATTCAAGCTCAAACAAGATTAGCATTTACTCACATTTTTTTTCTTGAGGGTAACCTTTAAAATTTGGTATATATGGGAATCTTATTGTGTGTGTGTGTGTGTGTTAGACATGGAGGCAGACTGACTAAGTGGATTAAATCCAGTCACTTTTATTGGTTTTCCGCCCCGTCTTTTCTGGTCTATACCTGCAATTTTCTATAATTAGATTTCTTAAACTATTAACTTTACTTACATTTAGAAAAAGCATCAATCTGCACGTACGTATAATTTTACTTACGTTTTTTAAGGGCGTGTATGTCATGGCAGTCTTGAACTTCTCAGCTCTGGAGACCCTATCCTATCTGCCCTAGATTATGGTTAAGATCAGCCATAACGTTAAAACCACCTCCTTGTTTCTACACTCACTGTCTATTTTATCAGCTCCACTTACCATATAGAAGCACTTTGTAGTTCTACAATTACTGACTGTAGTCCATCTGTTTCTCTGCATGCTTCGTTAGCCCCCTTTTATGCTGTTCTTCAATGGTCAGGACTCTCAAAGGACCACTACAGAGCAGGTATTATTTGGATGGCACTGCAGTGACACTGACATGGTGGTGGTGTGTTAGTGTGTGTTGTGCTGATGGAGTTTTTAAACACCTCACTGTCACTGCTGGACTGAGAATAGTCCACCAACCCAAAATATCCAGCCAACAGCGCCCCGTTGGCAGCGTCCTGTGACCACTGATGAAGATCTCAAAGATGACCAACTCAAACAGCAGCAATAGATGAGCGATCTCTGACTTTACATCTACAAGGTGGACCAACTAGGTAGGGGTGTCTAATAGAGTAAACAATGAGTGGACACGGCATTTAAAAACTCCAGCAGCGCTGCTGTGTCTGATCCACTCATACCAGCACAACACACACTAACACACCACCACCATGTCAGTGTCACTGCAGTGCTGAGAATGATCCACCACCTAAATAATACCTGCTCTGTGGGGGTCCTGACCATTGAAGAACAGGGTGAAACCAGGCTAAAAAGGTATGTAGAGAAACAGATGGACTACAGTCAGTAATTGTAGAACTACAAAGTGCTTCTATATGGTAAGTGGAGCTGATTAAATGGACAGTGAGTGTAGAAACAAGGAGGTGGTTTTAATGCTATGAGTCCAGTGGTGGTAATTTTTTCACCTCATTACGGGCCCTAAATTGCCCCTGTCCCAACTTTTTTTGGAATGTGATGCAGGTCTGAAATGCAGGAATGGATGTTTATTAATAAATGAAATGAAGTTGAGCAGATAAAACATGAAATATCTCAAGTTCATCCTGTCTGCAATCAAATAAAAGGAACACTGCATTTTATTTTATTTGCATTTTCCATACTGTCCCAACTTTTTCTGATTTGGGGTTGTATTTTTTGTATTTTTATAAGTATTTACTATTTTTTACTGATTGACTTAAAGTTGCATTAACTGACATTATGTGAATTTTATTATTATTATTTATAACAAATTTTTTTGCTGTTGTCATTAACGACGACCACCGAGGTATTACTGTACCCAAGGTTTATCTGTTCCCACTCATTCCTCACTCCCAGTATCAGACCAGTAAAGCTCTATTACTGGATGAGGCAGTACTGTTTTTTTTTTGGTAACTGGGCTAATCGCCTAGATGATTGAAGACTTTCGAAGCGTTAGCCTTCTGGGGAGGAAGTGCCCGTGTGTGTCTGTGTGTGTGTCTGTGTGTGTGTGTGACACACACACATTCTTTTGTGTCCGTGTGTGTGTGTGTGTGTATCTGTGGGCGCCTGTGGTGGGAGTTCGAGGGGGAAGGGGTGTTATTGATAACGTCAGATAATAGCATCCTCTGAGAGGAAACCCCTGGAACTGATCTCAGCCAACACAGCATGACACCGCTGCTTTAATCTCTCTGCCGCAGAACACCTTATGTAGAGTACCGACCCGAACGTTGAGGACCGCTGTATAGACACATAGTAATAAACTCAGGGGCCAATGATGCTTTATTGGGGTCAGTGACGGCTCCAGTGCTACGTCTTATCTAGAATTGATTTGATTGCCGGGTGCAAAAAAAAGCCAGTTCCTAACCATCAGCATCAGTGTATCAACGTATGGTGTTGATGGCTGGGTGCAATGTTACCATGACAACAAGAGAAGGGATTAGAGTCCGTACATTGACGGGAAGCTCGAAGCAATTGAGCGAACAAATGATTTTGTTCGTTTCAAAATTCTCCACACATTCTCTATTGGGGACAGGTCAGGACTGCAGGCCAGTCCAGTACCCGTACCCTCTTCTCCCACAGTCATGCCTTTGTAATGTGTGCAGCATGTGGTTTTGCATTGTCTTGTTGAGAAATGCATGGACGTCCCTGGGAAAGATGACGTCTTGAAGGCAGCACATGTTGCTCTAAGATCTCGATGTACTTTTCTGCATTAATGCTGCATCACAGAAGTGTAAATGACCTTCGTCTTTCTAAAAAGACCTGGAATGCTGATTCATCTGACCACAATACACGTTTCCACTGTGTGACGGTCCAACCTAGATGCCTCCGAGCCCAGAGAAGTCGACACCGCTTCTGGACATGGTTATCACAAGGCTTCTTTTTTTGCACAGTAAAGTATTAAGTGGCATTTGTGCATGTAACTCTGTATTGTAGTGCTTGATAAAGGTTTGCCAAAGTAATCTCTCACCCATGTGGTTATATCAGCTATTGTTGAGTGGCGGTTCTTGATGCAGTGCCGTCTGAGGAATTGAAGATCACAGGTATTCAGCTTAAGCTTGCACCCTTGGTCTTTACGCACTGAAATTCCTTGAATGGTTTAATGATATTATGCACTGTAGAGGGAGAACTATGCCAATCCATTCCAATCTTTCTTTGAGGTTCATTGTTTTTAAACATTTCAATCATTTTCTCACACATTTGTTGTTTGGAATCACATCATTATGTAGATTTTTCACCTCATTACTCGTCCTAAATTGCCCCCGTCCCAACTTGGCCTGAAATGCAGGAATGGAGGTTTATTAACAAATTAAATGATGTTGACCAGACAAACATGAAATATCTCAAGTTCATCCTGTCTGCTATGAAATAAAAGTCAAAGTAAATGTAAGGGACACTGTATACACTGTCCTCAGCAGTGGAAGACTGATTGGCTACAGTAAATTGGGAGAATAGGGGAGGGAAAACGTCAAGGGACAGAATAAACCTCATTTACTGGATCAAAACCACCGATTTGTCACTGTCACTGTTTTATGAGCACTGAGACCAAACCGCATCTGTCTGGTCAGGAAAGGCTCGAGTCGTGAAATCAGATCGGCGTAAAAATGGAAGGAAATGATGTTATAAAGGGACATTTTCATATTCGAGACGGATGAAACGTCACCGGAGCAATGCTAAGTCCGCTCGAGTTTAATTACTTCTGCTGTACACGTGCACGCTTCGCCTCTGTGTGTGTCAGGCAGAAATATAACTTTAATTATAACTCCATAATATTCTAATATCAGTCTGATGGGCTGTGTTGTTGATGGGATGCTTTTAAAAGGTGTAATCTTGTCTTGTCGGACGTGTTTACATGTGGTAATTTATTGTAAATAGATGCTCTGGGGAGGTTAATCGTATCCAGAGCTGTGCTATATGGCAGCGTACATCTGTTTCTCGGCTGTCTTATTGTGAGCCTCACATACCTACAAGGTTGGCTGGTTTTTCCTGAGTACATCTCTTGCCGCACATACATCGACCAGGCATGTATTAGGCAGCAGGTGAACATTTTATCCTCAAAGTTGATGTGTTAGAAGCAGTAAAAATGGGCGGCTCTGCAGCTCTTGTGGGGTCCAAGGAAGGAACAGTGGTAAACCGGCGACAGGGTCATGGGCGACCAAGGCTCATTGATGCACGTGGGGAGCGAAGGCTGGCCCGTGTGGTCTGATCCAACAGACGAGCTACTGTAGCTCAGATTGCTGAAGATGTTATACTGGTTCTGATAGAAAGGTGTCAGGATACACAGTGCATCGCAGTTTGCTGTGTATGGGGCTGCATAGGCGCAGACCAGTCAGGGTGCCCATGCTGACCCCTGTCCACCACCGAAAGCGCCAACAATGGGCTCGTGAGCGTCGGAACTGGACCACGGAGCAATGGAAGAAGGTGGCCTGGTCTGATGAATCACGTTTACCTGGGGAACACATGGCACCAGGATGCACTATGGGAGGAAGGCAAGCCAGTGGAGGCAGTGTGATGCTTTGGGCAATGTTCTGCTGGGAGACCTTGGGTCCTGCCATCCATGTGGATGTTACTTTGACACGTACCACCTACCTAAGCATTGTTACAGACCATGTACACCCTTTCATGGAAACGCTATTCCCTGATCGCTGTGGCCTCTTTCAGCAGAATGATGCTCCCTGCCACAAACCAAAAATGCTTCAGGAACGGTTTGAGGAGCTCAACAACGAGTTTGAGGTGTTGACTTGGCCTACAGATTACCCAGATCTCAATCCAATCGAGCATCTGTGGGATGTGCTGGACAAACAAGTCCGATCCATGGAGGCCCCACCTCACCACTTACTGGAGTTAAAGGATCTGCTGCTGACATCTTGGTGCCAGATACCACAGCACACCTTCAGGGGTCTAGTAGGGTCCATGCCTCGACGGGTCAGGGCTGATTTGGCAGCAAAAGGGGGACCAACACAATATTAGGAAGCAACATTGATAAATGGCAACTGACAAGGGACTTGGGTAACCTTATGTTAAGAGGTTTGGGCTATCAATCAGAAGCGACCTTCTGATTACTAGTCCAGTACCTTAACCACTAGGCTATGACTGAGTGTTGGACCCAAAAGCCTGGGTTGCGAACAGTGAGATTGAGCTCAAGTCCTCGCAGACCACCGACGTTTGTGTAATCGATTGTACAGAAACCTAAACAAAACAGAAACGTCTGTATACTTTCGGTCATGTATTTATTTGCTGATTGACGCTCATCCTTTGTGTGGTTAAGGCTGTCAGGATCTGTCCATCCGATTGATCAGACAAAGGGATCGCTTCAGCCGTATCGATCCGACACGTCCACGAGAGACCGCACACACACACACACACACACACACACACACACACACACACACACACACACACACACTTAGCAAGACTAATGAATAATCAATACACATTGCCTTTCCTTAAACACAGGTGATACATTACACTCAGACAACACACAAGAGTTCATCACAGACCCGTCAGTCACTTAACCCTAAGTGGAGGACTTATTAATCAGAGCTTACGTAATAACACACACAGACACACACACACACACACACACACACACACACACACACACACACACAAGCGTACTGGCCATTCATTTGAGTAATAGAATTAGACTTTGATGTCAGAACACTCAGGCATGATCCACAGTCTCCACTAAAAGCAAACATGATCATCACAGTTAGCTTAGCATAATCCTCAGTTTGTGGCAGTTGTAGCATCGAAAGGTCACTGCCCGGTTGTCGCTGTTTGGCCCTCGAGCAAGGCCCTTGCTCGCTGACGCTAGCTCCAAGCCTAGCGCCTTCTCTTAGTGAACTCAACATGAGAATCAGTTGCACACACACACACACACACACAAAAGGCAAGCTGTAGCCTAGTGGTTAAGGCACAGGACTAGTAATCCAAAGGTTGCTGGTTCAAGCCCTACCACTGCTAGGTTGCTGCTGTTGGGCCCTTGACCAAGGCCCTTAACCTTCAATTGCTCAGACTTTGTACTGTAACTGCAATGTAAATCGCTTTGGATAAAGGCGTCTGCTAAATGCTAAAAATGTACATGTAAAAAAAAAAAAACACTCATACACAACATTCACTACCTGAATCCCGGCCAGCAGAAGCGGTGTCCTTGGTTCTTTGGTGAATTTAATTAAGGCTAGTTCAGTGTTCATGTTTCTTATGTTACTTTAGCCCGTAAACACAAAAGGGTGTTTCGGTTGTATTGTGTACAATGTCTGTGTGGCAGCAGTGTTGCCAGGTCCAGCAAAAAAACATCCAATCCAATTTGGGTCTGTCTTAAACCTGGTTGTTCAGAAGCCGAAATTAGCCCAGTTTGGTGGAAAAACACAAACAAATCGTTTAAAATACGGATTCCTGTGGTAAAGTTAACAATTTACCAATGATTAATAATACATAATATCGAGCCGCTCGGGTGGCGCAGCGGGAAAACACACGCTGTTCACCAGAGCTGCGATCTCGAATACATCGTATCAAATCTCGGCTCTGCCTTCCGGGTGAGGCTGAGCGGCTACGTGAACAACGATTGGCCTGTTGTTCAGATAGGGGCGGGACTAAGCCGGATGGGAACTCTCTATCAGACTAGTGCGATTACGACCTCTGCTGGCTGGTTGGTGGCGCCTGCACGGAGATGGGAAAGGAGTGCGGTAGAGGGTGTGGCTCTCCGTACGCAGCGCTGTACTGCACTGCACCAGTCAAGTGTAGGTGATAAGATGTTCGATTGCCGTGCACGTGTCGGAGGGGGCGTGGAGCAGCCTCGTCCTCCCCAATCAGGAGCAGGGAGCGGCGTTAGTGAGCGGATGATTGACGGGCAGAAATTGGATGTGCTAAAAGTGGGAGAGAACGGGGGGGGAAAAAATACATAATAAAATATGATAAATTAGTTTGGCTTGATCTATCAGCAATAGATGGCTGAGAAATAAGAACGTGGCTTCCATTGTTTCTATTCCCGGGTTGAGATCTAATAGTGAGGCACAGATGCACACACACACACACACGGCAGCTAGTTGTATATTCAGGAAAGAGCGTTGAGAGAGATTCAGTCTCTCAGGTCCTAATACCCTAATACAGACTTCCAAAGGACATATTTATCGCTCTGAATGACTTAGTACACACACCGATTAAAAAAAAATGAGACAGGGGATTGTTAGTTAGGGCTTGTATTAAATAAATGATGTGTTGAGTCTTTAAGAAACAAAGGTGGGTGGATGATCCTTAGTCCCAACCTTTTCAATACTGTCCCAACATTTTCTGAATTGGGGTTGTACATTCACAGCATTAAACAGCAGCTTTTATTCAAGCTGGCTCATTATTGGGATCGACTTCGATTCATGTGTCCAACTTGGCAGTGTTGGGGCTCGAACCAGCGTCCTTTTGATCAACAGTCCAGTATCTAAACCTTAAATTACTGAGCTACCGGACTGTAGATGGTTGTAATAAACCTGCTCTGTTCTCTGTGCTTGGTTGAACACACCAGTGATTGTGTAAGCACTGGAGTGTGTGATGAAAAGTACACAGTGGGCACTTGACCACTAAAGAGCCCACTGCAGTGCCCACTAGGAATGTTTTGTTTTGTAAAGAACACATTTCTAGTGGGCACTGCAGTGGGCTCTTTAGAAGAAAACAATTTAAATGCCAATTTGACTTGGACACCCCTTCTAGATACGAACTTACCATATAGGAGCTCTTTGTAGTTCTACAATTACTGACTGTAGTCCATCTGTTTTTCTGCATGCTTTGTTAGCCCTCCTTCACGCTGTTCTTCAATGGTCAGGACTCTCCCAGGACCACCACAGAGCAGGTATTATTTGGGTGGTGGATCATTCTCCGCACTGCAGTGACACTGACATGGTGGTGGTGTGTTAGTGTGTGTTGTGCTTTTATGAGTGCTGATAGAGTTTTTAAATACTGTGTCCACTCACTGTCCACTCTATTAGACACTCCTACCTAGTTGGTCCACCTTGTAGATGTAAAGTCAGAGACGATCGCTCATCTATTGCTGCTGTTTGAGTTGGTCATCTTTGGGACCTTTGTCAGTGGTCACAGGACGCTGCCCACGGGGTGCTGTTGGCTGGTGAACTATTCTCATCCACTCATACCAGCACAAAACACACTAGCACACCACCACCATGTCAGTGTCACTGCAGTGCTGAGAATGATCCACCACCCAAATAATACCTGCTCTGTAGTGGTCCTGGGAGAGTCCTGACCATTGAAGAACAGCATGAAACAGATGGACTACAGTCAGTAATTGTAGAACTACAATTGTAGAAGTGCTTCTATATGGTAAGTGGAGCTGATACAATGGACAGTGTGTCTAGAAACAAGGAGGTTGTGTGGGAGTCTGTAGGAATAAATGGCCATTTTATCAAAAGAACATCTACCGGTCAACTAACTCCCACTGGAGTTCCTCGACAGCGCACCTGTCGAACCACATCTCTAGAGACAGTCATGCTGAAACAGAAAACAGCCTTTCCTAACCTAAACCATTGCTAAGTCTGGTGTTTATTCAATAGAATTGATTGTAGACACCTGTTAGGATCGAGCGTTGCTAATACACTTAAACTCAGTCAATAGGAGGAACTAGGAGTCTACATTCTTTTGGCCAGAATGGTGTCAGTTTTGTATATAAAGTGTCATTTAGCCTTATTATGTTGGGTTTTGTTTGTTCTTGTGTTAGTTTGATCAATAGTGGACAGTGAATCTTTATTTTCAGGGTTGGTTTCCACCAGGAACCTGATGGTTCCTCATAAAATATCTTGCTTGAAATTTTAAGGCAGGTTTTCCCTGCCGCTGTTCGCTCGGTTTGCTCAATGGGGGGTTATTTTAGTCTTGGATTCTGTAAAGATGCTGAGAAAATGTCAGTTGTAAAAAGCACTATATACTGACAAGGCATAACATTATGACTACTGACAGGTGAAGGGAATAACACTGATTTATCTCTTCATCACGGCACCTGTTAGTGGGTGGCATATATTGGGCAGCAAGTGAACATTTTATCCTCAAAGTTGATGTTAGAAGCAGGAAAAATGGGCAAGCGTAAGGATTTGAGCGAGTTTGACGAGGGCCAAATTGTGATGGCTAGACGACTGGGTCAGAGCATCTCCAAAACTGCAGCTTTTGTGGGGTGTTCCTGGTCTGCAGTGATCAGTATCTATCAAAAGTGGTCCAAAGAAGGAACAGTGGTAAACCGGTGACAGGGTGATGTGCGGCCAAGGCTCGCTGATGCACGTGGGGAGCGTAGGCCGGCCCGTGTGGTTCGAGCCAACAGACGAGCTACTGTAGCTCAATATCTTGATGCATGATCAATAATCCAGGTACACAAATCCACAAAGTTGAATCAGTTCATCTGGACACAAGTTTGTTGTAGAGATACGTTTTGCCACTCATCCAAGTGACTTCTTCAATCTGAGCTGGAGGTGAATACCCCAACCTTATATGCAGATGATTTGCGTGACGACTGATCACTGCCCATTGCATAACAATAAAACCAATGATCAGGTCCATATGCAAATCACAATGACCATTAATTACAATGGCCACGTGTGCCTTTCACACATGATTGGGGTATAGCTCCTATTACGACGTTGTAAGTTGGTGATAGATGTACTCTCAGGCCCCCTCCTCAGTTCAGGGATGGTCGTTCCCTTTACTGTAGCTCAAATTGCTGAAGAAGTTAATGCTGGTTCTGATAGAAAGGTGTCAGAATACACAGTGCATCACAGTTTTGTTTTGGGCTGTTCAGGGATCAAGTAGTCTAAAAAATAATCCAAATCATGACCTAAAATCAAAAGGACTGTTTACAGGTTGCATGCAGTGATTCACAATGAAATATTTAACTATAATAGCCAAAACTCATTGTATCAAAGGAGAGGCGCTGTATCACCTGGCAGGCTAAAGGGCTGTGTCTCAAACTACACAGTATTTGCTGTACACCCAACTGTCCAGATTGTCCCTTGTGGGGAAAAAAGTCATTGTTAATGCCTTATTTTTGAGGAGGATGTGAGGTCATCTGTCCATGAGCTGAAGTTGAGTCGTAATTGGGTGGGTTAGTTACAAAATAAAATGGTTAAAGTGGTTTAGTCATGTTTAGTAATGTGAATTACCAGTCCGTGAATCTGCTGATGAGATAGCAGCTACAGTTGTCATCTTGGCTAGAAATAAAGGTATTAGGTGCGGTGGAGAACCAGATTCCTTAAATGTAACCTATACAGATGTGAAGAACAGATGCTGCTAATGCCAGACAAAGACAATAGTTGAGGAAAGAAAGGTAATGGCGTACATTCAAAAGTGTGATTGAGTAAGATGTGTGTTCTGTAGCAAAGAAACACCGTAGAGTCGAGATAATTACGGCTCTTTGAGGAATTGGACGGCGGCCCAGTTTTAAGCCTCTTCACGAGTAAGCTTAACAGAGCCTAGGGTGTCTGAAGTGTGATGATCACTAGGCAACTAATTAGTGTTCTTAGTGTGAATTATACATCATAGATATAGAGTGGACCATACCGTTTCTCCTCTCGTCTGCCTGCCTTCACTTCCATTATTCCATTATTGGTTGCGTCTTCATTGCGTTTGCAGTTGCGCAATCCAGAGAAGACGCTGTATGTTAGCTAAGAACTGATGTAGCTTGTTGGGGAGGGGAAGGTGGTGGAGTACATTAAGAAGTGTGATTGAGTAAGATGCAGAGATGTTGACAAGTCACAAAATACGAGTCCGAGTCAAGTCACGAGTCAATATAATATACACAAAACATACACCGATCAGCCATAACATTAAAGCCACCTCCTTGTTTCTGCATTTACTGTCCATTTTATCAGCTCCACTTACCATATAGAAGCACTTTGTAGTTCTACAAATACTGACTGTAGTCCATCTGTTTCTCTGCATGCTTTGTTAGCCCCCTTTCATGCAGTTCTTAAATGGTCAGGACTCTCCCAGGCCTACTACAGAGCAGGTATTATTTGGGTGGTGGATCATTCTCAGCAGTGCAGTGACACTGACATGGTGGTGGTGTGTTAGTGTGTGTTGTGCTGGTATGAGTGGATCAGACACAGCAGCGCTGCTGGAGTTTTTAAATACCGTGTCCACTCTCTGTCCACTTTATTACACACTTCTACCTAGTTGGTCCACCTTGTAGATGTAAAGTCAGAGACGATCGCTCATCTATTGCTGCTGTTTGAGTTGGTCATCTTCTAGACCTTCATCAGTGGTCATAGGACGCTGCCCACGGGGCGCTGTTGGCTGGATGTTTTTGGTTGGTGGACTATTCTCAGTCCAGCAGTGACAGCATTGCTGTGTCTGATCCACTCATACCAGCACAACACACACTAACACACCACCACCATGTCAGTGTCACTGCAGTGCTGAGAATGATCCACCACCTAAATAATACCTGCTCTGTGATGGTCCTGGGAGAGTCCTGACCATTGAAGAACAGCATGAAAGGGGGCTAACGAAGCATGCAGAGAAACAGGTGGACTACAGTCAGTAATTGTAGAACTACAAAGTGCTTCTCTATGGTAAGTGGAGCTGATAAAATGGACAGTGAGTGTAGAAACAAGGAGGTGGTTTTAATGTTATGGCTGATCGTCAAGTCCGAACGTGTGTTCTCTAGCTAAGAAACACCGTAGAGTCGAGATAATTACGGCTCTTTGAGGAGTTAGACGGCGGCCCAATTTTAAGCCTCTCCACAAATAAGCTTAACAAAGCTCACGGTGTCTGAAGTGTGATGATCACTAGGCAACTAATTAGTGCTCCTAATAAGAACTGCTTTCCTTAGCAGTGTGCACTTTTTAAGGGTGCGTTTGGTAATTATGGCACATGGTCATTGAAGGGCAGGGTAAAAGAATCTGCATAACCTTATATTTATTTCTACCATGTATACCATGTTCTACAGTGCAGGTTTGCTGTCTGGGTTTTCGTCGCCTCGTGCGTTCACACACTTCCGAGTAGGCGTGCGTTCTGGCAGACTCGGCAAATCTGTTTCTAATAACGCGCTCGTTAAAATGCTCTGTCAGCTTCGGGTCCGAACGGGGAGAATTTCCCATGCAGAACTTTTCAGCCTCCTGAAATAATCCTCACGGTCCCCTACTGAATGTGAGGTAATGAATGTAATTTGCCTAATTAGTTCCTGGATGCTATTATAGCCTGCATTAAAGCTGCGGTAATGACCACTATTATATATACACACATTACACATGGGCGCATTTATACTCTTAACAAACACAAACAGGGTGCTATTATCCAAAACATGACACCACAACGAAGGCCGTTTGGAGTACGCACTAATGCGGCCGTACTGTCACAGGTAGTCGTTTAAAAAATACATTAGCATAGGTTGTGTGTGCTAGGTTTGGCTTTTTAAGTCAAAACCAGGTAGATGAAATCCAGAAAGCAGCTACTCATTTCAGACACTGACAGTAGACTTCAAATGACTCTGACTCGACTCATGACTTGCAAAAAATGACTCGTAAACAACAAAAGTCTCTAGCGTCAGCATGTGTTAACATTAGTTACGTGTGACAGTTAACCCATTTTGGCCGTCTTAACCCACAACGCACGCAATGGGTAAATGTTCCAGCCAGCTTCCGGCGTAGTGATGAAGCGTCTCTCCCTACTCCCTACACAGTTTGAAGTTCACTTCATTTGAATATTTTCTAACTTCAAATGGTGGAATACCCGACATAGTGCACTTCACAGAAACAACTGGGGTGAATGGAACGCTCCTACAGAATTGGCGCTAATGGTTTAACCAATCAGACCTTCTGATTTGAATTTTTAGTAAGAAATGCTGTTATTTGCATTTATTCAGTTTGCGTCACACAGATGATGTGTCAGTGAAACGCTTGATTGGCTTTCTAACGAGTTCGTGTTTTACTTCACAACCGGGAAAAGTTTGGAAGTTTTTAATTATAAGCACTTTTACAAAATAACGGGTTATATTCCTGATGGGACACACGGTTATACATTTAATAGCATCTGGAAGAACATAAGCTAAGGTAAGCAGTGGTTAACGAAACGGATCAGTTTAAGATTTTAACTGGTACCTTCTTGTTACGGAAATTACATTCATTTGCACAATGACTCGGAAAGTAAAGGCACTTAGTTAAACGGCAAAATACAGTCGCTAATCTGTTGTTGTTTTTTTATCTGAACTTACATATTATTTGTTTATTTCCAGCTACATTTCCAATATATGTTTGGTGTATGTTATACTGACTAGTGACTTGACTTGGACTCTAACCTAAAGACTTGTGCCTTGACTCGGACTCTAGTCTAAAGACTCGTGACCTGACTCGGACTCGTATTCTGTGACTTGTGAACATCTCTGCATGGCAGTGGTTTATTACTACGCTACATTTCCAATATATGTTTTGTGTATATTTTATTGACTCGTGACTTGACTCGGACTCTAGCCTAAAGACTCGTGACTTGACTCGGACTCTAGCCTAAAGACTCGCGACTTGACTCGTATTCTGTAACTTGTGAAAATCTCTGCATGGCAGTGGTTTATTTCTACGCTACTTTTCCAATATGTGTTTTGTGTATATTATATTGACTCATGACTTGACTCGGACTCTAGCCTGAAGACTCGTGACTTGACTCAAACTCTAGCCTTAAGACTCGTGACTTGACTCAGACTCTAGCCTAAAGACTCGTGACTTGACTCAGACTCTAGTCTAAAGACTCGTGACTTGACTCGGACTCTAGTCTAAAGACTCGTGACTTGACTCGGACTCTAGTCTAAAGACTCGTGACTTGACTCGGACTCATATTCTTTGACTTGTGAACATCTCTGCATGGCAGTGGCTTAGCATGACAATCCTTCAGAAATTGCTTCTGATTTCTGTCAGTCAGTAATCGTGACCTCAAAACTTCAATAAAACAGAGACTCGCAGTACAGCGAACACTGCATGACTCAAGCAGTTGGAATCGCCATTTGGTAATCACAGGGGAGTACACACTACATCATCAGGCATGGAGGAGTGCTCACACACTACATAATTTATCAGTCGCCAACACAGCGTTTACTCACTAATCCAGATTCTCCCTTGTGGGGGAAAAAAAGTCATTGGTAAATTGGATGGAAGACTGGGAGACACCTGGGGCAAGACTGGTCAGTGATCAAGGAAGTCTAGACTCTCAAGGACATTCACAGACTTTCTCAGAAGCCTCTCCTTTGTTTTCTTGGCTGTGTGCTTCAGGTCGTTGTCATTTTGGAAGGTAAACCTTCGCCCCAGAGGTCCAGACCGCTGTGGAGCAGGTTTTCTTCAAGGATCTGGGTGTACTTAGCTGCATTCATCTGGTCCCGCTGCTGAAAAACATCCCCACATCATGATGCTGCCACCGCCATGCTTCACTGTAGGGATGGCATTAGCCCAGTGATATGTGGTGCCTGGTTTCCTTTAGACAGGACGCTTGGTATTCGGCCAAAAAGTTTAATTCTGGTTCCATCAGACCAGAGAATCTTGTTTCTCATGGTTTGAGAGTCCCCTAGATGCCTGTCATGTGCCTTTTACTAAGGAGTGGCTTCTGTCTGGCCGCTTTACCATAAAGGCGTGATTTGTGATGTACTGCCTGGATGGTTGATCTTCTGACAGGTTCTCCCATCTCCACAAGGATACTCTGGAGCTCTGTCAGAGTGACCCTTGGGTTCCTGCTCACCTTCCTGGCCAAGGCCCGTCTTCCCCGATCTCTCAGTTTGGTCGAGTGGCCATGTCTAGGCAGATTTTCGATGGTTCCAAACTTCTTCTATTTACGAATGATGGAGGCCACTGTGCTCTTTGGGAGCTGTAAAGCTGCAGCAATGTTATTGTACCTTTCTCCAGATCTATGCCCCGACACAATCCTGTTCTTACATTTACATTTACATTTTCAGCATTTAGCAGACGCTCTTATCCAGAGCGACTTACAGAAGTGCTTCCATAGTGAACATTTCATTCCTTAAGTTTAGATAGACAACAGTCGAAGAACACAACTCTGCTAAAACCTGTTAGAACCAAAGTGCCTTTTTTTTTTTTTTTTTTTTTTTTTTTTTTAAATGGAAAAGATTGGAATAAAGTGTTAGTAAATAAGTACAAATCAGCCTAAGTGTTTAGTAAAAAGGTGTGTTTTTAATCGTTTTTTAAAGACTGTTGACCTTGAGGTCTGCAGATAATTATTTTGACCCCATGGCTTGGAGTTTGCTCTGATATAAGCTGGTCAACAGTGGGACATTATATAGGCAGGTGTTGGCAATCCCCAATCATGTCCAATCAATTGAATTGACCACAGGTGGACTCCAATTAAATTGTAGAAACGATTAAGCATATCGTCTATTTATTATGGTGTTTCATTGATTGTATTAATTTTTTTAATTATTTACTTTATTTACATTAAACTAATCGTATGAGTATTATTCAAACTGGCGTATTTCAGCCTGACAAACTCTGGTGAGAACACGATGTGCAGTACTAATACACTGTACACTCCTTATGTCAATGTGCATATAAACTAGACAGATAGACGAAGAGGGTTCTATTTATCGGTCAATATACTGTATGTGTGCTTTTAAAAGCAGGCCAGCGTGGCGCCTTACTCTGCCGGGTTAGTCCTGTCTCCCCCCCGTCACTCCCCCCATCCACTCAATTTGTCTTTACCGTAATCATAATCACTCGCTGTTATAGCAGTCCATCTCAGTGCCAGGGAGACGGAGCGGAACTCTAGGAAAGTGTTCTGATAGGCTGTAGACTCGCTTCGTGAACATGGCCGGACTGTGATGTGTTTTGTGTCTGGATGTATAGAAACACTGACCGGTGGTCGTAGCCTCAGGGGTCGAAGAGAAAGTAACTAATGGGTGGATTAAGGGTGCATTAATAATTAACTGTTCTGTGCTCGCGCTCGACTCTTTAGAGACGCTGCTGTGCCTGCTCGGCTTTTTACTTGAGGTTTGAGGATTTTTGAATCAGAATTCTGGCCGTTATTAACGTTGGCACTGATGTTGGACAAAGTGGCATGGCTAGCAGTCAGTATTCCAGGAAACGGTTTCTTTATAGGGACATTATCAAGATAAAAACAGGCTATTACTGTTAGGTACCATATAGAAGCACTTTGTAGTTCTACAATCACTGACTGTAGTCCATCTGTTTCTCTGCATGCTTTGTTAGCCCTCTTTCATGCTGTTCTTTAATGGTCAGTACTCTCCCAGGACCACTACAGAGCATGTATTATTTGGGTGGTGGATCATTCTCAGCAGTGCAGTGACACTGACATGGTGGTGGTGTGTTAGTGTGTGTTGTGCTGGTATGAGTGGATCAGACACAGCACCAACCAAAAACATATCCAGCCAACAGCGCCCCATGGGCAGCATCCTGTGACCACTGATGAAGATCTCAAAGGTGACCAAATCAAAGGTGGGCCAATTAGGTAGGAGTGTCTAATAGAGTGGACAGTGAGTGGACACGGTATTTAAAAACTCCAGCAGTGCTGTTGTGTCTGATCCACTCATACCAGCACAACACACACTAACACACCACCACCATGTCAGTGTCACTGCAATGCTGAGAATGATCCAGCACCTAAATAATACCTGCTCTGTAGATGGACTACAGTCAGTAATTGTAGAACTACAAAGTACCTCTATATGGTAAGTGGAGCTGATAAAATGAACAGTGAGTATAGAAACAAGGAGGTGGTTTTAATGTTATGGTTGATCAGTGTATATATATATATAAAGGGGACCAACATAATATTAGGAAGGTGGTCATAATATTATGCCTGATTGGATTGTTGAGAACCGAGGATTTGGTCGACAACCAAGACATTTTGAGAACTGATTGTTTTGAGATCGTAGACGTTCAAGGACTGACTGAGGTTCCACTGTGTGTGTGTAACAAGATACATGTTTACATTTCAGTGTCATAGTGAGTAATTCATTTATTAACCAGTGATTTATTACCATCACAAACAGAGATTCCAATACTTGTGTGTGTGTGTGCACGTGTGTGTGCACATGTCTAAAACAAGGTGCAAACATGGGGTGAGAGCTTTACTGCCGTTTTATAGCCACCCAGCTGTTACTGACCCTCATCAAGGTGCTAACAGGGCAGCTGTGAGGTCGTGGACAGAACCGACTGGCATATCCAGTCTGTCCAGCGAGACAGACCAGCAATATTGACCCATTAAAATGGAATATACCGGTGTGGAAAAAAAACAGATAGATACTGTATTACAGTATTGTACTCAAGTACAGGCGCCAGTCTGGTTCTAATATCCCGGAGACGGCGGTCGGACAGATCCAGGTGCTGACACCGACACAGTGATAAACACACATATACACAGTGTACAAACTGTACAGTATATAGTGTTTTAGTCTGTTCTAAACTGCCGAAAAGGCTCATTTCTTTGGCAGCTTCTTCCGGTGCATATTTGGTCCTCCTCTCTTCATCTTCCATCTGTTTTTGTTTATTTTTTTCCCCATATTGAGGATACACACACACACACAGTGAAACCTTCCTATTCATACACAATTCATTCTAGGAGGCTGGTAAATAAGAGCTTAGCGAACATAAGGTTGGTCACATGACTAGGACTGTCGGGATGAGTCGCATGATTCGGTGCGAATGCAGAGTGGAAGTTTATTCGAAAAAAGTGTACAAATAGAGAGGCAAACCAATGGTGGGTTTCGACTATTTATAAAAAAAACCATGGGAAATTTTAGCCTAGTGGTTAAGGCACAGGACTAGTAATCCAAAGGTTGCTGGTTCAAGCCCCACCACTGCTATGTTGCTGCTGTTGGGCCCTCGAGCAAGGCCCTTAACCCTCAGTTGCTCAGATTGTGTACTGTAACTGTAAGTTGCTTTGGATAAAGGCGTCTGCTAAATGCTGAAAATGTAAATGTAGTCATGGGCAAACGGAGTTACTGCAGGGCATGGGCCTTAGGGACACATCCCATGCTCCAAAAAAACATATTATTCCATATAGTCAGTTGTTGAATGTTACGCTTTAACTGCACGGTGTCCACTTATGTGGACGGTTAAATAAGCTAGCACACCAGAGCTGGGATCGTCCTCATAACTGGTACAATTACGACCCCTGCTGGCTGATTGATGGCGCCTGCGCAGACTGTGTCTCTCCATGCACAAGGCTGATCCGCGTATGAACTCGCCCCGTGCTGGTGAAAAGGTGCAGTCGGTACAGCGCACACGTCGGAGGGGGGCGTGTGTCAGTTGCGAAGCTGCTCAGTCAGTGGTGAAGCATTACGCAATCAGGGTAATTGGATACGACTAGATGGGGAGGAAGATTGCGGGGGAAATAATTCATGCATGAAATGATTAAACAAAACAGGCAACCACAATGGTGACTATTACATTTTCACCCCACTGTACTGTACAGAACGACTACATGTGCAGACACTGAAAAACACGTTTAGCACAGAACTGAAAACACACACTCCCACCTCCCACCACATCCCAGTTTAATGTCTTTAGTGGCTCTGAGGTTATTCACTTTCACTTTCAGGAAACACCTCAGCCGTCTAGAAATGCATCGATTTATTCCGAATTATAACCGAGCCTACGTTAGGTTTCTGTTGGGGTTTCACCGTGTCTGTGTTGAAAAGATGCAAACGTTAGATTAATTTAAATACAAATAAACTGCGACCACTTTACCCTTGGAGACACATGAACAAACACATTTTCTATCTCCGTTGCTGCCTTGAACGAGCCCCTTGATGCTGAATTGTTTGAATAGTATTTGGTCAGGCATAATGGACCTCTTGCTATTTCTGAAAGACGTGCTATTTACTTTTGGCTTAGCGCCTGCTACACATCTAGTTGTCTAATCTCCCCTGTTTCACTAGCTTTTATCAATTTTTGTACAGTATTATTTATATTTAGTGTTATTTCATAGTGTTTGTTGTTGTATGTAGAGTTTTAGTTGTTCGTTGTTCACTAGTTGTTTTATTCACTTAGCAATGTTAGCCAGTCATGCTACCTAGTGCAAGTTGGCTACAGGAAAACTGAAAAAGGGCACAGTGAAGTTTATGGGGATTAAATTTTAATAAAATAGCTCTCAAGCTTTGTGGTAAATATTGTCTAATATTAATTACTGTGTTTTTTTATTTATTCATTTTCTTCTAGTAGCTAATGAAACAACGTTGATGAATCTGGGAACCTTTTAAGCTACTCACTCTCGTAACTGAAGATGTAGCTAAACACTTATAATTTAAAGCCTTTCTATAACAGCGATGTTGGAACTTTATTGCTCACTTTTTTATAGACTGTAAACATCGCTAACTTTCAGTTTTCTCCAAGCACAGTGTATAAAAAGGAGCAATAATTAAAGCTAACCTGTTAGCACTGGTGCTACACATCTAAACCTTTAATCTCCTCACCTGTTTTAGTAGTTTCTATCAGTTTTGTACAGTGTTATTTATATTTAATGTTGTTTAATAGCTGTTTAGTAGTTGACTTGTTGCTTTTATTCACTTAGCAAAGTTAGCCAGTAATGCAAGCTAGTGCAAGCTGGCTGAAAAAAAGCACATTAAAGTCTAGTCTAATATTGTTTAGTATCACTGACTGTCTTGGGTTTTTTTTTGCCACTTATTGCACCATTAACACCAGTAACATTATACAAGTAAACAAGTAGTAACGCCCTGGTAATTAAAGACGTAGCTGGTTGTGTACAATTTAAAGCCCTTCTTTAAAAATGATGTTGGAGCTTTACTGCTTACTTTTATAGACAGTAAAATGTCATTTTTAGCATGTACACCATAACATTAAAACCACCTCCTTGTTTCTACACTCACTGTCCATTTTATCAGCTCCACTTACCATATAGAAGCACTTTGTAGTTCTACAATTACATACTTTTTAGCTTGCTTTTACCCTGTTCTTTAATGGTCAGGACCACCACAGAGCAGGTATTATTTGGGTGTTGGATGATTCTCAGCCCAGCAGTGACACTGACATGGTGGTGTGTTAGTGTGTGTTGTGCTGGTGTGAGTGGATCAGACACAGCAGCACTCCTGGACTTTTTAAATACCGTGTCCACTCTCTGTCCACTCTATTAGACACTCCTACCTAGTTGGTCCACCTTGTAGATGTAAAGTCAGAGACGATTGCTCATCTTTTGCTGCTGTTTGAGTTGGTCATCTTCTAGACCATCATCAGTGGTTACAGAGCGCTGCCAAGGGGGCGCTGTTGGCTGGACATTTTTGGTCAGTGGACTATTCTCAGTCCAGCAGTGACAGTGAGGTGTTTAAAAACTCCAGCAGCACATACCAGCACAACACACACTAACACACCACCACCATGTCAGTGTCACTGCAGTGCTGAGAATGATCCACCACCCAAATAATACCTGTTTTGTAGTGGTCCTGTGGGGGTCCTGACCATTGACGAACAGCATGAAAGGGGGCTAACAAAGCATGCAGAGAAACAGATGGACTACAGTCAGTAATTGTAGAACTACAAAGTGCTTCTATATGTTAAGTGGAGCTGATAAACAATGTGTCTACTTTGTCAAGCCCACACATACAGACCAGCATGCAGTAATGTAAAAAAATACTCTATATTTATTGACCGCAGGCTAGTCTGATGTGTGAGGTGATTTTTTTTTCCCTATTTTTAATAAAAAACTTTGTTATACAATTTATTGAAAAATAAATTACTCCTAATGGAAGTTAGTTTGAAATATACCATGCTGAATTATGAGAGGGGGAAAAAACTAATATTTCATTTGTGGCTGCTGAATATTTCCTGACAATGAAAAATGAAGGCGTCTGGTGGTGCACAAGCTTAGAAAAAAAAGTTGTTTTTTTTTCTTTTTAGGTAGCCGAGGAAAAACCAGAGCGGCTTCCTCTTCTCACACCATTACTAGCCAGCTGGCCCAACATGTGTCTCACACTTGACACAGTAATACGGGGATTATTGGTGTAACAGGATGCATAGAATGAAAAGAAATCCTGATTTCATCCTATAATAGGCTCTGTATAGCACTGTTCAGCAAGTACATCCATGCGCAGTGGTAGCCTGGTGGGTAGAGTCGTGAGTTACCAACTATACGGTTGGGTTTGAATCCCAGCACTGCCATGCAGCCACTGTTGGGCCTTTGAGCAAGGGCCTTTAACCCTCTCTGGGTTCAGACCCTGGGCTCTGATCCTGACTTCCAAACGAAGCTGGGATATGTGGAAAATAGAATTTGTATGTATCACATGTGTATCTGTATATATGACAAATAGAGGCATCGCAGTTACCCTGGAATATTATTACATTCTCTAATTTACTTTTTTGATGTAGGTTTGTTTCTGCATCTCGACCCCCCATTCACCCAAAAAGTGGTTCAGGAGGCTAAAAATTAGGCTTTTTACAAATGTCTAGGTTGGAAGGTGTCTGATTTCCAGCTGAGCTCCAGTTTGAGAACAGGGGCTTCTTTCTCTCATTTTAGCCAGCTTGATAGCTCATTTAATATACACCGACAAGGCATAACATTATGACCACTGACAGGTGAAGTAAATAACACTGATTATCTCTTCATCCCGGCACCTGTTAGTGGGTGGTATATATTAGGCAGCAGGTGAACATTTTAGCCTCAAAGTTGATGTGTTAGAAGCAGGAAAAATGATCAAGCGTACGGATCTGAGCGAGTTTGACAAGGACCAAATTGTAATGGCTAGACGACTGGGTCAGAGCATCTCCAAAACTGCTGCTCTGTACCTTACTAGGCAGCATTTTAAGGCATCTAAGAATTCGAACAGCTCTTTATGTAGAGAGATCACTAGCTTTTCGAACAGACCCTATGAGCAATGATAAAAAAAAAAAAATTAAAATAATGCAAATAAACACCTGGTCGGTCATCTTTTATTACAAAACAGTAGTAGACATAATGAAGTTGAAGCAATTTAGCTTGACTGTGAGACGAAGCAAATGTATCAATGGCCACACAGTTGTGACCCTTCAGCTCTGGAGTCCATCATGTTTGTGTTTAAATGCACATCTACAATGTTAATTAAAATAGATAGCACAATAGGTTCAGCTAATAAAAGCTTACTATTACATGCTGATCACAATGCTTCAGTAATTTTATTTCATTCTTTTTGCTAAGTGTTTTCATTTTATTTGCAATCATAAGATTAATGAAAACTTTGACATAAACACAAACTATAGCTACAGAACTTGTGTATGGGCGGCTTGGTGGCTTGGTGGATCGGTGGGTAACACTGTCGCCTCACAGCAAGAAGGTCCTGAGTTTGATCTGTGTGGAGTTTGTATGTTCTCCCCGTGTCTGCGTGGGTTTCCTCCGGGAGCTCCGGTTTACTTCCACAGTCCAAAGACATGCAGTCAGGTTAATTGGAGACACTGAATTTCCCTATAGGTGAATGGGTGTGTGTGTGTGTCTGCCCTGCGATGGACTGGCGCCCCGTCCTGAGTGTTACCGTGTGCCTTGCGCCCATTGAAATGCTGGGATAGGCTCCAGCACCCCCCTGTGACTCTGATTGGATAAGCGGGTTAAGAAAGGGAGTGAGTGAGAACTTGTGTATGTGATACTCTGGGTTATGTGTTTTGCCAGATGTGCTCCTTGAATGTGGGAGAACACTGTGGGGTCACACCTGGCTCACTTGTCTCATGGTTAAAGCTAGTCGAGGGGGAAACGCGTCAGTGGGGTTTACTGAGCTTGTTCAAGATCCTGTTCATCTGAAACGCATCAACGCACCACCTGTGTGTTAAGTAGGAAGCCGAAAATCACTTCACCTACCCCGCCTACCCTACGTTCAGAACGGCAGCGAAGGGACATGACAAAACGACTGGCTGTCATTCATTGTCATTTAGAGTTGTTGTTTTCCGGTAAAGCGAGGCAGCGAGAACATTGGTGATGCGAAGTGGGCAAAGTTTAACTTAATGCACATTAGGAGAGAAGCGATGTGGCGATTACCAATAAAAATTGAGCCTGTAAAGTATACTGTACTTTGATGGCATTTGCTTTTATTTTGCCGTTAGTTAAACCAGTGGTCCCCAACCACCGGGCCAACCCCTGGGTCATTTCTTACTGGGACACACAGAAAGAATAAATAATAAGAGATTGCTACAAGAGCAATTAAATTTCCAATACTCTTTGGGTGTTATTGTCTCCAGTCACCACTAGGTGGGAGCAGCGTCGCTCGCGTTGCAGTGAAAAAAGCTCAGGATTCACACTGATTTTTTATTCTATAGTTATAGTTAAAGTTCTATTTTAAATCCTCCCGTCCTCGCCGGTCCATGAAATTATATCTTATATGAAACCGGTTTGTGGTGCAAAAAAGGTTGTGGAGTTAAACCATGGTAACCAAACATCCACAGGCAATGATGACACTTCCGGTGTGAACACAGGGCGATCAGCGATTTGGCCTGCTGGCCTGAATGTAGGGTTATTATTAGTCTGAATAACACACACTGCACTTATAACTCATCGTAGCCTAATGAGGCACATAAGTACAGAAATGGTAACAATGTGCAAGCCCCATTTCTGAAAAAGTTGGGACAGTTTTTTAAATGAATATGTGATTTGTTAATTTTCTTAAACCCTGCTGGCCCAGACCAAAATGTTATTGCATTACTTTGGCCATTATGATTGGCCCCTGGGGGGGAACTCCTTCATGTTTATCCATAGCCCATTGCTGTTGGCCCATACTGATCACTAGCGCAAATGATGTCTACTGTACGAAAGTGTGTCCTCCCTGTAGCTATTTATATTGATGAACGTTAATCTATCTTTTGATGCTGTCTTACAAGTTTGGAATCAAATGACTTATTTCTCTGTTTCTAACAGGCTAGCACCGAGCAACCATGACCGGATACAGCGCCTACGTCACGAGTTCCACCAGGCCAGACAGGAAGACGAGGAGCCTGACGAGCGCCACCGCTCGTACAGTCTTGAGCAGCCTTGGGTGAGTGTGTAGACGCTGTGTGTGTGTGTATAAGAGAAACTGTGACGTACGCTCATCCGACTGATTTTTTCGGACGGAGACGATGCACTAAAGGTCCAAACTGCAGACCATCGACTTGTCCATCAGCAGCATCATTTTATTCATCTATGCATCCATCTATGCATTCCCATTTTGTCTTCTTGTGTTGAGTTGTGGCTGGATGTTTTGAATACTAGAAAGGACTGGGAATTCTTCCTGCAGCGACTTTAAAAGTGCTAGGCTAGCTGTGAATAATTTAGCTGGAATTGTGTCTGAAGCTTGTATGGCAATAAAAGAAATACACTGCATTCACACCAGCAGTGGTTCTTGGCTCTTCCAGAGGTTATTATAAACATACACCGATCAGCCATAACATTAAAACCACCTCCTGTCCATTTTATCAGCTCGACTTACCATATAGGAGCACCTTGTAGATCTACAATTACTGACTGTAGTCCATTTGTTTCTCTGCATGCTTTGTTAGCCTGCTTTCATGCTGTTCTTTAATGGTCAGGACCCCCACAGGATTCTCAGCACTGCAGTGACACTGACATGGTGGTGGTGTGTTATTGTGTGTTGTGCTGGTATGTGTGGATCAGACACAGCAGCGCTGCTGGGGTTTTTAAACACCTCACGGTCACTGCTGGACTGGTATAGAATAGAATAGTCCACTAACCAAAAATATCCAGCCAACGGCGCTCTGTGGGCAGCGTCCTGTGACCACTCATGAAGGTCTCAAAGATGACCAACTCAAACAGCAGCAACAGATGAGCGATCGTCTCTGACTTTACATCTACAAGGTGGACCAACTAGGTAGGAGTGTGTAATAGAGTGGACAGTAAGTGGACATTGCTGTGTCTGATTCACTCATACCAGCACAACACACACTAACACACCACCACCATGTCAGTGTCACTGCAGTGCTGAGAATGATCCACCACCTAAATAATACCTACTCTGTAGTGGTCCTGTGGGGGGTCCTGACCATTGAAGAACAGGGTGAATGCAGGCTAAAAAGTATGCAGAGAAACAGAAGGCCGCTTTGTTGCATCACATGAATGGATGCTGGTGTGAATGAAGTGTTAGGGTTGAATTAACTGCATGGTCAAATTACAGTTGTTTTCATTTGAATTTGAAGTGTCTATTTACTAACGTAAAGCATGAAAAATACATTATGGATGTTATAACAGAGGCTTGGTGAAATGATTTGAATTAGTGCTGTCAAATGAATTTTGTCAGTGGGTGCTTATTAACTAGATAGATAGCAGCGTAGTGAACGTAGGGTATGTGGGCTAAGTGTAAATATTGCAGCGTAACTGTATGTATGTGTATTTACACTTGATTCAGTAATCTGTACACACCATCTATTGGCAGGTTATCTTGAATTGGGACTGTGGCTATGTCCACTGAGGGTCTACTGAAAGTATACTGAGGGACAGATGTGGCCTAGTGGTTAAGGTACTGGACTAGTAAGCCAAAGGTTCCTGGTTCAGTGCCAGGCTGACTCTGTTTGGCCCCTGAGCAAAGCCCTTAACCCTCAATTGCTTTGTGTCTGCTAAATGCTGAAAATGTACACCAATCAGCCATAAAATTAAAACCACCTCCTTTGTTTCTACACTCTCCATATAGAAGCAGTTTGTAGTTCTACAATTACTGACTGTAATCCATCAGTTTTTCTGCATTCATGCTGTTCTTAAATGGTCAGGACCACCACAGAGCAGGTATTATTTAGGTGGTGGATCTTTCTCAGCACTGCAGTGACACCGGCATGGTGGTGGTGTGTTAGTGTGTGTTGTGCTGGTATGAGTGGATCAGACACAGCAGCGCTGCTGGAGTTTTTAAACACCGCGTCCACTCACTGTCCACTCTATTAGACACTCCTACCTAGTTGGTCCACCTTGTAGATGTAAAGTCAGAGACGATCGCTCCACTCATACCAGCACAACACACACTAACACACCACCACCATGTCCGTGTCAGTGCAGTGCTGAGAATGATCCACCACCTAAATAATACCTACTCTGTAGTGGTCCTGTGGGGGTCCTGACCATTAAAGAACAGCATAAAAGGGGGCTAACAAAGCATGCAGAGAAACAGATGGACTGGTAAGTGGTATATGGTAAGTGGAGCTGATAAAATAGACAGTGAGTGTAGAAACAAGGAGGTGGTCATAATGTTATGCTTAATCGGTGTAAATGTAAATAAGTATAGCTCACCCAGTGTTCTTTTTACCACTTAGCAATCTGCCCATTCACTTAACTGTAGCTACTGGTTTCAAAAGGCTCTTAAATCTGGATTTCAGCATTTAAATGCGTAAATAAGGGCGGAACAGTGGTTTAGTGGGTAACACTATCACCTCACAGCAAGAAGGTCCTGGGTTCGATCCCCAGGTGGAGCGGTCCGGGTCCTTTCTGTGTGTTCTCCCAGTGTCCCTGTGGGTTTCCTCCCACAGTCCAAATACATGCAAGTGAGGTAAACTGGAGATACCAAATTGTCTAGGACAATCAATATGTTTGACCTTAAAAGTCTTGAACTGATGAATGTTGTGTAATGACAGTAAAATCCTAATAAATACAAAGTAAAAGCAAGTCATATTTACAATATAACATTCATTTTGACAGCTCTAATTTCAATGACATCAAACCTACAAGTTGCAGGAATTCCTGATCTATATTTATCTTCCTATGAAGGAATCCCTAAACACGTATTGCACATATTGCATGTCTGATTACTAAACACTTTAACTGTAAGTTACTTGTACACAAAATCTTGTCATGCATGTTCCTGTCTGTGTTGATCCGTAACTTATTTGATATTTTGTCAGAACTTTCAGTATTTAACGTAAATGTTCATTTTGTTGTGCAGATTACTTTTGTGTGTATCGTGTACTTGTAAGTCAACATTGTGTCTTGTCCATGTGTACTAACCGGTTTTGTGCTTTTTAATGTTTGATACAGTTTTAAAAGCCTGAACTTGAGAATTATTTGTACTCTTGTGCTGGCAGAGCTTTTTAGAATTAAGAGTAAGAAATAAAAGTGGGTGGGTTTGCAGTTTGCTGAGCATTATTATTATTATTATTACTAGTATTATTATTATTATTACTGTTATTATTATTATTACTACTATGATTATTATTATTATTAATACTATTATTATTATTAATACTATTATTATTATTATTATTGCTGTTATCATTACTATTATTATTATTACTATTATTATTATTATTAGTACTATTATTATCATTATCATTATTGCTGTTGTCATTAGAATTATTACTATTACTATTATTATTATTATTATTATTATTATTATTATTATTAATACTTTTACTATTATTATTATTATCATTATCATTATTGCTTTTATCATTAGAATTATTACTATTATTATTATTATTATTATTATTATTATTTATTTTATTATTAATACTATTATTATTATTATTATTATTAATACTATTATTATTATTATTATTACTATTATTATTAGTAATACTATTATTATTATTATTATTATTATTGTTATTATTATTATTAATACTATTATTACTATTAATACTATTATTATTATTATTACTATAATTATTATTAATACTATTATTATTATTATTACTATTATTGTTATTAATAATACTTTTATTATTATTATTATTATTATCATTATCATTATTGCTGTTATTATCTTTAGAATTATTATCATTACTATTATTATTATTACTATTATTATCATTATCATTATTGCTGTTATTATCATTAGAATTATTATTATTACTGTTATTATTATTATTACTACTACTACTATGATTATTATTATTATTGCTGTTATTATCATTAGAATCAATTTTATTACTATTATTATTATTACTATTATTATCATTATTATTATTATTATTATCATTATTATTATTAATGCTGTTATTATCATTAGAATTAATATTATTACTATTATTATTTTTAATTTATTATTATTACTATTATTATTATTATTATTATTATTATTATTGCTGTTATTATCATTAGAATTAATATTATTACTATTATTTTTTATTAATTTTTTATTATTACTATTATTATTATCATTATTATTATTAATGCTGTTATTATCATTAGAATTAATATTATTACTACTATTATTTTTTTTTATTTTTTATTATTACTATTATTATTATTATTAATGCTGTTATTATCATTAGAATTAATATTATAACTACTATTTTTTTTTTTTTTTTTTATTATTATTACTATTATTATTATTATTATTATTATTATTATTAATGCTGTTATTATCATTAGAATTATTATTCTGCCAGGTATTAAAACTGCCAGGTCATTAAAGTCACAACTTTTCCTTGGTGGAGTACTTTAAAACACATCCACATTTGTTTTGTGGGTATTTAATACAGACCTTGCTCATTGGGGTATCCAAAACACTCTCTTCATTGATGTTAAAGAAAAACATTTACCCTATTGGCTTATACAGGCTGTATAAAACTAGAATTACGTAATGTGACATGTATCTTTCATGCAATTGACGATTACTTTGGTAAATCTAGATGCCCACCATAATATCTGCAGGTTTTAATGAATCAGAAATGAGTCTGCATTAAGGAATCATTTGTAACTGAATCACTAGTGAATCGTCTTTAAAATCTGTGAACCAATTAGCGGTTCCTCGTACTGCCAAGTGGTCCATACTGTACCCAAGTACCCGTGCTAAATCTGGTTTCCCTTCTTGACTGGGAACCAAATGTACTGGAGCAAATGTTGCCATATGGGTTGGGTGAGAAGCATGAACAGAATTGCCACTGGAGTAAGACAATAAGCACCATATTATTTTACCCCAGCTATCAATGAAGCCCCATATATGAACTAATAAGGGGGGCAGTTGTGTAAACAGTATTTAAAAGCCTCAGAGAAGCTGCTGAATCTGATACCTTAATACCGGTACATTACACAATACCATATCATTACTTCACACCTTTCAGGCATAGCATCATGACCTTTCTAATATTATGTTGGTCCCGCTAGACCCCTAGTGGTTGGACTCCACTAGACCCCTGAAGGTGCGCTGTGGTATCTGGCACCAAGATGTCAGCCGCAGATCCTTTAACTCCTGTAAGTTGTGAGGTGGGGCCTCCATGGATCGGACTTGTTTGTCCAGCACATCCCACAGATGCTCGATTGGATTGAGATCAAACCATTAACCATCATCCTGCTGAAAGGGGCCACAGCCATCAGGGAATACCGTTTCCATGAAAGGGTGTGCATGGTCTGTAACAATGCTTAGGTAGGTGGTACGTGTCAAAGTAGCATCCACATAGTTGGCAGGACCCAAGGTTTCCCAGCAGAACATTGCCCAAAGCCTTGCCGGCTTGCCTTTTTCCCATAGTGCATCCTGGTGCCATGTGTTCCCCACCTTCTTCCATTGCTCCGTGGTCCAGTTCCGATGCTCACTTGCCCATTGTTGGCGCTTTCAGTAGATGACAGGGGTCAGAATGGGTACCCTGACTGGTCTGCAGGTATGCAGCCCCATACGCAACAAACTGTGATGCACTGTGTATTCTGACACCTTTCTATCAGAACCAGCAATTTGAGCTACAGTAGGTCGTCTGTACAGTAGCTCCCCATGTGCATCAATGAGTCTTGGTCGCCCATGACCCTGTCGCCGATTTACCACTGTGTCTTCCTTGGACCAATTTGATAAATAGAAATACTTTACACTTGCCTATCAACTTTGAGGATAAAATGTTCCCTTGCTGCCTAATATATCCCACCCACTAACATGTGCCGTGATGAAGAGATAATCAGTGTTATTCACTTCACCTGTCAGTGGTCATAATGTTATGCGTTCGATCCACTCAAATAATATCAGGTGTTCTGGGTTCCTATGGATTTCTATGAGTTTTCATTTGGTATTAAAGAAAGATTATTAATGCACTTCAATCCAGCTGTGGGTTTTAATAAGCAGGTAATTAGGCTTCTCATTAGGGTGAAACGTCAAAAACGTGCACAGTATGAAGCCCAGCTGAGGTAAACAGCCGTGCTGGAGTTCATCTGTGCTGTGTTCGAGTGTAGTATAATTTCTATGATAAATAATAACAGTGTGACAGTAAGGCTGGCTGAAGACGTGGCTCTGCCGAGTCTTAGGTAAGTACATACCCAGATACGCCTGGTGGTTGGGACTTCGGGTGTGTATGTGGTTCTGCGTGTGGGTTTGTAGATAACGGCTTCTTCTTCTTTGTGTGGTTTTGTGGGTGTGGTGCGGTTGGGCTGTGGGTCTTGGTGGGTAGATGTTAGAAGTAGTTTACAACCTGTGATCAAAACAAATGAACATGAAGCCCTTGATTTAGTACGTTAGACCTGTTATTATGAGATTTGTATCGGTGATGGTGGGTTGGAAGGGGGTGCAGCGCTGGCACTGTAGCCTATAATACAAGCTTTGCACAGCAAGCAGGACATATTAATCCTAATCTAGTCAGCTTTATTTCGTTTGTTAATATACCTCTATTCCTGCATTACAGGCCTGCAACACATTCCAAAAAAGTTGGGACTGGAGTAACAAATGCGTGAGGAAATTATCAAAATGTTTAGGAACAATGAACCTCAAAGAAAGATTGGAAGGGATTTGCATATTTCTCCCTTTACAGTGCATCCCTCACACGGCACTGCATCAAGAACTGCCACTCAACAATAGCTGACATAACCACATGGGTGAGGGATTACTTTGGCAACCCTTGTCAAGCACTACAATACAGAGTTACATTCACAAATGCCACTTAAAACTTTATTGTGCAAAAAAGAAGCCTTATGTTAACCATGTCCAGAAGTGGCGTCGACTTCTCTGGGCTCGGAGGCATCTAGGATGGACCATCACACAGTGGAAACATGTTTTGTGGTCAGATGAATCAGCATTCCAGATCTTTTTTTAGAAAAATTGGACGCTGTGTGCTCTGAACCAAAGATGAAAAGGACCATCCAGACTGTTATCAGCAACAAGTCCAAAAGCCAGAGTCTGTCATGGTATGGGGGGTGTGTCAGCGCCCTTGGTAAAGATCATTTACACTTCTGTGATGGCAGCATCAAGGAATATCCATGCATTTTTCAACTAGACAATGCAGAGGGTACGGGTACTGGACTGGCCCGCCTGCAGTCCTGACCTGCCCCCAATAGAGAATGTGTGGAGAAAAATGTGACAACAATCTTAAGTCGTGTTTGCAGAAATAGCGGGTTAAATTAACACCTTAAACACGCCATCCTGTTGTGAGAAGGAATGGCAACATTACAAAGTGGTAAATGCTTTACCGTCCCAACTTTTTTGGAATGTGTTGCGGGCCTGAAATGCAGGAATGGATGTTTATTAACAAATGTAATAAAGCTGTATTAACGTGGACTGCAGTGCTTGCGTTCGACCAGCTTTGGGGCCCAGTTGACAAAATGGTTGAGAACCTCTGTGGTGAACTGTGGGTAGGTGATGGGTTCTGGGTGTGTCTGCATGTGTGTGTTGCTAGATATGTATGTATATTTATCAGTGTTGTGTACCAGTCGCATACCAGCAAGCCTGAACATATTTTCAAGAAACAAACCGAAGATGAACCAACAAATAATGCCATCTATCTTTTTACAATATTATGCATGGTAGATGGTAAAAAGCCAAAGTTAAATAAAGGTTGGGCTAGCTGGATACGTCCTGGTACTACATCACTGGTATTAATGTAAACAATATACATAACTGTTTGTGTGTGTGGGTGTGTGTATTTCAGACCAGCGGTGGCACGCAGTCCCAGTCCGGGCGCCACTCGGTGTCGGTTGAGGTACAGATGCAGAGACAGAGACAGGATGAGCGAGACAGCTTCAAACAAGCACAAAGGCAATACAGCTCACTTCCTCGGTAAGCAAGTGTGTGGGTGGCAAACACACTGATCAGCCATAACATTAAAACCACCTTGTTTCTACACTCACTGTCCATTTTATCAGCTCCACTTACCATATAGAAGCACTTTGTAGTTCTACAATTACTGACTGTAGTCCATCTGTTTCCCTGCATGCTTTTTTAGCCTGCTTTCACCCTGTTCTTCAATGGTCAGGACCCCCACAGGACCACCACAGAGCAGGTATTATTTAGGTGCTGGTATGAGTGGATCAGACACAGCAGCGCTGCTGGAGTTTATGAATACCGTGTCCACTCTATTAGACACTCCTACCTAGTTGGTCCACCTTGTAGATGTAAAGTCAGAGACGATCGCTCATCTATTGCTGCTGTTTGAGTTGATCATCTTTGAGACCTTTATTCGTGGTCACAGGACTCTGTTATTTTTGGTTGGTGGACTATTCTCAGTCCAGCAGGGACAGTGAGTGGACACGGTATTTAAAAACTCCAGCAGTGCTGCTGTGTCTGATCCACTCATACCAGCACAACACACACTAACACACCACCACCATGTCAGTGTCACTGCAGTGCTGAGAATGATCCACCACCTAAATAATACCTGCTCTGCGGTGGTCCTGACCAGTGAAGAACAGGGCGTGTTTGAGTTTGCTCTCCTCATTCGGGGCGGGGTTGCCTCTCAGCAAGAAGGTCCTGGGATCGATTCCCAGGTGGAGTTGGCCTGGTCCTTTCTGTGTGGAGTTTGCATGTTCTCCCTATGTCTGCATGGGTTTCCTCCGGGACTATTTTACTATTTGTTATTTATAATGATCCTGCTCTGTCTAACATCCAAATATGTCTCATCCTCTTCCTCTTGTTCTCCACAGTCACCCCCGAAAGACCCCCAGCGGCGTGTGCGAGGACCCCTGGCAGAAGATGCACCCCTCCAGAGACGCCTTCCAGTCAGGTAAAGAGAGCGGCCGCTACTCCAGCTATCAGGGCTCGCGCTCCGCCCCACGTCCCACCTGGAGAAACGGACTCCCCACCTCCCCGGTGGCCGGCACCTACAACGCCCGGGTGCTGTTAGAGGCCCAGGAGCTTCTCCGGCAGGAGCAGAGGCGGCGTGAGCAGGAGGTTAAGGGTAAGGGGGTGTCTTTAAGGGAGGACTACGATTCACAGGATTCCAAGGGGCCGTACAGACAGGACATCCCTCCGTCTCAGTCACAGCTCGCCCAGCTCGGTACGCATCGCGTGTATTTGGCGGAAAAGGCGCGGCTTTTTCACTCATGAGAATTAGTGCCCTCCTGTACGAAGAACATGGTACCAAGTGACCCAGACGCTCGCGTACGTAATCCGACGGTTCTTTGTGTGTCCACCCGCCAACCCACAACAGAGTGCCTTCCGGTTCTGACATCATTGTAGTTCCGCTTCAGTCCAGTCTTTGAGCCTTCTAATCAATCCAGACTAAACAGATCTTTTGAATGCGCTACTTCCAATCACTCCTACATTGTACAGCGACCATCAGTATTTTTTAATGTACAACCCCAAGTCAGAAAAAGTTGGGACAGCATGGAAAATTCAAATAACCAAAAAAACACAGTTTCTTACATTTACTTTGACTTTTATTTCATTGCAGACAGGATGAACCTGAGACAGGTCTGCAACACATTCCAAAAAAAAAGTTGGGACAGTAAAGCATTTACCACTTTGTAATGTTGCCATTCCTTTTCACCACACTTAAAAGACATTTCGGGACCGAGGATACCAAGTGATTTAGTGTTTCAGCTTTTATTCTGTCCCATTCCTCCTGCCAACACGTCTTAAGATGTGCAACAGTACGGGGACAGATCAGGACTGCAGGCAGGCCAGTCCAGCATTCATCTGACCACAATACACGTTTCCAGTGTGTGATGGTCCATCCTAGATGCCTCCGAGCCTAGAGAAGTTGACGCCGCTTCAAAGACTCAGCCTTTCCTGGACCTGTTGACATCACCTTTTTGGAATCACATCATTATGTAGTTTTTTTTACCTCATTACTAGCCCTAAATTGCCCTGTCCCAACTTTTTTTGGAATGTGTAGCAGGCCTGAAATGCAGGAATGGATGTATATTAACAACTGAAATGAAGTAAATGTAAGGAACACTTACAGTACTTGCATTTTCCATACTGTCCCAACTTTTTTTGACTTAGGGTTGTAATTGATTTCTTTATTTAAGCGTTAGTTTTATTAATTAAGTCAATTTTTTTACTATTAGAGACTGTAAATGGTAAGCTCCATAATTATTTTGCAGAATCTGTTAATAATGTTATGCTTGTAGATGGTAAACTCCCTAATTATATTAAGCAGAATCTATCAATAATGTTACACCTGTAGATGGTAAACTCTCTAATTATATTAAGCAGAATCTATCAATAATGTTACACCTGTAGATGGTAAACTCTCTAATTATATTAAGCAGAATCTATCAATAATGTTATGCCTGTAGATGGTAAACTCTCTAATTATATTAAGCAGAATCTATCAATAATGTTATGCCTGTAGATGGTAAACTCTCTAATTATATTAAGCAGAATCTGTTAATAATGTTGCGTCTGTAGATGGCAAACTCACCAATTATATTAAGCAGAATTTATTAATAATGTTATTCCTGTAGATGGTTTAACCCCCAGTTCTTCAACGGCCTGATCCTAACATTTCTGGAATGTGTTGCAGGCATTAAATTAGCCTAGATTAATAAAACATGTTTAATAAAACATAAATAAAAATATCTTATACCGTCCAAACTTTTTTGGACCAAGTTTTGAAACAAATTCTACACAAGCCTCGAGATGCATTTTATACCATTTAAATTCTGAAATTATAAAAGCGCACAGCAGGTTAATAATTGATGCTTCTCATGAAATTTTCAGTGCCGTCTCGCTCACACAGACAGAATGTGTGTGATCGGTGGCCCGGCACATATCTGGCTGCCAGGTGTGTATCTCTGTGTCGGCCCTGGCAGAGTGTATGCATTTGAATACATGTTGTGCCCTGTTTCACCAGATGACCCACACTGAATTTTTCATTTACAGAAACACACACACCATACCTGCTGTGAGGTATACACACATAGTGAGGATTTGAATTCAAAATTACACATATTAATTACTTCTAATTATCTTCTATCTAATTATCTTCTCAAGTTCTGTCAGGATCATCTTCCTTGGATACCCAGTTTGGCCTGATGGTCAACTCTTGGAAAGTTCAACATTGTGCCAGGCTTCTTCCATTTAAATACTGTGGTCATGGGGACACTTGGTAGATATTGTTAGCTGGATGGAGTAGGATTTAGGCAGTTTACCCTATTTTTCATGTCAGATCTTCTTAAGTTCTCTCAGGATCCTCTTTCTTGGATACACAGTTTGGTCTGATGGTCAACTCTTGGAAAGTTCAAGGTTGTTCCAGGCTTCTTCCATTTAAATATTGTGGTCATTGGAACACTTGGACTTGGATTTAAGCAATTTACCCTATTTTTCATGTCAGATCTTCTTAAGTTCTCTCAGGATCCTCTTACTTGGATACCCAGTTTGGCCTGACGATCAACTCTTGGAAGGTTTAAGCTTGTGCTAGCCTTCTTCCATTTAAATATTGTGGTCCTGGGAAGCCTTGGTAGATATTGTTAGTAGGATGGACTTGGATTTAGGCAGTTTACCATATTTTTCATGTCAGATTTTCTCAAGTTCTGTGAGTATCTTCTTACTTAGACACCCAGTTTGGCCTGACGATCAACTTTTGGAAGGTTTAAGGTTGTGCCAGGCTTTTTCCATATAAATATTGTGGTCATTGGAACACTTGGACTTGCATTTAGGCGGTTGACCCCAGTTTTCATGTCAGATCTTCCCAGATTCCACTGGGATCCTTTTCTTGCATACCTAGTTTGGCCTGACGGTCAACTCTTGGGAGGTTTAACATTGTTCCAGCCTTCTTCCATTTAAATATTGGGATCCTGGGAACACTTGGTAGATATTGTTCATAGGATGGACTTGGATTTAGGCAGTTTATCTTCCTAAGTTCTGAGGCTACTTTTACTTAAATACCCAGGTTGACTTGATGGTCAACTCTTGGAAAGTTCAACATTGTGCCAGCCTTCTTCCATTTAAATATTGTGGTCATTGGAACACTTGGACTTAGATTTAGGCATTTTATCCTATTTATCATGTCAGATCTTCTCAAGTTCTGTCAGGATCTTCTTATGTGGATACACAGTTTGGCCTGATGATCAACTCTTGGAAGGTTTAAGGTTATGCCAGGCTTCTTCCATTTAAATATTGTGGTCATGTGAACACTTGGTAGATATTGTTAGTAGGATGGACTTGGATTTAGGCAGTTTACCCCAGTTTTCATGTCAGATCTTCTCAAGTTCTCTCAGGATCCTCTTCCTTGGATACCCAGTTTGGCCTGACGATCAATTTTTGGAAGGTTTGAGGTTGTGCCAGGCTTCTTCCATTTAAATATAAATCCCCTCCAGCACACAACCCAGACTGACGAGCCAATCATTGTCCGTGTAGGCACCTAGCCTGTCAGTAGCAGAGCTTCTTTAAATGTACCGGATTATTTGATTCGCCATATCTCTTACTCTTACTCCTAATATATTCTGCCGGCAGTTCAGAGCAGAGATATGCCCACTGGGCTGCCAGTGGTGCCTTCTGTCAGTGATGTGCCAGCCAAAAAATGATGAGAAACTGGGAGACTTAGGCATTCATTTGGCGCTCTTAACACATTGCAGTATGGGTGAAACGTCCACGGTGTGAAACACGTCCTCCTGTCCTCACACAGATGGTTTGTGGGTGTGTTTTAACATGCATTCAGGATTGTAAAGGTGAAATGTTACAAATGTCAGTCATATGAGGAACATTATGAACATTAGCTACCTAAGCGCTGTGGCTAGTTCCATAAATACAGGGTCAGTCTGTAAACCTAGTGATCTCTCTACATAGACGCATTTTACGGCATCCGACATGCTCTATGGCAGAGATGTTCACAAGTCACAAAATACGAGTCAGAGTCAAGTCACGAGTCTTTAGGCTAGAGTCCGAGTCAAGTCACGAGTCAATATAATATACACAAAACATATATCGGAAATGTAGCATACAAATAAACAAATAATATGTACGTTCAGATAAAAAACAACAACAGATTAGCGACTGTATTTTGCCGTTTTACTTAGTGCCTTTACTTTCCTAGTCATTGTGCAAATAAATATAATTTCCTTATTGTTGTCTTCATTGCAAAACAAAAGCGCTCGATAAATCATGGCACAGCGGCCAAAATCCAAAAAACAGCTATTAAATTTATAAGCGTGTGTCCCATTAGGAATATAATCTGTTATTTTGTAAATGTGCTTATAATTAAAAACCTCCAAACTTTTCCCTGTTGTGAAGTAAAACACGAACTCGTTAGAAATCCAATCAAGCGTTTCATTGACACATCATCTGTGTGACGCAAACTGAATCAATGCAGATACCAGCATTTCTTACTAAAAATTAAAATCAGAAGGTCTGATTGGTTCAGAAAGCGCTCTGTCAACCATTAGCGCCAATTCTGTAGGAGCGTTCCATTCACCCCAGTTGTTCCTGTGAAGTGCACTATGTAGGGTATTCCACCATTTTAAGTGAGATTCCAATCCAAGGGTAATGAAAATGTTCAAATGAAGTGAACTTCAAACTGTGTAGGGAGTAGCGGTATGCTGATGCTAGGGACTCATGAGGGATGTTCACGAGTCATTTGTTGTGAGTCATGTGTCAAGTCCGAGTCATTTGAAACGAGTCCGAGTCGAGTCTGAAGTCGGACTTGAGTCCCCATATCTGCTCTGTGGCTGTCTTAATTCTTAGATACCCTAAAATGCTGCCTACTGAGGTGCCTTAATTCTAAGCAATAATCTGACGAATCTGAACGAAGAAGCATTCCATGCTTCCTAAGCGGTGAAGGCAATCCCAGCATTCAGTGCGGCACAACTTTTCCCACAAAAAATACAAATATGACAGGCGAATGTGGAGCAACTAACGAGATTTTTAATTTGTATAAAGGTGTACCAGTGTCATTTATTTGGAAATCCGGGCTTGTCAGTGACAATTTAACCATTTTCGGTACACAGAGGGAGATGTTAGCTGGCATGCTAGCTGGTTGTGCCACCTTAGCCCATTGGTTTGAATGGCCTGAGGCCAGCTGTGTTAGCTTAGTAAGCGAAAACAAGTAGTGTGTCTAAATAATCTGCCTTATAAGTTCTATGTCTCATTAGAATTCTCTCTACTTTGGCAGCTGCCTAGGTAGGCAGTAGGCAGCAAGGCAGCTGACTAGGTTATCAGACAGACCCACATAGTTGCTGTGGAAACAAAAGCTGATACATTACTGGGTAAAAGCATTCAAACACTAGAGGTACATCTGGAAAGGATCACTTGGATAACATGGTTAACTGTATGATAGATCTACTAGTGTAAAGCCAAGATGTGTGAATGACACAATTCCAGGTCTTTACCAGTTAAGCTTACTGGGTACACTGGTTTTGTGAGTGAAAGAGCTGAAGGTCGCTGTACAATACAATACAAGTGTTTGTTTGTAGCACATTCTGAATGTATTGAATTAATTTTACTGATGTGTTCTATATAAAAACAGAGGAGGATAAACAGAGGAGATTTTTCACCTTGAACGTTTCCAGCATTTGAAGGTTATTTTAAGCAGTTCTATTAAATCAAACAATTATAATGTATAACAATATAAGCAGCCGCTCAGGTGGTGCAGCGGTAAAGTACTCTAGCGCACCAAAGTTGAGGTTTCGAATACATCGTATCGAATCTCAGCTCTGCCTTCCGACTGGGCTGGACGGCTACATGAACAACGATTGGCTGTTGTTCACAGGGTTAGAGGGTAAAAAGTCGGATCGTAGGTCCTCGTAACTGGTGCAACTGCGGCCCCTGCTGGCTGACTGATGGCGCCTGCACAGGGCTAAGGAATAATGCCGATGGGGGTGTGGCCCTCCGTACACAGTGTTCGTCAGTGTATGAACTCGACTCGTGCAGGCGAAAAATGCAGTCTGTACTGACTGTACGTGCTGGAGGGGGCGTATGTCAGTTGAGAGGCGTCCTCAGTCAGCGGTGAAGGGTCGAATCAGTATAGAGGATGCATTCAGAGTAATTGGACATGACTAAATTAGGGGGGGGGAATTGGGGGAAAAATATATATGTATATATACAGTATGTCCATATATATTTTTTTTGGCAATTATTCCTTATGAACGACTTCATGACTACCCCTTTTTATTTATGATCATTTTACCAGGGTTCTTCAAAAAGTTTCCGCACTTTTTAAACTCTATTTATTAAGAATAAAAAAAACAAATGGCATCACTTTTCTCCATCGTTGCCTTCCGATGCCTTTTTTTTAGCGTCGTACCAGCTTTTTAGTGCCAAAAAATGTATTTTGTTGAGCGCGTAGCCACTGATGCGCCGCTGCTCTCACATTATCATCGCATGAAAATCTTCTTCCTTTTAAAGCTTCTTTAAGGGTCCAAAAAGGTGGAAATCGGATGGTGGTAAATCCGGACTATAAGCTCTCTCTTAGTGTCTTAGAGACGACCGATTACTACTCATCCCGCCCTCACGTTTCCTATAAAAAATATGAAAGTGAGGAAACTTTTTGAAGATCCTTCATATATTGGTAGAAAAATGACAATAAAGCCGGAAATCAGCAATCATCCAATACATTCGAAGTAAAGACAACAGTATTGACAGATTCTTATTTATACAGTATAATTGAATATAAACCTGATGGCATATTGCTCTAGCAGTTTGTATTCATGCCACGCAGCTTCAGGTACCCGGGTTCAAACCTCTCATCCAGTTTCTCCATCCCACGTCTGTATGGGTTTTCTCAGGGTACTTTGATTTCCCCCAGTCTCCAAACCTCCAGATTTGCTATAGGTGGATTGGCACAACACGCCTGGTCAGCATTTGAAATATTTCGGGTTACTTGAAGGAAGTCGTATATGCACCGATCAGCCATAACATTAAAACCACCTCCTTGTTTCTACACTCACTGTCCATTTTATCAGCTTTAACCACATAGAGGCACTTTGTAGTTCTACAATTACTGACTGTAGTCCATCTGTTTCTCTGCGTGCTTTGTTAGCCCCCTTTCACCCTGTTCTTCAATGGTCAGGACCCCCACAGGACCACCACAGAGCAGGTATTATTTAGGTGGTGGATCATTCTCAGCACTGCAGTGATACTGACATGGTGGTGGTGTGTTAGTGTGTGTTGTGCTGGTATGAGCTGCTGGAGTTTTTAAATACCTGTCCACTCTATCAGACACTCCTACCTAGTTGGTCCACCATGTAGATGTAAAGTCAGAGACGATCGCTCATCTATTGCTGCTGTTTGAGTTGGTCATCTTCTAGACCTTCATCAGTGGTCACAGGACGCTGCCCACGGGGCGCTGTTGGCTGGATATTTTTGGTTGGTGGACTATTCTCAGTATGCATACCAGCACAACACACACTAACACACCACTTCAATGGGTCCTGACCATTGAAGAACAGCATGAAAGGGGGCTAACAAAGCATTTAGAGAAACAGATGGACTACAGTCTGTAATTGTAGAACTACAAAGTGCTTCTATATGGTAAAAGCTGATAAAATGGACAATGAGTGTAGAAATAAGGAGGTGGTTGTAATGTTATGGCTGATCAGTGTATAGTGAAACATGTGTAAGGGTGATGTGAATTTTATACAGTATTGTTTTTGTTTGTTTTGTATTGTGTTTCATGACCGCCTGGCTAGACAGATGTTTCGGACGCTAGTCACGTCGCTTTCTGTTCTTTTTTTTTTTACATTATGAAGGGAAGGTTTCAATGGTTTAATTTTGCATAGATGAACAATCAAATACAATAAAACCTTGTAGCGCTCTGTACGTGTCATTAATAATATATTAGTTTAAACTGAATTTGATGTGTTGGCCTCTGAATACGCTCTGTGTGCTTAGCTTTATTAATAAGAAGCACTGTGATAGAGATACACATACTGTAGGTGTTTTAAATAAAGAATAAAAATGTTGTTTGTATTTGTATCAGCATGAGATGCGAGTGTTGAAATACTGGCACCTCATTAATTGTACATATGTAATGTAGAAGAAATAAAAGACTTCTCAGTTTGCATATTTCTGTTTTGTATATTTATGTAGATAGTTACGTTTTGTTCCAAAACACTACTTTTATAAATTAAATATTATGTTTTGTTGAATTTGTAAGTAAAAATTTGTTAATAGATTTTCTTCAGAAACTCTAGTATTTCATAATTTTTTGTGCATAGTTTGTGTTTATTGAATTATGTATTTTTAAATATAATTATATATACACATTTATTATTATATATTATATAAAATATAATTATATATATATATATATATATATATATATATATATATATATAAGAATATTGAATATTAGTTTATTATATTTTTAATATTGATATATATAAATATATATATATATATATATATATATGTATATATATATATATATATATATATATATATACAGTATATATATATATATATATATATTTATAATGCATGTATTTTTATTAAAGTTAATATATATTTGTTAACGTTTATTTATATTTAATATTTATATTTATAGTTAATATAAATGAATATTTATTGTGAATTATTGTTAATATATATTTATAGTTCAAATGAATTATATTAAATTGAATTTTAAATATTAAAAATTACATAAATGTTAAGCAGATATTTTAGTTATTTAAGTTTTCTGAATAAGATAAAAAAGTGTTTTTTATGTATATATATATATATATATATACAGTATATATGTCTGTGTGTACACATATATTTCCTTCAAAAACATATTCTAATATACAGTGTATCACAAAAGTGAGTACACCCCTCACATTTCTGCAAATATTTTATTATATCTTTTCATGGGACGACACTATAGACATGAAACTTGGATATACCTTAGAGTAGTCAGTGTACAACTTGTATAGCAGTGTAGATTTACTGTCTTCTGAAAATAACTCAACACACAGCCATTAATGTCTAAATAGCTGGCAACATAAGTGAGTACACCCCACAGTGAACATGTCCAAATTGTGCCCAAAGTGTCAATATTTTGTGTGACCACCATTATTATCACTGCCTTAACCCTCCTGGGCATGGAATTCACCAGAGCTGCACAGGTTGCTACTGGAATCCTCTTCCACTCCTCCATGATGACATCACGGAGCTGGTGGATGTTAGACACCTTGAACTCCTCCACCTTCCACTTGAGGATGCGCCACAGGTGCTCAATTGGGTTTAGTCCATCACCTTTACCTTCAGCTTCCTCAGCAAGGCAGTTGTCATCCTGGAGGTTGTGTTTGGGGTCGTTGTCCTGTTGGAAAACTGCCATGAGGCCCAGTTTTCGAAGGGAGGGGATCATGCTCTGTTTCAGAATGTCACAGTACATGTTGGAATTCATGTTTCCCTCAATGAACTGCAGCTCCCCAGTGCCAGCAACACTCATGCAGCCCAAGACCATGATGCTACCACCACCATGCTTGACTGTAGGCAAGATACAGTTGTCTTGGTACTTCTCACCAGGGCGCCACCACACATGCTGGACACCATCTGAGCCAAACAAGTTTATCTTGGTCTCGTCAGACCACAGGGCATTCCAGTAATCCATGTTCTTGGACTGCTTGTCTTCAGCAACTGTTTGCGGGCTTTCTTGTGCGTCAGCTTCCTTCTGGGATGACGACCATGCAGACCGAGTTGATGCAGTGTGCGGCGTATGGTCTGAGCACTGACAGGCTGACCTCCCACGTCTTCAACCTCTGCAGCAATGCTGGCAGCACTCATGTGTCTATTTTTTAAAGCAAACCTCTGGATATGACGCCGAATACGTGGACTCAACTTCTTTGGTCGACCCTGGCGAAGCCTGTTCCGAGTGGAACCTGTCCTGGAAAACCGCTGTATGACCTTGGCCACCATGCTGTAGCTCAGTTTCAGGGTGTTAGCAATCTTCTTATAGCCCAGGCCATCTTTGTGGAGAGCAACAATTCTATTTCTCACATCCTCAGAGAGTTCTTTGCCATGAGGTGCCATGTTGAATATCCAGTGGCCAGTATGAGAGAATTGTACCCAAAACACCAAATTTAACAGCCCTGCTCCCCATTTACACCTGGGACCTTGACACATGACACCAGGGAGGGACAACGACACATTTGGGCACAATTTGGACATGTTCACTGTGGGGTGTACTCACTTATGTTGCCAGCTATTTAGACATTAATGGCTGTGTGTTGAGTTATTTTCAGAAGACAGTAAATCTACACTGCTATACAAGTTGTACACTGACTACTCTAAGTTATATCCAAGTTTCATGTCTATAGTGTTGTCCCATGAAAAGATATAATGAAATATTTGCAGAAATGTGAGGGGTGTACTCACTTTTGTGATACACTGTATATAAACATATATATATATATATATATATATATATAACATACATACAGTATCTCACAAAAGTGAGTACACCCCTCACATTTTTGCAAATATTTCATTATATCTTTTCATGGGACAACACTATAGACATGAAACTTGGATATAACTTAGAGTAGTCAGTGTACAACTTGTATAGCAGTGTAGATTTACTGTCTTCTGAAAATAACTAAACACACAGCCATTAATGTCTAAATGGCTGGCAACATAAGTGAGTACACCCCACAGTGAACATGTCCAAATTGTGCCCAAATGTGTCGTTGTCCCTCTTTGGTGTCATGTGTCAAGGTTCCAGGTGTGAATGGGGAGCAGGGCTGTTAAATTTGGTGTTTTGGGTACAATTTTCTCATACTGGCCACTGGATATTCAACATGGCACCTCATGGCAAATAACTCTCTGAGGATGTGAGAAATAGAATTGTTGCTCTCCACAAAGATGGCCTGGGCTATAAATAGATTGCCAACACCCTGAAACTGAGCTACAGCATGGTGGCCAAGGTCATACAGCGGTTTTCCAGGACAGGTTACACTCGGAACAGGCTTCGCCAGGGTTGACCAAAGAAGTTGAGTCCACGTGTTCAGCGTCATATCCAGAGGTTGGCTTTAAAAAATAGACACATGAGTGCTGCCAGCATTGCTGCAGAGGTTAAAGAGGTGGGAGGTCAGCCTGTCAGTGCTCAGACCATACGCCGCACACTGCATCAACTCAGTCTGCATGGTCGTCATCCCAGAAGGAAGGTGACGCACAAGAAAGCCAGCAAACAGTTTGCTGAAGACAAGCAGTCCAAGAACATGGATTACTGGAATGCCCTGTGGTCTGACGAGACCAAGATGAACTTGTTTGGCTCAGATGGTGTCCAGCATGTGTGGCGGCGCCCTGGTGAGGAGTACCAAGTCAACTGTCTCTTGCCTACAGTCAAGCATGGTGGTGGTAGCATCATGGTCTGGGGCTGCATGAGTGCTGCAGGCACTGGGGAGCTGCAGTTTGTTGAGGGAAACATGAATTCCAACATGTACTGTGACATTCTGAAAGAGAGCATGATCCCTTCCCTTCAAAAACTGGGCCGCATGGCAGTTTTCCAACACGATAACGACCCCAAACACACCTCCAAGATGACAACTGCCTTGCTGAGGAAGCTGAAGGTAAAGGTGATGGACTAAACCCAATTGAGCACCTGTGGGGCATCCTCAAGTGGAAGGTGGAGGAGTTCAAGGTGTCTAACATCCACCAGCTCTGTGATGTCATCATGGAGGAGTGGAAGAGGATTCCAGTAGCACCCTGTGCAGCTCTGGTGAATTCCATGCCCAAGAGGGTTAAGGCAGTTCTAGATAATAATGGTGGTCACACAAAATATTGACACTTTGGGCACAATTTGGACATGTTCACTGTGGGGTGTACTCACTTATGTTGCCAGCCATTTAGACATTAATGGCTGTGTGTTGAGTTATTTTCAGAAGACAGTAAATCTACACTGCTATACAAGCTGTACACTGACTACTCTAAGTTATATCCAAGTTTCATGTCTATAGTGTTGTCCCATGAAAAGATATAATGAAATATTTGAAGAAATGTGAGGGGTGTACTCACTTTTGTGAGATACTGTATATATATATACTGTATGTATATATACAGTATGTGTGTGTGTGTATATATATATATATATAAATATTTCTTTCAAAAACATATATTAATTGCCGCTCAGGTGGCGCAGCGGTAAAACACATGCTGGAACCAGAGCTAGGATCTCGACTACATCGAGTCAAACCTCAGCTCTGCCTGCCGACTAAGGCTGAGCGGCCACATGAACAACGATTGACCTGTTGTTCAGATATGGGCGGGACTACGCCGGATGGCAATTGTTACGTTATCGTGCAGTCCCAGCTTGTCTCTTCTTTGCTTCTAATTGATGGGCTTTTTTCTAGCTGTGCTCGATTTCAGCCCCGCCCCTGAGAGCACTTCACCCAGACTACCATTTGTCATATTTGTAGGTCACTTGAGGTCATTATTCATTCATTCATTGTCTGTTTTACCATCACTGTATTCTATTCAAGGTAGCAGTGGGTACGGTTCACTAGGCGAAAGGTAGGAAACACCTAGGGTAGTAACCTGAGCATGTGTTTGGACTGTGGTGAGGAAACCCATGTTGACAAGGGTAGAACAGGCAAACCCCACACAGAAAGGACCCAGACCGATCCACCTGGGAATCGAACCCAGGACCTTCTTGCCGTGAAGAGATAGTGCTACCCATCGAGTCACCGTGATGCTCCACTTGAGGTCATTATGCAGTTTTTAAGTGGCATCTATCTACCATCTACAAATGAGAGGTCTACTTACTCCAATCATCTACGGTCCAATCCTTAAAGCCTGGCTCTTCTTTGCTTCCCATTGATGGGCTTTGGGAGGAAACCGGAGCTCCCGGAGGAAACCCATGTGGACAAGGGTAGAACAGGCAAACCCCACACAGAAAGGACTTAGACCGATCCACCTGGGAATCGAACCCAGGAACTTCTTGCTGTGAAGTGACGGTGCTACCCATCGAGCCGCCGTGATGCCCCACTTGAGGTCAATATGCAGTTTTTAAGTGACATCTATCTACCATCTACAAATGAGAGGTCTACTTACTCCAATCATCTATGGTCCAATCTTTATGGTATCTTGTATAGCCTGGATCTCCTTTGCTTTCCATTGATGGGCTTTGGAAGGAAACCGGAGCTCCCGGAGGAAACCCATGTGGACAAGGGTAGAACAGGCAAACCCCACACAGAAAGGACCCAGACCGATCCACCTGGGAATCGAACCCAGGACCTTCTTACTGTGAGGCGAAAGTGCTACCCACTGCCCAACTTGAGGTCATTATGCACCTTTTAGGAGACATTGGAATGCGAAGAGACATTTTCGCTCTCTGCTGATCTGCTACGTGGTCCGTCTTAAGAATGGACGCAAGCTGACACTTATTATATCCTTCAGCCAGTTAAGCTAGGATTTAATCCTGCATTTTCTCACTCCATTATTGATCATTATACATTTATTCCAGTTACTTTTGAGGTATTGGTAGCTCTTTTTGCCACTTAGCCGGCCCGATAGTAAGCCAGTGGAGCAAGTCAAGTCACGGTAATCAAAAATAAAAGAACGATTTTTCACTGCTCATGCCACAGACAGCCCGTAATCCTTAAATGGAAATTCTTTAGTGTGGCGAATACCAAGGGTTTTTAAATTGCCCCTGGGTGAGTGAGTTAATGGATTGTATGGATTGTGTAATACCCTAGGATGAACCTAAGCCTGATTCAGGATGAATTTTCATCATACTGTATTCTTGTTTTTAACTGTGGGAACCTGTTTAGGAATGCTCTTGGGTAGCAGACTGGCTAATTAGCTTAGCTTTTACTTAACCTTATGGGTTTGAGGGACTTCATCATTATTTACCAGTGTCTTAAACATTAGATTTGATGGTTCCTACTTATAGAGCTTAGCCATTGGAATAATGTGACATCTAAATAATTTAAGGAAGGTTTAAGGTTGTTGCCTGTGTGTAGATTAGTGTATAAAAATGGCAGTTGTATTAATTCCTATATACATCCTCAAGATAAAGGCACACATACACCGATCAGCCATAACAACCATAATAACTCTCCATATAGAAGCACTTCATAGTTCTACAATTACTAAATGTAGTCCATCTGTTTCTCTACATACTTTTTTAACCTGCTTTCACCCTGTTTTTCAATGGTCAGGACCCCCACAGAGCAGGTATTATTTAGGTGGTGGATCGTTCCCAGCACTGCAGTTGACAATGACATGGTGGTGGTGTGTTAGTGTGTGTTGTGCTGGTATGAGTGGATCAGACACAGCAGCGCTGCTGGAGTTTTTAAATACCGTGTCCACTCACTGTCCACTCTATAAGACACTCCTACCTAGTTGGTCCACCTTGTAGATGTAAAGTCAGAGACGATGGCTCATCTATTGCTGCTATTTGAGTTGGTCATCTTCTAGACCTTCATCAGTGGTCACAGTGACGCTAACACACCACCACCATGTCAGTGTCACTGCAGTGCTGAGAATGATCCACCACCCAAATAATATCTACTCTGTAGAGAAACAGATGGACTACAGTCAGTAATTGTAGAACTACAATGTGCTTCTGTATGGTAAGTGGAGCTAATAAAATGGACAATGAGTGTAGAAACGAGGAGGTGGTTTTAATTGGATTTGATTTTGATAATTGGAGTGGCGTCCACATACTTTTGGCCATATATTTTGAAGGAGGCGTTTGAATAAATGAGATTATATGGACTGCAGTGGACTGGCTCCCCAACCTTTACATACGCCCACCTTGTGTCCAGTGTTATGGAGACCCAGGGCAACCCTGACCGAGATGAAGTAATTAAGAAAGACAAATGCATTAATTAGTTAAATGATTAATTAATTAGGCATTAGATTTCAGGCTTTGGCTGTTTGATTGCCATGTGGGTGTAAGACGGCATATGTGCACTGCTTCCTTATCCCCCATTTTTTTACCATAATGCAATCACTCTTCTGCTAATCGCCATGATATGACCTCTGGCTGTTTCCCAGAATGCCTTGCAGTGCCTAGTTCTCATGCTGTGCAGGGGTGACATTTCCAATGTAAAGCCAAAGAAAAGCTCTACAATAAAAAAATCCAATATTTACAGTGTTTAGACATTTAAAGTATTTAGACAAAAATGCTTAATTGTTTAACCATACACTTAATGTTTTAGTTAATAGGGCTAAGCTACATTTTCTTGCCAGATGCTAGCATTTATTAGCATCTCACTGCGATATGCTAAAAGTATTTAGACAAAAATGCTTAATATTTTAATCATATACTTAATTTTTTTATTCATATAAAAAACAAAGAGACAAAAACAAGTTATACCAAAAACGTTTTGAAAGAAAACTTAGATTAGCATGTATTTCTGTTGTTTAGCACTTGGCTAAGCTACATTTGACAGCTATTGTGCTACAGCTATTTAAGTGTAACAATCACAAAAAGGAGTTTGATTTACAAAGTACTAGTTACAGCTACTATTTATTCATCTGTTTATTTTATTGCCAGATGCTATCCTAGCATAAATTAGCATCTCAGTGCAATATGCTAAAAGTAATGAAACAAAAATACTTAATTTTGTAGTTTATTCCAAAAAACTAAGAGAACAGGATATACTGTAAACAGAAAAGGCATGTATTTCTGTTGTTTAGCACTTGGCTAAGCTACATTTGACAGCTATTGTGCTACAGCTATTTTAGTAAAACAATCACAAAAATGAGTTGGATTTACAAATGACTAGTTACAACTACAAGGTAAGAATGAAAATTTAGATTAGCATGTATTTCTGTTGTTTAGCACTTGACTAAACTACATTTGACAGCTATTGTGCAATAATTAAAGAGTAAAACAAATTATTTAAGTGAAACAATCACAAAAAAGAGTTTGAGTTACAGCTACAAGGTACAACAGCTACTATTTATTAATCTGTTCATTTTATTGCCAGATGCTAGCATATATTAGCATCTCACTGCGATATGCTAAAAGTATTTAGACAAAAATTTTGTTCATATAAAAAAACAGAGACAAAAACAAATAATACCAAAAATGTTTTGAAAGAAAATTTAGACAGTAGCATGTATTTCTGTTGTTTAGCACTTGGCTAAGCTACATTAGACAGCTATTATGCTACAGCTAGAGCTATTATGCTACAGCTGTTTAAGTGAAACAATCATTAAAATAAATTGGATTTACAAATGACTAGTTACAACTACAAGGTAAGAAAGAAAATTGAGATTAGCATGTATTTCTGTTGTTTAGCACTTGGCTCTTTAATAATATATTTAACTTTTGTGTTTATATCAAAACATAATTAGACATTTAACTATAGTGTAAACAGAAATAAACAAAAACAATAAAACAAATTATACCAAAAACGTTTTAAAAGAAAATTGAGATTAGCGTGTATTTCTGTTGTTTAGCACTTAGCTAAGCTACACTTGACAGCTATTATGCTACAGCTGTTTAAGTGAAACAATCACAAAAATGAGTTGGATTTACAAATGACTAGAAACAACTACAAGGTAAGAAAGAAAAATTTCTGTTGTTTAGCACATGGCTAAGCTACATTTAACAGCTATTGTGCTACAGCTGTTGTGTAAAGGCTATTAAATAGTACAAAAACAAATAAGTGCTTAATTCTTTAATCATATACTTCACTTTTTTGTTTATATCAAAAGTAATTAGACATTAGATATAGTGTAAACAGAAATAAACAAAAACAATGAAACAAATAATACCAAAACCGTTTTGAAATAAAATTTAAAGATTAGCATGTATTTCTTTTGTTTAGCAATCGGCTAAGCTACATGTGCAATAGCTATTAAAGAGTAAAACAAATAATTAAAGTAAAACAATCACAAAAAGGAGTTTGATTTACAAATGACAGTAACAGCTACTAAATGCTTAATTTTACTACTAAATGCTTAATTTTTAACCATATACTTATTTTTTTATTCATAAAAAAAAAACAAAGAGACAAAAACAAATAATACCTAGAAAGTTTTGAAATTAAATTTAGATTAGCATGTATTTCCGTTGTTTAGCACTTGGCTAAGCTACATTAGACAGCTGTTATGCTACAGCTATTATGCTTCAGCTATTTAAGTGGAACAATCACAAAAATGAATTGGATTTACAAATGACTAGTTACAACTACAAGGTAAGAAAGAAAATTGAGATTAGCATGTATTTCTGTTGTTTAACACTCGACTTTTTAATCATATACTTAATTTTTGTGTTTATATCAAAAAATAATTAGACATTAGATATAGTGTAAACAGAAATGAACAAAAACAGGTACAACAGCTACTATTTATTCATCTGTTCATTTTATTGCCAGATGCTAGCATATATTAGCATCTCAGTGCGATATGCTAAAAGTATTTAGACATAATATACTTAATTTTTATACTTAGTTCATATAAAAAAAACAAAAAACTGGATACATTGTAAACAAACAAAAAAACTATAAAACAAATAACACACAAAAAAAAAAACATTTCGATTAGCATGTATTTCTGTTGTTTAGCACTTGGCTAAGCTACATTTTACAGTTATTGTGCAATAATTAAAGAGTAAAACAAATTATTTAAGTGAAACAATCACAAAAAGTGATTTGAGTTACAAAAAGAGTTTGAGTTACAGCTACAAGGTACAACAGCTACTATTTATTCATCTGTTCATTTTATTGCCAGATGCTAGCATGTATTAGCATCTCACTGCGATATGCTAAAAGTAGTTAGACAAAATTGCTTAATATTTGATTCATTTACTTATTTTTTTATTCATATCAAAAAACAAAGAGACAAAAACAAATTATACCAAAAACGTTTTGAAAGAAAATTTAGATTAGCATGTATTTCTGTTGTTTAGCACTTGGCTAAGCTACATTTGACAGCTATTGTGCAAAAGCTATTAAAGAGTAAAACAAATTATTCAAGTAAAACAATCACAAAAAGGAGTTTGATTTACAAAGTACTAGTTACTAGCTACTATGTATTCATTTGTTAAATTTATTGCCAGATGCTAGCATATATTAGCATCTCAGTAAGTATTTAGACAAAAATGCTTATGCTTTTAACCATACACTTAATGTTTTAGTTAATACCAAAAACAAAGACAACCATACTGTATACTGTATACAGAAAAAAACTACATACCAAATTATACCAAAAACATTTTAGAAAGAGAATTTAGATTAACATGTATTTCTGTTTTTTAGCACTTGGCTAAGCTACATTTGACAGCTATTGTGCTACAGCTATTGTGTAATAGCTATTAAAGAGTAGAAAAACAAATAAGTGAAGTGTAACGATCACAAAAAGGAGTTAGATTTACAAATGACTAGTTACAGCTACAAGGTACAACAGCTACTATTTATTCACGTCTTAATTTTATTGCCAGATGCTATCCTAGCATATATTAGCAACTCACTGCCATATGTGAGCTGTAGAGCAGAATGAGTTTCAGTAAGGCCAAAAAGTGGTTGCCTTAATTGCAAAATCATTTCAAAAAGCCATGTAAGTCATGGGAATGTATGCCAGCATTAGGAAAAAGGAAAAGAGGTTAAAAGTTAAAGCACTGTGGGACTTTACAACATATTTACTTCTCTAGTTCAACCCTTGACATAACTTGATGTGAAGAGTTCAAAACCTTCATTATATGTTCATATAAGGCTATTTGGAAGAAAGCCAGAAGTTGGGTTTAACTAAAAACATCTGCTGCTGGCTGTTAAATATGGCGAGGCAACACATTCCAAAAACAGTTGGGACGGGGGCAATTTAGGGCTAGTAATGAGGTGAAAAAATTAAATAATGATGTGAATTTAAACAGGTAATTGTAATCATGGTTTGGTACAAAAGCAGCATCCTAACCCTAACCCAAACCCTAGAGTCTTTGATCAGCAAAGATGATCAGATGATCTCCAGTTTGTCAACAAATGTGTGAGAAAATGATTGAAATGTTTAAAAACAATGGATTGGAAGGGATTTGCATATTCCTCGCACTACGGTGCATAATATCATTATACGATTCAAGAAATAAAGAGTAATTTCAGTGCGTAAAGGCCAAGAGCGCAAGTTTAACCTGAACGCCCGTGATCTTCCATCCCTCAGACGGCACTGCATCAAGAACCGCCACTCAACAATAGCTGATATAACCACATGGGTGAGGGATTACTTTGGCAAACCTTTGTCGAGCAATACAATACAGAGTTACATGCACAAATACCACTTAATACTTTACTGTGCAAACAAGAAGCCTTATTTTAACCATGTCCAGAAGCGGCGTCGACTTCTCTGGGCTCGGAGGCACCTAGGATGGACCATCACACAGTGGAAATGTGTATTGTGATGTATAAGATGAATCAGCATTCCAGGTCTTTTTTTGCCTAAGACGAAAAAGGACCATCCAGACTGTTATCAGCGACAAGTTCAAAAGCCAGGGTCTGTCATGGTATGGGGTTGTGTCAGCGCCCTTGGTAAAGGTCATTTACACTTCTGTAATGGCAGCATTAATGCAGAAAAGAACATTGAGATCTTAGAGCAACATGTGTTTAGGTTCATCTTCTTGTTTTTCTGTTGACTTTTGTTTTCTCCCTGTTGTTCTCTACTTGATCTTTTCACTCTGTCTTTCATGTGTTCTAGCTTTATTATAAAGCAGCTGGGTTGGCACAGGTTGGCAGTGGTATGTTGTTTCCCCCCCCCCCCTCTTAGACATCTGCTTGCTCACTGGGTGCTTTTTAAGCTACTTTGGTCTGATACAATGTGCTTATTATAATACTTTAAAAATTGCTGAACCGTTGTTGGGTTTTAAGTCTACAATGCAAAATATTATGTTCTATTATATTATATACAGTATATACACTGATCAGCCATAACATTAAACCCACCTCCTTGTTTCTACACTCACTGTCTATTTTATCAGCTCAACTTACCATATAGAAGCACTTTGTAGTTCTACAAATACTGACTGTAGTCCATCTGTTTCTCTGCATGCTTTGTTAGCCCCCTTTCATGCTGTTCTTCAATGGTCAGGACCCTTACAGGACCACTACAGAGCAGGTATTATTTAGGTGGTGGGTCATTCTCAGCACTGCAGTGACATTGACATGGTGGTGGTGTGTTAGTGTGTTAGTGTGTTAGCACTGATGAAGTTTTTAAATAACCTCACTGTCACTGCTGGACTGAGAATAGTCCACCAACCAAAAATATCCAGCCAACAGCGCCCCGTGGGCAGCGTCATGTGACCACTGATGAAGGTCTAGAAGATGACCAACTCAAACAGCAGCAATAGATGAGCGATCGTCTCTGATCTACAAGGTAAACCCAACTAGGTAAGAGTGGACAGTGAGTGGACATGATATTTAAAATGACCTACAAAGTGCTTCTGTATGGTAAGTGGAGCTGATAAAATGGACAGTGTGTGTAGTAAACCCCTCTGTAATCGTGTTACACTGTTTAAATTAAATCTGCAGCACCTGGAAACGAAGTTGCTCCCTCCGCCATGCTTCAAAGCTGGGATAAAGATCGTATGTTGGTGAGCACTGCTTTTTTTCCTTTTAAACATTATCTATGGTAATCTATGTAAAATTTTATTCTGGCTTTATTATGCTGATACATGATACACACCGATGAGGCATAACATTATGACCACCTTCCTAATATTTTATTGGTCCCACTTTTGCTGCCAAAACAGCCCTGACCCATCGAGGCATGGACTCCACTATACCCCTGAAGGTGTGCTGTGGTATCTGGCACCAAGATGTCAGCAGCAGATCCTTTAACCCCTGTAAGTAGTGAGGTGGGGCCTCCATGGATCGGACTTGTTCCTCCAGCACATCCCACAGATGTTTGATTAGATTGAGATCTGGGGAATTCAGAGGCCAGGTCAAACCATTCCTGAATCACAGCCTTCAGGGAATACCGTTACCATGAAAGGGTGTACATGGTTTGCAACAATGCTTAGGTAGGTGCTATGTCTCAAAGTAACATCCACATGGATGGCAGGACCCAAGGTTTCCCAGCAGAACATTGCCCAAAGCATTACACTTGCCTTCTTCCCATAATGCATCCTGGTGCCATGTGTTCCCCAGGTAAGCGACGCACCTGCACCCGGCCATCCACGTGACGTAAAAGAGAACGTCATTCATCAGACCAGGACACCTTCTTCCATTGCTCTGTGGTCCAGTTCCAATGCTCACGTGCCTATCGTTGGTGCTTTCGGAGGTGGACGGGGGTCAGCATGGAAGAAAATAAAAAAGCAGGCGAGATTGATGATGATGATGATGATGATGATGATGATGATGATGCAGGAGAAGGAAAATGTGAGTACAGACGTGTAATGTGCAGGTCTTCAGTGGCCTTGGTTCTCACTCCTGCTCTTTCCATTCACTCTCTCAACCACTTTAAACTGTGTCTTCATTTGTTTTAATGGATGAAGAAAGCATTCACATTTTTATAAAATACACGTATAATAACATAGAAAAATCTCTGTATGCCAGAACTGTTGAGAAATGTCAGTGCGTTCCAAGAGACGTGGTAAAATTGATCGCTTCTGTTTCGAGCGGCGGTGGCGGCTGCACTGGCGGTATTCATCTCCCAAAAGCCATCATGGAAACATAAACAATGACATTCGTTTAGTAGACTTTCTGAAGGCTGTTTGCTATTATTTTACACCAGCATTACTCATCAGAAACCAGCCAGGCAGCATAAACAAAGAGAATTATCTAGTAGTTTGGTTCCGTAGGCTGTTTGTAACAGTGAGACGTCAAGGCTGAAATTCCCTTGAGACCATTAACACTCTGTTTTTAAGAGAAAATACCACATTTTACCAATTAAAAATATGGTCATACAGTATAATGATATCCTTTTCATTTTAGAATCAGCACCAGCTCACAAGATACTGTATATTGTGAAGAGTACTTCAGTGCCATCTTCCTCCCCAGACATCAGACAGATACCTCCAGACAGGTAAGCCATACCTTTGTTGACTTAAATGTTGTTATACTGTCATTTATGTAGCCTAATGTTAAGATAACATTAGCTTGTTATAGTGATAGCTATTACTGATGAGAAACCAGCTTTCAACATAACCGAGTGCCCATCTACAGGGGTCAGATCCCTACATGTTGTAACACAAGCTGCACATAGGGTCGCAGAACAGCTTAACAAAACCGTTCTTCATTAATATGGAGTTCTGGATACATAAACCAATCTGAGGTCATTTAAAAAAAAAAAAAAACAAGGATAAAACAAACAAACTCCCGCCACCACACTTCATAGTAGTATTTTTATTAAGCTACAAACAGACAACACAGGAAACGTACACAATTAAAAAACAGATAGATAGTGCGATAGATAATACAGATAATAAAGGAAACAGGGTTACTACCTATGACAGGTACTTGATCCACCAGTGAGTAAGAACCCAAGCTCTACAGTAGAAGAGAAAAAAAGGGTTATACTCAGTTAAACCAGCAGCATCTTAAAAAAACACAGCTGTCACTTCTTCATCTCTAGGATGGACCATAATAGCCACATAAATGAAATGCTAAATTAAAAAAATCTGAATAAAATAGCTTGTACAAACAAAATCATAGAAACTCGGTGAATGTGATAAGAAGGACAGAAAATAATCACCCATTATACTCCCATCAGTGACCTTGTAGGACAGTGCAAGATTCCATCTTTAACAGAGATTTCTTAGCTAGAACATAGTAACTGGTGTAAACCAGCTAGAACTGGGATTTGGACATCATGCTATGTAACTGACACACTTCTTGTCACGTACGCCACTGTCCACTAACATTCCATTGTAGAAGAATTCCTGGAATATTGAAATACACCGATCAGCCATAACATTAAAACCACCTCCCTTTTCTTTTTTACACTTACTGTTCATTTTATCAGTTCCACTTTGTAGTTCTACAATTACTGACTGTAGTCCATCTATTTCTCTACAAATCTTTTTAGCCTGCTTTCACCCTGTTCTTCAATGGTCAGGACCCCCACAGGACCACCACAGAGCAGGTACTATTTAGGTGGTGGATCATTCTCAGCACTGCAGTAACACTGACATGGTGGTGGTGTGTTAGTGTGTGTTGTGCTGATATGAGTGGATCAGACACAGCAGCACTGCTGGAGTTTTTAAATACCGTGTCCACTCACTGTCCACTCTATTAGACACTCCTACCTAGTTGGTCCACCTTGTAGATGCATCTATTGCTGCTGTTTGAGTTGGTCATCTTCTAGACCTTCATCAGTGGTTACATGACGCTGCCCACGGGGCGCTGTTGGCGGGATATTGTTGGTGGGTGGACTATTCTCAGTCCAGCAGCGACAGTGAGGTGCTGTGTCTGATCCACTCATACCAGCACAACGCACACTAACACACCACCACCATGTCAGTGTTACTGCACTGCTGAGAATGATCCACCACCTAAATAGTACCTGCTCTGTGGTGGTCCTGTGGGGGTCCTGACCATTTAAAGAACAGCATGAAAGTGGGCTAACAAAGTATGCAGAGAAACAGATGGACTACAATCAGTAATTGTAGAACTACAAAGTGCTTCTATATGGTAAATGGAGCTGATAAAATAGTGAAGTATTAATAATACTTCTTCCCACAGTAACAACCTCGTGGTCAGGCGTCCAAATACTTTCCGCCACGCAGCTCATCTCAGATTTTTCTTTGGTGTCGGAGCTCTCCAGCTTAAAGCTGTTTTCCTAATCCATTTATTAGCCTCGTGATGGAGACAAGCTGCTGCCAAGTCTGCGTGAAAGTGTGAGTGTGAAAATAAATGAGCGTGGGTGAAAGATTCTGCTATTGTATTGGCATTCATTCACCACTGTCAGAGCCAGCCAGGGTGGTGAGAGGAGGGGTGGAGGGGATTAAAAGGCTAATCAACATGTCTGCTGAGAGCGTTCTTTACAGCCCTGTACAGTACCGTCAATCAAACTATCATCCTATCGGTCCAATGTGACCCTACACGGGCGAACCCACGTGTGCGGCGCTCTCTCCCCTCCAACGGAGCACAATCAGACCTTCTATTGACTTTAAGAGATTGGCTTTTCTTTCAGCTTTTGAAAGGCACCCAGAAGTCTCATCACCTGAGTTGTATAGTGCGGACAATAAATGGAATATGGTGGGAAAGGTGGGGGCAGGTATTCAGTTTTGAGAAAGCAGCAGCACCCCATGTTCAGATCAGCCATAACATTAAAACCACCTCCTTGTTTCTACACTCACTGTCTATTTTATCAGCTTCCTTATCATATAGAAGCACTTTGTAGTTCTACAATTACTGACTGTAGTCCATCTGTTTCTCTGCATGCTTTGTTAGCCCCCTTTCATGCTGTTCTTCAATAGTCAGGACCCCCACAGGACCACTACAGAGCAGGTATTATTTGGGTGGTGGATCATTCTCAGCACTGCAGTGACACTGACATGGTGATGGTGTGTTAGTGTGTGTTGCTGTCCAGCAGTGCTGCTGGACTGAGAATAGTCCACCAACCAAAAACATCCAGCCAACAGCGTCCCGTGGGCAGCGTCATGTGACCACGGATGAAGGATGAACCGACTCAAACAGCAGCAATAGATGAGCGATCGTCTCTGACTTTACATCTACAAGGTGGACCAACTAGGTAGGAGTGTCTAATGGAGTGGACAGTGCGTGGACATGGTATTTAAAAACTCCAGCAGCACTGCTGTGTCTGATCTACTCATGCCAGCACAACACACACTAACACACCACCACCATGTCAGTGTCACTGCAGTGCTGAGAATGATCCACCACCTAAATAATACCTGCTCTGTAGTGGTCCTGTGGGGGTCCTGACCATTGAAGAACAGCATGTAAGGGGGGGTAACAAAGCATGCAGAGAAACAGATGGACGACAGTCAGTAATTGTAGAACTACAAAGTGCTTCTATGTGGTAAGTGGAGCTGATAAAATAGACAGTGAGTGTAGAAACAAGGAGGTGGTTTTAATGTTATGGCTGATGTGTGTATTATATTCATATACTGTCATTGCTATTATACGATCATTTGAATAATCTCACAGCTGTAAAAATTTCATAATTATTCCAAAATTAGCACATCTGGACACGTTTCAGTTTTTTGTTATGTTCTTTCATAAATACAATAGACATATCATCATTTGGTCTAAACCATGTGTTCCTACACTATCCCGGATAAACCTGATAAACCAATGAGAACATGAGCTCTGTTTGTTTGTGACCTATTTCTGTGTGTTCTTTGATGTGTGCTTCGGTCTCATCGTCAAGTGCTCCGAAGGGACTATATTATTTCTGCCTCTTTCAACTTCGAGAGGATGCCAGATGCATCACGAAGCGTGTGTGTGTGTGTGTGTGGGTGAGTGCGCTTGTGTAATTGCGTAAACACTCCGGTGTGAAATACGAGGGACGCTTAGCTGGGTTTCTGCTCGGGGTCGGAGCGCCGGGTCTCCGCAGGACGTATGTGTTGGGGTTGTAAAGCGTCTCCGTGGGGACCTCGGTGTGTCTTTACTGACTCGTGAAAGAAGATCTGGGGCTGACCTCGGGTTTATGTGCGGGTCTCTGTGGTGGTAAGAGACGACACACGTGTGCGCGTATGTAAAGTGAAGTATATAAAAGCCTGAGCATCAGTTTTGGCACCGAGGAGACCAAGTGATTTAGTGTTTCAGGTTTTATTTTGTCTCGTTCTTCCTGCAAACACGTCTTAAGATGTGCAACAGTACGGGGTCGTCGTTCAAAATTCTCCACACATTCTCTATTAGGGACAGGTCAGGTCTGCAGGCAGGCCAGTCCAGTACCCGTACCCTCTTCTTGCGCAGCCGTGCCTTTGTAATGTGTGCAGCGTGTGTTTGAAAAATGCATGGACGTCCCTGTAAAAGACGACGTTTTGAAGGCAGCATATGTTGCTCTAAGGTCTCAATGTACTTTTCTGCATTAATGCTGCCATCACAGAAGTGTAAATAACCTTTGCCAAGGGCACTGACACACCCCATACCATGACACACCCTGGCTTTTGGACTTACTTTTGGATGTACCTCAAAGAATGATTGGGAGGGATTTGCATATTTCTCCCTCTACAGTGCATAATATCATTAAACCATTCAAGAAATCAGGAGAAATTTCAGTGCATAAAGGCCAAGGGCGCAAGCTTAACCTGAACGCCCGTGATCTTCCATCCCTCAGACGGTACTGCATCAAAAACCGCCACTCAACAATAGCTGATATAACCACATGGGTGAGAGATTACTTTGGCAAACCTTTGTCGAGCACTACAATACAGAGTTACATGCACAAATGCCACTTAAAACTTTACTGTGCAAAAAAGAAGCTTTGTGTTAACCATGTCCAGAAGCGGCATCGACTTCTCTGGGCTCTGAGGCATCTACAATGGACCATCACACAGTGGAAACGTGTATTGTGATGCCGTGGATGCCCAAAAGCCAGGGTCTGTCATGGTATGGGGGTGTGTCAGTGCCCTTGATAAAAGTTAATTAACAATTCTGTGATGGCAGCATTAATGCAGAAAAGTACATTGAGATCTCAGAGCAACATGTGCTGCCTTCAGGACGTCATCTTTTCCTGGGACGTCCATGCATTTTTCAACAAGACGATGCAAAACCACATGCTGCACACATTACAAAGGCATGGCTGTGGAAAGGGTACCCGGGGTGAAATGGGTGAAAAGGAATGGCAACATTACAAAGTCAAAGTGGTAAATGCTTTACCGTCCCAACTTTTTTTGGAATGTGTTGCAGGCCTGAAATGCTGAAATGGAATTAAAAGTCAAAGTAAATGTAAGAAACTCTGTGTTTATTATTATTTGCATTTTCCATGCCGTCCCAACTCTTTCTGATTTGGGGTTGTATAATTAAAGTTAGTTATTAGAAGGGTTGTTTAAATACTTTTGGTCATGTAGAGCAGCTCCAGCGCATGAAGAGGGGAATATTTAACCGAAATGACTGCGGATCACACAGTCACTTATTTCTCAGCTCTTCGGCTCGAGAGAGTCAGCTCGTAATGACAAAATGATGGTGATTATGCCATCAAGCCTTGCTCTTAAAGTCCCCGACTATAAATTATTCAATCAAGTTCTTTCATTCAAATGAGACTTCATATCTTCCCACAGGACAGCTGCCATGTGCATAAATATAAAGACGGAGGTAAAGGTTTATAAACTCTGAATGTCTTCATCATTGGTTTGATCCTCATCCGGGTCATACTAATAGACAGTGGCATCTCTGGCGCAGACAGTCTGGACAGCATCCGTCTTGAATCCAATACCCAGGACACCTCACGTTTGTGCCCACGTTGGGGGTTGTGTATCCTTTCTTTGGTCTGTGTTGTATCAGTCACTCTGAGCAGCTTGCCATATTGCTGCGCTAACCCTTTTCTATTAACTCTCTCCTTCACGGTGGCTCGGTGGGTAGCACTGTCGCCTCACAGCAAGAAGGTCCTGGGTCAGATCCTCAGGTCGAGCGGTCCGGGTCCTTTCTGTGTGGAGTTTGCCCTGCCCCGCCCTGATCGAAAAGAGCGAGACTGACCTCTTTTCACCTGCACGTGGCGAATTCATAAGCAGATCAGCTTTGTGTACGGAGAGACACACCCTAATCAACAGGGTGCAGGTGCCATCAATCAGCCAGCAGAGGTCGTAATTGCACCAGTTATGAGGAGCCCTGGTCCGGTTAATCCCACCCTGTGAATAACACCCAATCGTTGCGCATGTAGCCGCCCAGCCCAGCCGGATGGCAGAGCTGAGGCTGCGGGTATTTTTGTCTGTCAGTTGGTACTTGGTTTCCGTTATTTTGACCACACGATTATTACCCTTGTTGTCTTTGTCAACAAATGTGTCAGAAAATGACTGAAATGTTAAAAACAATGAACCTCAAAGAAAGATTGGAAGGGATTTGCATATTTCTCCCTCTACAGTGCATAATATCATTAAACCATTCAAGGAATCTGAGTGCGTAAAGACCAAGGGCGCAAGCTTAACCTGAACGCCCGTGATCTTCCATCCCTCAGACGGCACTGCATCAAGAACCTCCACTCAACAATAGCTGATATAACCACATGGGTGAGAGATTACTTTGGCAAACCTTTGTCAAGCTCTACAATACAGAGTTACATGCACAAATACCACTTAAACTTTTACTGTGCAAACAAGAAGCCTTATGTTAACCATGTCCAGAAGTGGCGTCGACTTTTCTGGGCTCTGAGGCATCTAGGATGGACCATCACACAGTGGAAACATGTATTGTGGTCAGATGAATCAGCATTTTGCCAAAGGCGAAAAGGAACATTTAGACTGTTATCAGCGACAAGTCCAAAAGTCAGGGTCTGTCATGGTATGTGGGTGTGTCAGTGCCCTTGGTAAAGGTCATTTACACTTCTGTGATGCAGCATTAATGCAGAAAATTACATTGAGAACTTAGAGCAACATGTGCTGCCTTCAAGACGTCATCTTTTCCAGGGACGTCCATGCGTTTCTCAACCAAATGCTGCTTACATTACAAAGGCATGCCTGCGGAAGAAGAGGGTACGGGTACTGGACTGGCCTGCCTGCAGTCCTGACCTGTCCCTGTACTGTTGCACATGTTAAGACGTGTTTGCAGGAAGATTGGGACAAAATAAAAGCTGAAACACTAAATCACTTGGTATCATCTGTGCCAAAACGTCTTTTAAGTGTGGTGAAAAGGAATGGCAACATTACAAAGTGGTAAATGCTGTACTGTCCCAACTTTTTCTGATTTGGGGGACTTGATCTTGGTACGATGTCACTCTAGGAAAATAATAAATTCCCTCGCTGATTTATCCATTCTAGTTTCTTTATGACTCTTTTCTCACTATTGTTGCCGTCAGCCTGCTCATTTCTGGTCTAGACACGGCATTACGTAAAGCTGCTTTGCGACAATGTCTATTGTTAAAAGCGCTATGCAGTCAAAAATAAATGGATTTGGCTTTGACACTGTGGCCCTTTTTACTCTCTTTGGGACTGCAAATTGTGTTTTTGATGCAATCTTTGCAGGACGTCTCCAACAGGTGCTGAATTGTATTCATCTGTTTCCAGCTGGATAACATGAACAGGCTTTTTGCCTTTGCATACCTCCAATATGGCACATTCAATAAACCAGAGGATTTCATACTTTCTCCAGCCTGGACAAATCATTGTACCACCCCAAATCAGAAAAAGTTGGGACACTTAAAAGACGTTTTGGCACTGAGGATACCAAGTGATTTAATGTTTCAGGTTTTATTTTGTCCCATTCTTTCTGCAAACACGTCTTAAGATGTGCAGCAGTACAGGGTTGACGACATTCTCTATTGGGGACAGGTCAGGACTGCAGGCAGGCCGGTCCAGTACCCGTACCCTCTACTTCCACCGCCATGCCTTTGTAATATGTGCAGCATGTGGTTTTGCATCGTCTTGTTGAAAAATGCATGGACGTCCCTGAAGGCAGCCTATGTTGCTCTGAGATCTCAATGTTCTTTTCTGCATTAATGCTGCCATCACAGAAGTGTAAATGACCTTTGCCAAGGGCGCTGACATAACCCCATACCATGACAGACCCTGGCTTTTGGACATGTTCCTGATAACAGTCTGGATGGTCCTTTTCGTCTTTGGTCAAAAAAGACCTGGAATGCTGATTCATCTGATACATCACAATACACGTTTCCACTGTGTAATGGTCCATCTTAGATGCCTCCGAGCCCAGAGAAGTCGACGCCGGCTCTGGACATGTTTAACATAAGGCTTCTTGTTTGCACAGTAAAGTTTTAAGTTGCATTTGTGCATGTAACTCTGTATTGTAGTGCTTGACAAAGGGTTGCCAAAGTAATCCCTCACCCATGTGGTTATATCAGCTATTGTTGAGTGGCGGTTCTTGATGCAGTGCCGTCTGAGGGATGGAAGATCACGGGCATTCAGGTTAAGCTTGCACCCTTGGTCTTTACGCACTGAAATTCCTCCCGATTCCTTGAATGGTTTAATGATATGATGCACTGTAGAGGGAGAAATATGCAAATCCCTTCCAGTCTTTCTTTGAGGTACATTGTTTTTAAACATTTCAATCATTTTCTCACACATTTGTTGACAAACTGGAGATCCTCTGATCATCTTTACTCATCAAAGACTCCAGGGTTTGGGTTAGGGTTAGGGTGAGGGTGCTGCTTTTGTACCAAACCATGATTACAATCACCTGTTTGAAATCAGATCATTATTCAGTTTTTTCACCTCATTACTAGCCCTGGCAGGATGGCAGAGCTGAGACTGCAGGTATTTTTGTCTGTCCATTGGTACTTGGTTTCAGTTACTTTGACCACATGATTATTACCCTTGTTGTCTGTGGCTTTTTTTTTAGCCACAGTATTGTTCTTCCTTGGTGATGGCAGTTGTAGCCTAGAGGTTAAGGTACAGAACTAGTAATCGAAAGATTGCTGGTTCAAGCCCCACCACTGCTAGGCTGCCACTGTTGTGCCCTTGAGCTCCAGTTTGTCAACAAATGTGTCAGAAAATGATTGAAATGTTAAAAACAATGAACCTCAAAGAAAGATTGGAAGGGATTTGCATATTTCTCCCTCTACAGTGCATAATATCATTAAACCATTCAAGGAATCTGAGTGCGTAAAGACCAAGGGCGCAAGCTTAACCCGGACGCCCGTGATCTTCCATCCCTCAGATGGCACTGCATCAAGAACCTCCACTCAACAGGAGGGTGCTGCTTTTGTACCAAACCATGATTACAATCACCTGTTTGAAATCAGATCATTATTCAGTTTTTTCACCTCATTACTAGCCCTAAATTGCCCCCGTCCCAACTTTTTCTGATTTGGGGTTGTACTTTTTTAAAGGCAGAACGTGCTCCTCTGAACCTACACCAAACAATCAGACCACATTTAAAACGTCACTGAAGTAAGAATCGCACTAAACCCATATTTCTTTTCCTTGCCTTTGCAGTTTATAGCTGCTGGAGATTTATAGATGTGAAATTGACAATTGTTCCCAAAAAATGACTGTTAAGGAGCGCTGTCAATATCTATCATTCAATGTGTCGAGAGGTGTTTTGGGAAGGTGTGTGTGTGTTTGTGTGTGTGTTTGTGGGAGAGAGGAGGAGGGTTAAGTTCCTCTGGGGTTGGAACACTCGAGCTGAATACAGATGCACACACGCGCTGAATACTGATTAGCCAACCGGGTCTCATACGCGGAGCCTGGAGTCTGAGAATGGATGTGTTTAAACACAGTAGTTTTCATTGGAGTGTTTGAGCTGAAAAGACAATGTACCTCAAAGAAAGATTGGAAGGGATTTGCATATTTTTCCCTCTACCGTGCATAATATCATTAAACCATTCAAGGAATCGAGAGGAATTTTAGTGCGTAAAGGCCAAGGACGCAAGCTTAAGCTGAACGCCACATTGGTGAGAACCTGCCAGTAGCAGAGCTGAGATTCGAACCCACAATCTTTTATGCTGTTTCTATTGTCAGTGTATGAGCATACAGTTCCTGTAGCGGTGTGGTGGCATGGTTAGTCATATCCAGCTACCTGATTGTATTTTGCTTCTTCTCTTGATGCTGACTTCCACTCTTGATCGAGGAAAGCTACCGCTTCTTTTCACCTGCAAGGGACGAGTTCATATGGGGCTCAGTCTCCTGCATGGAGAGTCACACACTGATCTCTATGCAGGCACCATCGATCAGCCAGCAGAGGTTCTAATTGCACCAGTTGTAAGGAACCTCCTCTGGTATCCAACTTGACAGGCGAGCCAATCATCTGTATAGGTGCCCAACCTGCCGGTAGCAGAGCTGAGATTCAAACCCACAAGCTTTTATACTGTTTTTATTGTCAGTGTATGACTAAACAGTTCCTGCAGGGGTGTGGAGGCATGGTTAGACATATCCAATTACCCGATTGTATTTTGCTTCTTCTCTACTGATGCTGACTTCCACTCTTGCCTGAGGAGAGCCGTGACTAACACACGCCACCGCTTTTTTTTACTTGCAAGGCACGAGTTCATATGGGGCTCAGTCTCCTGCATGGAGAGTCACGCACTAATCTCCATTATCCCCTGTCTCTATGCAGGCATCATCAATCAGCCAGCAGAGGTTCTAAATGCACCCGATATGAGGAATGTCCTCCGGCATCCAACCTGACGGGCGAGCCAATCGTGTGTAGGCGCCCAACCTGCCGGGAGCAGAGCTGAGATTCGAACCCACAAGCTTTTATACTGTTACTATGGTCAATGTATCAGTGTACAGTTCCTGCAAAAGTGTGGTGGCACGGCTGTCCTGGTAACCTGGGTTTGATCTTTACCTTCTCAAAGAAAGTGGACTGCAGAAGGTGGATTGGCTGCTTTAAAACACCCACATGTGTGAGATACCCCATGGCTTTGATCCGAATGAATCACTCTTTCTGTACTCTCCTTCTCTCGTTACTCGCCTTTAGCCGCTCGAACCCGAACGTCCTCTTTTCTGACTGACCAGGCACCTGTTTGAACAAAAGTTGTTTCCATGGCGACGGGCTCATACAAAATATCTCAAAAAATAAATAAACCCGTTATTACCCTCCGTCACGAGAAAGCGAGCAGCGGTGCATTCGCGTTTGTGAGGAACGAGGTCCATTTTTGAGCAATACTGTGTTTGTTCATGCGTGGAACAGATGCTTTGATAGCAGCGGTCATTACCGGGGAAAATATCATGGTAAATTAATGGTAAATCTGATATCAGTCGTATTTGGGTTTGTTGCATTCACAAAGGAAATGTCCAGAACATTCCATGCTTATAATAATAAGATTAATATACACTGTATTTTCAAAACTGGCCCCACAATATACAGTCAAGACAGAAAAGCTGCACACCCGTTTCACCAGTTCATTTTTGTCACAAAATTCTACACAAAATAGCCAAAGTAAAAGCAGGTTTTTGTTTTAACTGATGCTGCTTGAGATGTTTCTACAATTTAATTGGAGTCCACCTGTGGTAAATTCAACTGATTGGACATGATTGTGGATTGCCAACACCTGCCTATATAAGGTCCCACTGTTGACGGCGCATATCAGAGCAAACTCCAAGCCATGGGGTCAGAATAATTACCTGCAGACCTCAGAAACAGGATTGTGTCAAGGCAAAGATCTGGAGAAGGGTACAGAAAAATTGCTGCAGCTTTACGGGTCCCAAAGAGCACAGTCAGTAGCCACCATCATTCATACATGGAAGAAGTTTGGAGCCACCAAAAATCTTCCTAGACCTGGAACCTAGACCTAGCACTGAGTGATCGGGGAAGATGGGTGAGGGTCACTCTGACAGAGCTCTGGCGTATTTTTGTGGAGATGGGAGAACCTATCAGAAGATCAGCCATTCAGGCAGCACATCACAAATCACGCCTGTATGGTAGAGTGGCCAGACGGAAGCCACTCCTTAGTAAAAGGCACATGACAGCCCGCTTGTAGTGTCCTAAAAGGCACCTAGAGGACTCTCAAACCATGAGAAACAAGGTCCTGTATACCAAGTGTCACGTCTGGAGGAAACCAGACACCGCTCATCACCTGGCTAATGCCATCCCTACAGTAAAGCATGGTGGTGGCAGCATTATAATGTGGGGATGTTTTGCAGTCTGGAGGTAACCAGGCACCGCTCATCACCTGGCTAATGCCATCCCTACAGTAAAGCATGGTGGTGGCAGCATCATAATGTGGGGATGTTTTGGAGTCTGGAGGAAACCAGGGACCGCTCATCACCTGGCTAATGCCATCCCTACAGTAACGCATGGTGGTGGCAGCATCATGATATGTGGATGTTTTTCAGCAGTGGGACCGGGCAACTAGTCCTGATAAAGGGAATCATGAAGCTAAGTACACCAAGATCCTTAAAGAAAAACCTGCCCCAGAGTGCTCTGGACCTCAGACTGGGGCGAAGGTTTACCTTCCAACATGACAACGACCCGAAGACTTCGGACAAGGTCTGTGAATCTCCTTGAGTGGCCAATCCAATCGAACGTCTGTGGAAGAAGCTGAGAATGGCTGTGTACCAACGCTCCCTATACAACCTGAAGGAGCTTGCAAGGATATGCCAAGAGAAATGGGCAAAAATGTCCAGATACAAGTGTGCCAAGCTCGTAGCTTCTTTCCCAAGACGTCTGGAAGCTGTAATTGCCGCCAAAGGTGAATCAACCAAGTATTAGGCTAAGGCTGAGTAAGGGTGTGCAGACTTTCCGGCTTGACTGTATATAAGGGGGACATTCTTCCCGAATGTTTAGATGTCCTCCTCAGTATACTGATAACCATATTCCCTTCACTAGCTTTGCATAATGTTAGGATCTATCAGTGTTTATATCAGTTCTTGATGGCAGGAATGGGTTAGAATGGCAGGAAATCCTAATCCTCCCACACCCTGGTAGACCCCCCCCCCACCACCCTCCTTCCCCAATCATGTTCATTTGGCTTCATAGCTTATCAGACCTAACATCTTGAACCTGCGAGTTCAAATCCCAGTTCTGCTACCATATACAGGCAATGATCGCCTGCTTGATGTGGATCAGCTTTGTGTACGGAGAGCCACACCCTGATCAACGCATTATTCCTAGACTCTGTGCAGGCGCCATCAACCAGCCAGCAGAGGTCGTAATTGCATCAGTTATGAGGTTCCTACCCGGCTCCCACCCTGTACGAACAACAGCCAGTCGTTGTTCGTGTAGCCGCCCAGCCTGCCGGATGGAACCGGCGAGTTCGAAATGTCAGCTCTGGTGCGCCTCAAATGAGACGAACTGTTTGATATGACGTGGTAAACCGCTTTCAAACTTGCGGTTCAAACTAGGTCTAGTAAACTGTTTTGGGGAATATTTTTGCCTCAACCCATGCCTCATCCAACACCACTGGGATGAACTGGTATGCCTACTATAAAGCGGGTGTATAGGAACCTGAGTTTTTTATATTGTTTGTATCGTGCACGGAGAGTCACGCACTGATCTCCATTATCCCCAGTCTCTATGCGGGCACCATAGATCAGCCAGCAGACGTCGTAATAGCGCTTGTTTTTAATTGACAAGCTCATTCAGAATTACGCACGGCATCTAGCAATAGCAGTCGACACGTCCAGCTTGCACCCCGCCTGCCAACAGATCCACGGGTCGCTCTTGACAAAGCGAAGCTTCTTCATTCGGTGGTAATTTAACATTATTGTTATCGTTTCAGAAGGCAAACAGATCAAGCGTTTAACGCGACCATCTGGGACCTTGTGTTAAGGCACGACTGTTGACAGGGGCTGCGTAGGATGTCACCATATGGGCTGAAGAAAAGAGCATTAGATGAGAGAACACACACTGTGTCCTGTAATACTGTACTTGTAGGGACGCTGACTATAATGATCCCTGACTATAATGTTACCACTAAGTCGTATTAGTTAATTAATAGTGCTAATAGTGCTATAATAGTGCTATAATATAATAAATGCAACATTAATCTACAGGAACCCCTAACTGACCAGATGATGTTTAAGTGGTGGATCATCCTTAGCACTGCAATGACATTAACGTGTGTTGTACTTGTGTAAGTGTATCAGGGTACAGCAGGGTTGTTGGGACATCCAAACACCTAAATGTCAATACTAAGAGCAGACATGGTTCTGTGATGGGAAGTGTCCATAAATAAAAGACTATTGCATTTACCTCTAGTTTCTAAGTGTACACCAAGTGCTGACAGGGTTTGTGTTCCTAATAAAGAGGCCAGTGAGTTTAAACAGCATGTAAAAATCCAAACAACACTGCTGCACCTAGTGTACAGTCACTAACTTAGAAATAAACTTAATGGTCAGTTGCTTGACCTCACAAATGCATCTTACACCAAAATAATATGGACAGCCTTCCTAGAAGATTGGCAACAGTGGCAACCTGGCAGTGGATGGGCTTACCAGAACGACACACACCACCATGTCATTGCAGTGCAGGGAATAACAACTGGTCAGTGTTGTTCCAATGGGGGTCCCTTTTGATTGGTTAATAGGGTACAGTGGGCGAGGTGTACAGAGCAACAGTGATGCCAATTGCTCTCTACCAAAAAATCCTATACAAAAATATCCATGATACTTACTGGCAATGAGGGAATCTTGGTTAAATGCTACTCCTGTTAGCATTACCTGGATATCATTTGGTGTCAGATGTTGGATAAAAGCCGACCAAAGAGGCAGACAGAGGAAGTCCGGGCCAATGGAGTTCCTGCATACCAAACTGATCATGGCTTTATGGACTTTGCTAAGTGCACAGGGGCACTGGCATTGTGGAACAGGACAAGGCCTTTTTTGATAGCAATGGTACTCTGTCTAACCCTTGTACTCTGTGACTGGCAATGAGGAAATCTTGGTTAAATGCTGCTCCTCTTAGCATTACCTGGATATTGTTTGGTGTCAGGAGTGGGAAGAAGGCCAGCTAGTCTATACTACTAGGTATCAAGCCTACTTAGCAAGCCTACTAAGGCGGAGTGTCATTTGTTTTTCTTCTACCACCTTGGTCAACCTGCTAACTGGATGTGTTTGAGAAATCGAAAGGGGGCACATACTTTTTCACAGCACTGTAGAACTATAAAAGGTGATACAAAGTCCCAGCTCTCAATTGCCATTCCAGTTCATCCCATACATACTGTATTTAGCAATAGTGGAAGCTCAATGGTAAGGTTAGGATACTGATTTAATAATTGTGGAGCCCCACCAAAGCCATGTTGCCCCTGCTGGGCCCTTGAGCAAGGCTCTTAGCTCTAAGTTGCTTGGATTGTCAGTCACAGTAAGTCACTTTGAATAAAAGCAATGTAAATGTAGTGCGGTCGAGGTCAGGGCTCTGTACGGGCCACTGGAGTTCCTGCATACCAAACTGATGAGACCATGACTTTATGGACTTTGTTGAGTGCACGGGGCACAGGCATTGTGGAACAGGACAGGGCCTTTTTTTTTTTTTAACAGTAATGGTACTCTGTGTAACTTTTGTACTCTATTACTTCTCACTCCTTCCACCAGATTTGCCTGGTGGTGTGTTAGTGTGTGTTGTGCTGGTATGAGTGGATCAGACACAGCAGCGCTGCTGGAGTTTTTAAATACCGTGTCCAGTCACTGTCCACTCTATTAGACACTCCTACCTAGTTGGTCCACCTTGTAGATGTAAAGTCAGAGACCATCGCTCATCTATTGCTGCTGTTTGAGTCGGTCATCTTCTAGACCTTCATCAGTGATCAGAGGACGCTGCCCATGGGGCGGTGTTGGCTGGATAATTTTGGTTGGTGGACTATTCTCAGTCCAGCAGTGACAGTGAGGTGTCTAAAAGTGATGAGAATGATCCACCTGCTCTGTGGTGGTCCTGTGGGGGTCCTGGCCATTAAAGAACAGCATGAAAGAGGGCTAACAAAGCATGCAGAGAAACAGGTGGACTACAGTCAGTAATTGTAGAGCTACAAAGTGCTTCTACATGGTAAGTGGAGCTGATAAAATGGACAGTAAGGGTAGAAACAAGGCGGTGGTTTTAATGTTATGTATGGCTGATCTTAATTTAGTGATTTTACCATACAGATGAACTACAGATGTGGCTATGCCATTACTGACTGTAGCTCTGTTGCTCTGCATGCTTTGTCACCCCCATTGGAATGACATGGTAGTGTGTCGTTCTGCATTATACTCCTCTCTGCGTTGACATCTGGGTGTTTTAAAATCCCAACAACAGTGCTGTACTTGCTACACTTAATCAACTACAACACACACTACCATGGCATTACCATGAAGTCTCATTGCAGTGCTAAGAACAGTCAACTGGTAAGCAGGGGGTCCCATGGGGCTCCTGTAGATTGATGAGTGGAGTACCGGGCAAAGCATGGGGGGTGGACTGGAGTCAGTAATTGTTTATTCACAATATTTCAATGTATGGTAGGTATAGCTTATAAAATTATCAATGTACTGTACGTACATACCAGAATACCAGATAGGTGTACCTAATAAAGTGCTTGTTGTGTGTGAATAGCAAGTCCTGGACTAAAACATTGAGAAATGTGTTGAAGCATTATTATGTCATTTCCACATCTGGAATATATCAAGTGGTTTCGGGACAAGTCTGTGTGTGTGTGTGTGTGTGTGTGTGTGTGTGTGTGTGTGTGTGTGTGTGTGTGTGCTGATCAGTTTCATCACTGTTACATTGTGAAAAAATAACAAACCTCACAGATTCCAAACACGTCCACTATGGGCCCAGATTTGCATCATAGTGTATTTTAATATTGTGTGTATATATCAGTTTTCTTTTTATATATATCAAGTTTCATGTTATATATATCAGTTTTCATTCCATATATATCAAGTTTCATTTCATATATATCGAGTTTCATTTGATATATATCAGTTTTCATTCCATATATATCTACTTTCATTTTATATATATCGAGTTTCATTTTATATATATCAAGTTCCATTTTAAATATATCAGTTTTCATTCCATATATATCAAGTTTCATTTTATATATATCAGTTTTCATTTCATATTTATTTAGTTTCATTTTATATATATCAAGTTTCATTTTATATATATCGAGTTTCATTTTATATATATCGAGTTTCATTTTATATATATCGAGTTTCATTTGATATATATCGAGTTTCATTTTATATATATCGAGTTTCATTTTATACATATCGAGTTTCATTTACATTATTATACATATCAGTTTTCATTCCATATATTGAGTTTCATTCCATATATATTGAGTTTCATTCCATATATATCAGTGTTTGCTATATATTTCTTGTTTGGCTTGCCATAATATATAGATATACTGTAGACATACATACGTACAGTGCCTTGCAAAAGTATTCAGCCCCCTTGAACTTTTCAACCTTTTGCCACATTTCAGGCTTCAAACATAACGATATGAAATTGTAATTTTTTGTGAAGAATCAACAACAAGTGGGACACAATCGTGAAGTAGAACGAAATTTATTGGATATTTTAAACTTTTTTTAGAAATAAAAAACTAAAAAGTGGGGCGTGCAATATTATTCAGCCCCTTTACTTTCAGTGCAGCAAACTCACTCCAGAAGTTCAGTGAGGATCTCTGAATGATCCAATGTTGACCTAAATGACTGATGGTGATAAATAGAATCCACCTGTGTGTAATCAAGTCTCCGTATAAATGCACCTGCTCTGTGACAGTCTCAGAGTTCTGTTTAAAGCGCAGAGAGCATCATGAAGACCAAGGAACACACCAGGCAGGTCCGAGATACTGTTGTGGAGAAGTTTAAAGCCGGATTTGGATACAAAAAGATTTTCCAAGCTTTAAACATCTCAAGGAGCACTGTGCAAGCGATCATATTGAAATGGAAGGAGTATCAGACCACTGCAAATCTACCAAGACCTGGCCGTCCCTCTAAACTTTCAGCTCAAACAAGGAGAAGACTGATCAGAGATGCAGCCAAGAGGCCCATGATCACTCTGAATGAACTGCAGAGATCTACAGCTGAGGTGGGAGACTCTGTCCATAGGACACAATCAGTCGTACACTGCACAAATCTGGCCTTTATGGAAGAGTGGCAAGAAGAAAGCCATTTCTCAAAGATATCTATAAAAAATCACCTGGGAGACACACCAAACATGTGGAAGAAGGTGCTCTGGTCAGATGAAACCAAAATCGAACTTTTTGGCCACAATGCAAAACGTTATGTTTGGCGTAAAAGCAACACAGCTCATCACCCTGAACACACCATCCCCACTGTCAAACATGGTGGTGGCAGCATCATGGTTTGGGCCTGCTTTTCTTCAGCAGGGACAGGGAAGATGGTTAAAATTGATGGGAAGATGGATGGAGCCAAATACAGGACCATTCTGGAAGAAAACCTGTTGCAGTCTGCAAAAGACCTGAGACTGGGACGGAGATTTATCTTCCAACAAGACAATGATGCAAAACATAAAGCAAAATCTACAATGGAATGGTTCACAAATAAACGTATCCAGGTGTTAGAATGGCCAAGTCAAAGTCCAGACCTGAATCCCATCGAGAATCTGTGGAAAGAGCTGAAAACTGCTGTTCACAAACGCTCTCCATCCAACCTCACTGAGCTCGAGCTGTTTTGCAAGGAAGAATGGGCAAAAATTTCTGTCTCTCGATGTGCAAAACTGATAGAGACATACCCCAAGCGACTTGCAGCTGTAATCGCAGCAAAAGGTGGCGCTACAAAGTATTAACGCAAGGGGGCTGAATAATATTGCACGCCCCACTTTTCAGTTTTTTATTTCTAAAAAAAGTTTAAAATATCCAATAAATTTCGTTCCACTTCACGATTGTGTCCCACTTGTTGTTGATTCTTCACAAAAAAATTACAATTTCATATCGTTTTGTTTGAAGCCTGAAATGTGGCAAAAGGTTGAAAAGTTCAAGGGGGCTGAATACTTTTGCAAGGCACTGTACATCTGCGTTTAAATATATAAATTGTATGTGCATATACACCAATCAGCCAAACCACCTCCTTGTTTCTAAACACACTGTTCATTTTATCAGCTCCACTTACCATATAGAAGCACTTTGTAGTTCTACAATTACTGACTGTAGTCCATCTGTTTCTCCGCATGCTTTGTTAGCCTCCTTTCATGCTGTTCTTCAATGGTCAGAGCAGGTATTATTTGGGTGTTGGATCATTTTCAGCACTGCAGTGACACTGACATGGTGGTGGTGTGTTAGTGTGTGTTGTGCTGGCATAGTTTATTATTGCATTTTATACTACAGTGGTACCTCGGAACAAGCCAATCATTGGTTTTAGGAGGCGTACCAAAAACGATGCATACCAAACATAGTTTCTCACAAGGAATAATGTAAATAAATTAAATGTGTTAACCAACCAAGGACAATGCTAATTTTTAAGGTCCCGCTTTGTTTTTCTAAAGAAAGGCACGCACCACGTTCGTTTTTTCACATAACATGGATTCCGGTACACTGTCGTCCGCTAACTGCTTCTCGTTCACCCAAATTCCTCGAGTGTTTGGGGGTTTGGGAATGCAGCTTTGTTGCTGCTTTAACTCATTACGCCCAATTCAAAATTCATTCACATTGACACAAAGTGCACTATTTAGTCGACTTTTCTGAAGGTCTTCAACAAGATTTGGAAGCATGTGTGTAAAAAGTAGTTTCCAAAAGGAGCTTTTGTGAGGTCAGGTCTGGCTCGCAATTGACATTCCAGTTTATCCCCAAGTTGTTAATAGGGTTGCGGTTGAGGCTCTGCACAGTCTACTGGAGTTCTTCCATTCCAAACTCATTTCGATTCAGAGTTTTGACTGGAATTCCTTATTTTCTAAATATATACACCGATTAGCCATAACATTAAAACCACCTCTTTGTTTCTACACTCACTGTCCATTTTATCAGCTCTTTGTAGTTCTACAATTACTGACTGTAGTCCATCTGTTTCTCTGTATGCTTTGTTAGCCCCCTTTAATGCTGTTCTTCAATGGTCAGGTGTTTTAGTGTGTGTTGTGCTGGTATGAGTGGATCACTGTGTCCCCTCACTGTCCACTCTATTAGACACTCCTACCTAGTTGGTCCACCTTGTAGATGTAAAGTCAGAGACGATCGCTCATCTATTGCTGCTGTTTGAGTCGGTCATCTTGTAGACCTTCATCAGTGGTCACAGGACGCTGCCCACGGGGCGCTGTCGGCTGGATATTTTTTGGTTGGTGGACTATTCTCAGTCCAGCAGTGACAGTGAGGTGTTTTAAACCTCCAGCAGCATTGCTGTGTCTGATCCACTCATACCAGCACAACACACACTAACACACCACCACCATGTCAGTGTCACTGCAGTGCTGAGAATGATCCACCATGTGGGGGTCCTGACCACTGAAGAACAGCATGAAAGAGGGTAACAAAGCATGCAGAGAAACAGATGGCCTACAGTCAGTAATTGTAGAACTACAAAGTGCTTCTATATGGTAAGTGGAGCTTATGTGTATATACCATCTTTCAAACTGAGGTTCTCGGATCCAGGCCTTCTAGCTGTCCCCAGGTTCAGGTGGTCCACTATGGGTGGCTGGTCATTCAGTGTTGCTTTCCCTCACTCTGGAACTCTTGAAGTAGTAGTACTCCCCTCGTGTTGGGTCCGATTCACCCCAGACAGGTCACCAGTCCATCACCTATCTAAGGGTAGTGGACCTTCCAATTAACCTGACTGCATGTATTTGGACTGTGGGAGGAAACCCGGACCACTCCACATAGGAATCGAACCCAGGACCTTCTCCCTGTGAGGCGACCCTGTGGTGCTACCCACCAAGCCATCGTGCCATCGTTTGAAAAGCTTTAATGGAGTAAACGATGTGGTACCACCTCTGCTTGTGGGTAGTTTTTGATTAAATAAGGAAACATAATCGAATTGTGGTAATTATTCAGCCCTAATTACTCATTATGTCTAAGTAGCATCATAACACGGCTTAATGACCTATACTGCGCTACATTAAGGCTCTTTTATTCACTCTCCTGCACTCCGTCTCTAAGGGATCTCTCTCTCTCTCTTTAGTTCAACTCATTTAGTCGTCGTTGCATATGTTTAGTACTTTGAAAAGGGTTTATTTACTCTATTTTTAGATTTTACTGGCTCAGGCAACACAATTTAAACATAGTAAGTGATTTCTGGTCAAGAAAGATGCCCAGGTGATGCAGCAGGATCTTATCATCTGTTTCTCCACATGCTTTGTTACCCCCTTTCATGCTGTTCTTCAATGGTCAGGACCCCCACAGGACCACCACAGAGCAGGTATTATTTGGGTGTTGGATCATTCTCAGCACTGCAGTGACACTGACGTGGTGGTGGTGTGTTAGTGTGTGTTGTGCTGGTATGAGTGGATCACACAGCAGCGCTGCTGCAGTTTTTAAACACCTCATAGTCACTGCTGGACTGAGAATAGTCCACCAACCAAAAACATCCAGCCAACAGCGCCCTGTGACCAGTGATGAAGGTCTAGAAGATGACCAACTCAAACAGCAGCAATAGATGAGCGATCGTCTCTGACTTTACATCCACAAGGTGGACCAACTAGGTAGGAGTGTCTAATAGAGTGGACAGTGAATGGACACTGTATTTAAAAACTCCAGCAGCGCTGCTGTGTCTGATCCACTCATACCAGCACAACACACACTAACACACCACCACCATGTAGAACTTTTAGAAAAGGTTAAAAATTGCGAAACTAACCAACTAAAAACACTTTATATAAAGGTAAGAAAGCTAGACCAGCAGGATTGGGATCCGGGTTCAAATCTCAGCTGTGCAACGATTGGGCTGGGCGTCTACACGGACATGATTGGCTATGTGTGAGGTAGAATGGAAGGGGGTGACCGGAGCCCTGCTATGCACTCAGTACTTTTTGTTTCACTTTTATAAAGAAAATGTGTCTTATTCAGGGAATAAAATTCCTAGTGTAACTAAAACAACCCCCAGTTTATTTTTTTTAAATAGTTTATCATCGTTTAACGTTTATTTACTTCAAACCCTTAAGTGCGGCCTCGACTTTTAACTCCTCTATACGTCCGTTTTCTGTAAGTTCAGGTGTTTCCTCTAAAACAATAAGCTCAACTACTTATCTGATCTCCGTGTGTTTTTCTCCCCCCGAAGTATCTGGACGGCGTTTATCCGCCACGCCGTGCTCACACGCGAAGAATGGAGGGAAACAGAGACTTGAAGGCTCCTTGGCTGAGCTATCTTTAACTCCATTGTGTTGGACAGCCCTGTGTTTCTCATCCAGGAGCGGTCCTGATGAAATTCAGAATCTGGGTTGGTATTTTTAGGTTTGAGACAATGTTGAGAGAGAGACAGAAATAGAGGAAGTGTCCTTGTAGGTTGTCACAATGTTATCACAGTGCCAGCACAGGAAGTAGAGAATGATCACTTCCTTGGTTAGCAGTATTGGTGGGAATCTGTTGTAGTGATAGCTGTAAGGTATTTCCTACCTGTGGTCTAGCAGCCGTTGTTTCTGCTGACTGAGAATTCTCCAGACTCCTGAATCTTTCCATAATATTATGTATAGTAGTAATAAGTGACTTGGCCAGCAAGGTAAAGTAGCGTAGCGGGTAGTGTGAGTGCCACACAGCAATACCCAGGGTTCTGGGAGTGTTCTTTTTCTGTTACTGAAAGATACACACACACACACACACACACACACACACACACACACACACACACACACACACACACACACACACACACAGCTTTGGCTGTAAGTGTAGAGAGTTCTAATAATGTTATTTCATGTGTTGAATGACCTGCTGTGTCCACATTAATGATTATGAGCTGAATACCTACTTACTGACTTACTTATTGACTGACTTACTGACTGACTCCTTAATTACTTACTTATGTACTTACTGAGTGACTGACTGACTTCTACTGACTTACTTAGTAATTACTTACTTATTTTCTAACTACTTACTTACTGAATGACCGACTGACTACTTACTTTAGCCATAACATTAAAACCACCTCCTTGTTTCTACACTCACTGTCCATTTTATCAGCTCCACTTACCATATAGGAGCACTTTGTAGTTCTACAATTACTGACTGTAGTCCATCTGTTTCTCCACATTCTTTGTTAGCCCTTTTTCATGCTGTTCTTCAATGGTCAGCATTCTGTGGGGGACCACTACAGAGTAGGTATTATTCAGGTGGTGGATCATTCTCAGCACTGCAGTGACACTGACATGGTGGTGGTGTGTTAGTGTGTGTTGTGCTGGTATGAGTGGATCAGACACAGCAGTGCTGCTGGGGTTTTTAAACACCTCATTGCCACTGCTGGACTGAGAATAGTCCACCAACCAAAAATCTTAGCAGCATATCCAACAGCGCCCCTTGGGCAGCGTCTTGTGACCACTGATGAAGGTCTAGAAGATGACCAACTCAAACAGCAGCAACAGATGTAATAGAGTGGACAGTGAGTGGACACGGTATTTAAAAACTCCATCAGCGCTGCTGTGTCTGATCCACTCATACCAGCACAACACACACTAACACACCACCACCATGTCAGTGTCACTGCAGGACTGAGAATGATCCACCACCTAAATAATACCTGCTCTGTGGTAGTCCTGTAGGGGTCCTGACCTTGGAAGAACAGCATGAAAGGGGGCTAACAAAGCATGCAGAGAAACAGGTGGACTACAGTCAGTAATTGTAGAACTACAAAGTGCTTCTATATGGTAAGTGGAGCTGATCAAATGGACAGTGAGTGTAGAAACGAGGTGGTTTTAATATTATGGCTGATCGGTGTATGTACTCAATTACTTATTGACTGACTTACTTCTTAATTACTTACTTATGCACCTACCTATTGACTTAGACATTCTTACTTACTTAATTTCTTGCTTACCTACTTTCTTATTTACTTACTTACTGGCATTACTCACTTCTTTATTACTGACTTACTTTTGTAATTACTGACTGACTGACTTACCTCATACTACTTACCTACTTACTTCTTCCTTAATGATTTACTTACTGATTTACTTATTTACTTCTTACTTATTATGTACTTACTTACCAACCTACCTACTTACTTTGTTAGTTACTGACTGACTGACTGACTGACTTCTTAATTACTTACCTATATGTATAGTCGATGGTGAGAAATGTTCTTTTTAAACTGACTGACAATTCTGTTAAGACGTCTGTTACCCAGATACCTAGTTATGACTTGTTACCAAATTCATCTTCTTATTGTGAAATGTTTCAATATAGCGTCACCTAAATATTCCATTGACTTTTTCTTTTTTATTACCCTCACCTCATTTCTTAGTGTTTTTAAGCATCAAATTCAACTTTTATAGAAATGACATTTGACTGAGCATCAGCACATTATGCCATCTTGAATTTAAGTGTATTCTATGCAGAAAGTCTATACGTCAGGTTCTTTTTTCCATTAGTCAAATTATTGTTTATTTTGTTCATCTTATGTTTGGGAACCGAAGAGGAAGAGGAAATCATGCTGTCAAGCAGTGGACAAAACAATGACTAAATGTCTATAATCCAAATCTAGATCATCCTAGTTCAGAACTGTTTGTCTATAATACAAAGATGCTGAGGAGAAGATGATAAAGATAACACTTTAATTGGGTTCATATACCAATTAATATAATAAAGAATACCATTATGATGTACTTCCCACCCTTATCACTGGGTAATACGGTAAAAATATTATATATATTTACCTTACATTATACAGTATTTACATTGCATTATTGCAGTTGGTGGATGAAATTTTAAGCTTGATAATATCTAAATATAATGCTGAGCACTAAAGTGATTATATCTGTAATAAATCTGTCATTCCGATGAAAAGAATACATTAGCTGCACTTAAAATCAGTGTCATTAACGTATTAACATATTGATGAAGCTCCAGCGCTATGTGCATATTAACCGACTGTATCTAATGCAGATACAGAAATAGACTGGACGCTTTGCATATTAATATAATTTGACATGTGATTGTTTATTAAATTGTCTGAGCGTGACGACTTACATACAGTGCCATTGAAAGTCTGTTTTCATTCTCTATAGCATTTTACAAAGGGCCACATGAGGAACTGGGACTGTTGTGGAGGGCCGGACCAACAACAAATCACTGTTTTAGTAAATACTTACCTACTTACTTACCTACTTACTGAATTACAGACTTACTTATTTCTTACTTACTGACTTAATTACTTCCTACTTACTGACTTACTTACTGACATAATTACTGACCTAATTACTGACCTAATTACTTCTAAATTACTGACTTACTTAGTGACTTAATTCTTACTTACTGACTTACCTACTTAACTTACTTCGTACTTATTGACATACTGAATGACTGACTTACTTCTGACTGACTTACTTACCTACTTACTTACTTACCTGCCTATGTACTATGTATCTTCCTTCCTGACTTACTGACTTTCTTACTTACTGACTTACTTTTTGACGTACTGACTTTCATACTTACTGAATCACTGACTTACTTCCTACTTACTGACTTACTTATTTACTTACTTACTTCTAACTTACCTACTTACTTATTTACCTACCTGCCTACTTACTTACTTCGTACTTACTGACTTACTTACTTAAATACTTACTAACTTCTAACTTACTTAGTTACTTACTGAATTACTTACTGACTTAATTATTACGGACTTTCTTATTTACTGAACCACTGACTTACTTTTTATTTACTGACTTAATTACTTACTTCTTACTTCCTACTTACTGACATAATTAATGACCTAAGTACTTCTAAATAACTGACTTACTTACTGACTTACTTCTTACTTACTGAATTACCTACTTAATTACTTACCTACCTGCCTACTTAACTTACTTCGTACTTACTGACATACTGAATGACTGACTTACTTCTGACTGACTTACTTACCTACTTACTTACTTACTTACTTACCTACCTGCCTATTTACTTCCTTCCTTCCTGACTTACTGACTTACTTTTTGACGTACTGACTTTCATACTTACTGAATCACTGACTTACTTCATACTTACTGACTTACTTATTTACTTACTTACTTACTTACTTACTTACTTACTTCTAACTTACCTACTTACTTATTTACCTACCTGCCTACTTACTTACTTTGTACTTTCTGACTTACTTACTGAAATACTTACTTATTTCTTACTTCTGACTGACTTACTTACTGACTTACCTACTCATTTACTTACCTACCTGCCTATTTACTTACTGACTTATTTTCTGACTTACTGACCTTTATACTTACTGAATCAGTGACTTCTTACTGACTTACTTATTTACTTACTTACTTCTGACTTACTTACTTACTAAATTACTTACTGACTTTCTTATTTACTGAATCACTGACTTCATATTTGCTGACTTACCTACCTACTTACTAACTTCTTACTTACTTACCTACCTCCTTCTTACCTACTTACTGAATTACTTACTGACTTTCTTATTTACTGAATCACTGACTTTCTTATTTACTGAATCACTGACTTTCTTATTTACTGAATCACTGACTTCTTATTTACTGACTTACCTACCTACTTACTTACCTACCGCCTTCTTACCTACTTACTGATTACTTACTGACTTTCTTATTTACTGAATCACTGACATCTTATTAACTGACTTATCTACCCACTTACTTACCTACCTCCTTCTTACCTACTTACTGAATTACTTATTGACTTTCTTATTTACTGAATCACTGACATCTTATTAACTGACTTACCTACCTACTTACTTACTTCTTAGTTACTTACCTACCTACTTACTAACTTCTTACTGAATTACGTACTGACTTTATTTACTGAATCATTGACTTACTTTTTATTTACTGACTTACATACCTGTACTTACTGACTTACCTACTTACTTACTTACTTACTTTTGTACCTACTTACTTACTTACATATCTACTTACTTTTTTCTTACGACTTAATTACTGAATTACTTACTGACTTGCTTCTTACTTACCTACCCACTTTCTAACTTCTTACTTACTTACTAGACGTCCATGTCATGGGTACGACTGACAAGGGACTTGGTGTGTTCAGGCAAACGCGTGGTGTGTTCAGGTGCTAGCGTGGTTTTGCTCCCTTTTATGACAGGGGATGGGATGTTGCGAGCTCGACTTGTTGCCATGGCAGCCAAGGGGCAGTCATTAGCAACCTTCCGCCGGTGGATTAGTGATGCTGTAAAAAAAACATAAGCGCACACACAATTAATCCCACGTAAATACAGCTATTATTCACACACACACACACACACACACACACACACACACACACACACACACACACACACACACACACTAACAAATTTATTGAGCTACACATTATTATTACTATTATTGTTGTTTTATATTATAGATTATATTATAGCAAACTTAAAATTAATGATAATGTGTTAGACGTGCCAACACATGGATGTCGTTTGGGTGTCCATAAATTTTTGCCCGTATTGATATTGTGCATAGCTTGCAGATGTCAGACTAGAATTAAATCATAGACAAATACTGTCCACAGAATTAATCATAGTGAGAAGTGACTTAAGCAGCAAGCCAAGGTAGTGTATCTGGAAGAGTGGGTTCCACACAGCACCACCCAGGGTTCTGCGAGTGTTCTTTTTTCTGATAAATTGGAACACACATTTTTGTTCTAATAATGTTATTTAATGTGTTGCATGATCTGCTAATTTCCTCATTAATTATTGATTGATTATAGCTACATACCTGCCTACTTACTGACTTAGTTCTTACTTATTTACTGACTTACTGACTTCTTACTGACTTAATTACTAACTTCTTACTTACTGACAATTACTGACTTACTTCTTACCTACTGACTTACTTCTTACTGACTTAGTTTTTACTTATTTACTGACTTCTTACTGACTAAATTAATTTCTTACTTCTTGACAATTACTGACTTACAGGGGTTGGACAAAATAACTGAAACACCTGTCATTTTAGTGTTGGAGGTTTCATGGCTAAATTGGACCAGTCTGGTGGCCAATCTTCATTAATTGCACATTGCACCAGTAAGAGCAGAGTGTGAAGGTTCAATTAGCAGGGTAAGAGCACAGTTTTGCTCAAAATATTGCAATGCACACAACATTATGGGTGACATACCAGAGTTCAAAAGAGGACAAATTGTTGGTGCACGTCTTGCTGGCGCATCTGTGACCAAGACAGCAAGTCTTTGTGATGTATCAAGAGCCACGGTATCCAGGGTAATGTCAGCATACCACCAAGAAGGACAAACCACATCCAACAGGATTAACTGTGGACGCAAGAGGAAGCTGTCTGAAAGGGATGTTCGGGTGCTAACCCGGATTGTATCCAAAAAACATAAAACCACGGCTGCCCAAATCACGGCAGAATTAAATGTGCACCTCAACTCTCCTGTTTCCACCAGAACTGTCCGTCGGGAGCTCCACAGGGTCAATATACACGGCCGGGCTGCTATAGCCAAACCTTTGGTCACTCGTGCCAACGCCAAACGTCGGTTTCAATGGTGCAAGGAGCGCAAATCTTGGGCTGTGGACAATGTGAAACATGTATTGTTCTCTAATGAGTCCACCTTTACTGTTTTCCCCACATCCGGGAGAGTTACGGTGTGGAGAAGCCCCAAAGAAGCGTACCACCCAGACTGTTGCATGCCCAGAGTGAAGCATGGGGGTGGATCAGTGATGGTTTGGGCTGCCATATCATGGCATTCCCTTGGCCCAATACTTGTGCTAGATGGGCGCGTCACTGCCAAGGACTACCGAACCATTCTGGAGGACCATGTGCATCCAAAGGCGGTGCCGTGTATCAGTAATGCACCAATACACACAGCAAGACTGGTGAAAGATTGGTTTGATGAACATGAAAGTGAAGTTGAACATCTCCCATGGCCTGCACAGTCACCAGATCTAAATATTATTGAGCCACTTTGGGGTGTTTTGGAGAAGCGAGTCAGGAAACGTTTTCCTCCACCAGCATCACGTAGTGACCTGGCCACTATCCTGCAAGAAGAATGGCTTAAAATCCCTCTGACCACTGTGCAGGACTTGTATATGTCATTTCCAAGACCAATTGACGCTGTATTGGCCGCAAAAGGAGGCCCTACACCATACTAATAAATTATTGTGGTCTAAAACCAGGTGTTTCAGTTATTTTGTCCAACCCCTGTACGTCTTACTGACTTACTTCTTACTGACTTAGTTCTTACTTATTTACTATCTTACTTCTTACTGACTAAATTCATAATTTCTTACTTACTGACAATTACTGACTTACTTCTTACCTACTGACTTACTTCTTACTGACTTAGTTTTTACTTATTTACTGACTTCTTACTGACTAAATTAATTTCTTACTTCTTGACAATTACTGACTTACGTCTTACTGAATTACTTCTTACTGACTTAGTTCTTACTTATTTACTATCTTACTTCTTACTGACTAAATTCATAATTTCTTACTTACTGACAATTACTGACTTACTTCTTACCTACTGACTTACTTCTTACTGACTTTTTACTTACTGACTTACCTCTTACTTAATTACTTACTTTTTACTGACTTCTTACTTACTGACTTACTTCTTACTTACTGACTGACTGACCTACTGACTTACTTCTTACCTTCTGACTTACTTCTTACTGACTTCTTACTTACTGACTTACTTCTTACTTACTTTTTACTGACTTCTTACTTACTGACTTACTTCTTACTTACTGACTGACTGACCTACTGACTTACTTCTTACCTACTGACTTACTTCTTACTGACTTCTTACATACTGACTTACTTCTTACTTACTTATTAACTTACCTTTTTCTTCTTAATTACATTCTTTCTCCTTTCTTTGACTTACTTGCTGACTTACTGATCTTACTTACTGACTGACCTTCTTACTGACCTACTTCTTAATTACTGACTGACCTTACTAACTTACTCCTTACTTAGTAACTTAATTACTAACTTAATTTCTTACTTACTGACTGACTTAATTATTTACTTACTTAGCTACTGACTGACTACTTACTTACTAACTTGCCTACCAACTTATTACCTACTTACTTATTTTTTTCTTCTTAATTGCATACTTTTTTCTTCTTAGTTTCTTACTTCTTACTGACTTACTTATTTGCTGACTTACTTACTGACTTACTGACCTTTTTCCTTACTGACTTACTTCTTACCTACTAACTTACTGACTAAGTAACTTACTCGCTTTTCTACTTACCTTTTGCTTACTTATTTTACTATGCTATACATGTATATTACATTTGACCTGTATGTACTGTATGTAAACCTTTAATAAGCTTTCATGTTTTCTCTATGTCTGTTTATCTTTCCTCCAGGCACTCTGGCTTCTTCTCCTCTCTGAAAACCATACCAGCAGGTAAACCAGCTCCTCTATATTTCCACTAGGTAACCGGGTTCACTCCTAGCGCTGTCTTAATCAGGATTAAACACACACAAATAATGAAGGAACGTATGAACGACTAAAGAATAATATTTATTTCTCTTTAATCTGCTTTAGTTGACTTTAGTCCACTTTTAATTAGTCTCCCTGGGGTTGATTAGAAGCCTGGGTGCTATAGGATCCCGTTCAGAGGGATTGATTATACCCGCTCACGACTTGGCAAGAGCCGAACCGCTCCTTCCCGCAGCTCGCGTGAAACAATGCTCTAACTCTAACGACCTACGATCGCCCTCCAGTTCTCATTCAGTACGCCATTAAAACACTCGCGCGCGATATTTGCGTTCTTAATGGCGGTATGTAAATGATCTACAGCGTGCTTCTCTACCTGCCTCGGCGAATTCTGAGCGTATAAGATGTATGAAAGATGAACAGAGCTTAGAGCACACAGTTATGCTTACTGTAGGTAGGTAGCTATGGGAGAACCCTTGAGAGCTTATTACTCCTCCTATACATCCATCTCCTGCTAAATTAGCATAAAGGTAAAGTCCTGTTTGGGTTAGCGGCGCTCCTCTGTCTCACTCGCTTTGATTCCGCTTGCACAAACATACACCTCTGTTTTAATAATGTAGACCCTGTGTGTATTTTAAGTTCACGTCTAGAATAAATATCACTCTCTGATTACTCTCTCTCTCTCTCTCTCTCTCACTGCATTATAATAGACTCGAGTGCCTTATTAATTTTAATACCATTTTTTTTTTATTTGATCAGCTCTGATGCGGCTCTTACATTATGCCTGGTTCCGCTGAATAAAAAGCAATCACACCAACCTGTCACGTCATGTCCACTTTTAAGGCCATGGTGTTTCTAGACCCTATAAAAATATTATTTTTTCAGTATTATTTTAAAACTATCTGGCAACCAAAATTCTAACACAGTGTACAGAGGGTCGGGCTATTCCCTGTGTGGTGCCTCAACCATTTCCACTGCTCCAGTGTCCAGTGTTGGCATGCTTTACACCACTCAATCAAACCCAATCTGAAACTTAACGTGGTCTGAGGTGCTGTGGTTCCTAAATGGTGGAGTATCTGATTACTGACTGTTGTCCATCTGTTTCTCTGCATGCTTTGTTAGCCCACTTTCATGCTGTTCTTCAATGGACAGGACCCCTACAGGACTACCACAGAGCAGGTATTATTTGGGTGGTGGATCATTCTCAGCACTGCAGTGACACTGACATGGTGGTGGTGTGTTAGTGTGTGTTGTGCTGGTATGATTGGATCCAGACACAGCAGCGCTGATGGAGTGTCCACTCTATTAGACACTCCTACCTAGTTGGTCCACCTTGTAGATGTAAAGTCAGAGACGATCGCTCATCTATTGCTGCTGTTTGATCATCGTCGATCATCTTCTAGACCTTCATCAGTGGTCACAGGACGCTGCCCACGGGCCGCTGTTGGCTGGATGTTTTTGGTTGGTGGACTATTCTCAGTCCAGCAGTGACAGTGAGGTGTTTAAAAACTCCATCAGCATTGCTGTGTCTGATCCACTCATTCCAGCACAACACACACTAACACACCACCACCATGTCAGTGTCACTGCAGTGCTGAGAATGATCCACCACCCAAATAATACCTGCTCTGTAGTGGTTCTGGGAGAGTCCTTACCATTGAAGAACATCATGAAAGGGGGCTAACAAAGTATGCAGAGAAATAGATGGACTACAGTCAGTAATTGTAGAACTACAAAGTGCTTCTATATGGTAAGTGGAGCTGATAAAATGGACAGTGAGTGTAGAAACAAGGAGGTGGTTTTAATGTTATGGCTGATCAGTGTAAGTGGTAATTCAGATTTATCAGCTTAACACAGCCAGGCCGTCTAACATCAAACAGCATATATTACATTCATATAAAACTTCAAATCATTTCATTTCAATTATCTTTATCACTAAGATGCAGCACTGAGGACTGGTGAGTCGATGCCCAGAAGCTGTTAAACCCATTAGCTCGAACTAGTGCGAGAGCGAAAATTAGCTTGTAATTTTAGCAGCGCGTGCAGTTCAGCGTGGATGCCGTAGACATCCAATCCTGAGCTAAATTTACCCTGTGAGCTGTTCTATGGAAAATAGATGAACATGAGATATTTCATGTTTTATCTGCTCAACTTCATTGCATTTATTAATAAACATCCATTCCTGCATTTCAGGCCTGCAACACATTCCAAAGAAAATTGGGACAGGGCCAATTTAGAGCTAGTAATGAGGTGAAAAACTAAATAATTATGTTATTTCAAACAGGTGATTGTAATCATGGTTTGGTACAAAAGCAGCACCCTCACCCTAACCCTAACCCTAACCCAAACCCTAGAGTCTTTGATGAGCAAAGATGATCAGAGGATCTCCAGTTTGCCAACAAATGTGTGAGAAAATGATTGAAACGTTTAAAAACAATGAACCTCAAAGAAAGATTGGAAGGGATTTGCATATTTCTCCCTCTACAGTGCATAATATCATTAAATCATTCAAGGAATCAGGAGGAATTTCTGTGCATAAAGTATAACTGCGCAAGCTTAACCCGAACGCCCGTGATCTTCCATCCCTCAGACGGCACTGCATCAAGAACCGCCACTCAACAATAGCTGATATAACCACATGGGTGAGGGATTACTTTAGCAACCCTTTGTCGAGCACTACAATACAGAGTTACATGCACAAATGCCACTTAAAACTTTACTGTGCAAACAAAGAAGCCTTATGTTAAACATGTCCAGAGCCGGCGTCGACTTCTCTGGGCTCGGAGGCATCTAGGATGGACCATCACACAGTGGAAACGTGTATTGTGATGTATCACATGAATCAGCATTCCAGATCTTTTGGAAAAAAAAAAAAGGAACGCCGTGTGCCGTGTGCTTAGGTGTGACCAAAGACGATAAGGACCATCCAGACTGTTATCAGGAACAAGTCGAAAAGCCAGGGTCTGTCATGGTATGTGGGTGTGTCAGTGCCCTTGGCAAAGGTCATTTACACTTCTGTGATGCAGCATTAATGCTGAAAAGTACATTGAGAACTTAGAGCAACATGTGCTGCCTTCAAGATGTCATCTTTTCCAGGGACGTCCATGCATTTTTCAATAAGGCGATGCAAAACCACATGCTGCACACATTACAAAGGCATGGCCGGGTGAAGAACAGGGTACGGGTACTGGACTGGCCTGCCTGCAGTCCTGACCTGTCCCCAATAGAGAATGTCAACGACCCCGTACTGCTGCACATCTTAAGACGTGTTTGCAAGAAGAATGAGGCAAGCGTGGTGAAAAGGAGTGGCAACATTACAAAGTGGTAAATGCTTTACTGTCCCAACTGTTTTTGGAATGTGTTGCAGGCTTGAAATGCAGGAATGGATGTTTATTAATAAATGAAATATCTCAGGTTCATCCTGTCTGTAAATATAAGAAACTCTGTGTTTTTTATCATTTGCATTTTCTATACCGTCCCAACTTTTTCTGATTTGGGGTTGTAGAATAGAGAAACGAGCTTGGTTGTACCTGTGGGAATCATTGTACGTCCTACAGGATTTAAATCTGATGAAATATCCTGACACGGACAAATCTTCCCCAAGGCAACGGGTTCTCTCTCTCTCTCTGTCTCTCTCTCTCTCTCTCTCTCTCTCTCTCTCTCTCTCTCTCTCACTCACTCACTCTCTCTCTCTCTCTCTCTCTCTCTCACATTCTCTCTCTCTCTCTCTCTCTCTCTCTCTCTCTCTCTTTCTCTCTCTCTCTTTCTCTCTTACAGTCTCTCTCTCTCTCAGTCTCTCCAGAGAGGCTTTTGTTCACAGGAGTTCTGAAACACCCCCCCCATCATTCACAGCCCTCTGGTGCTGAAGCCGCTGTGATCTTGTCATTAGCGGGTCAGTTTTCGGCCGCTGCTGGACGTAAACAATGAGGAGAGAATAAACAGAATGTCCCGAGCCGCGCTGTTGAGGAGGTGCGTTCGCTTCCCCTTAAAGACAGATGGTTTAATCATCTAAGACAAGGTTCCCGGCGGTTTTAGATCCCCAGGATCTCGACGATAAGTCCTTGATTTGGCGTTTTGCTCTTTCTGAGGGTTTAAATAGGGATCAGTTGTTTCGACTTCAGAACCTCGTTCTGCTTGATAATAACAGGAGCTGATGTGTCAAATGATGTGTGTGGACCATCAGGGCTAGAATCCAAGAATAGGCTTCAGCGCCCAGGTGGGATGTTCCGCTAGCACACCAGAGCCGAGATTCTGAACTCCTCGGTTTGAAACTCGGTGTTGCCACCGGTCGGCTGAATTGTTTCCTGCTGATCCTGAACAGTTACAGCAGATGTACACTGCTTCTTTTCACCTACCAGGGCTGTACCACTTACAGAGTCATGCTATGCCCTATATAAATTATTTACCACTACTGCATGTGGCATTTTTTCATAAATTCTGCTGCTCCAGAACAGTTTTCTGCAGATGTGTGCCACTTCTTTTCACCTACCAGGGCTGTACCACGTACAGAGTCATGCTATGCCCTATATAAATTATCTACCACTATTGCAGGCGACCTTTTTTCATAAATTCTGCTGCTTCAGAACAATTTTCTGCAGATGTACACCACTTCTTTTCACCTACCAGGGCTGTACCACGTACAGAGTCATGCTATGCCCTATATAAATTATCTACCACTATTGCAGGCGACCTTTTTTCATAAATTCTGCTGCTTCAGAACAATTTTCTGCAGATGTGCGCCACTTCTTTTCACCTACCAGGGCTGTACCACGTACAGAGTCATGCAGGTGACCTTTTTTCATAAATTCTGCTGCTTCAGAACAGTTTTCTGCAGATGTGCGCCACTTCTTTTCACCTACCAGGGCTGTACCACATACAGAGTCATGCTATGCCCTATATAAATCATCTACCACTACTGCAGGTGACCTTTTTTGATAAAGTCTGACCACAATAATTGGACCTCATCAGAGTCACTCAGGTCTTCATACCTGATCTGCTGGATCCAACCCATTAGCCCAACATCTGACTTGCACAGTTGTTACAAACAGATCTTGCCATATGGGGTGTTCATAATGTTTTGGGTCATCTGTGTAATGAAATGAATCTATTACATGCTCATAAAGCTGCAATTTGAGACAGTTGCTCTTTGGTTGGTCCCTCCCAGACGTAATAGCATTCTTGGCCATCTAACAACCTGTTGGCAGTTCATGGCTTGTCCCTCCTTGGACCACTGTTGGTTGGTACTTGGAAATACGTCAACCCAGTTGTCTGGCCATAATGATCTGGATCTTATCAGAGTCACTTAGGTCTTTATACCTGATCTGCTGGATCCAACCCCAATTAGCTCAACATCCAAAACAGGCCTTGGTTCTAATGTTTTGGCTCATCGGTGTATAATGAAATACTCCTAAAATCATCCATGGTTGATCCCTTTATTGCTTAATTGAAATTTACTCTTTATTCACACTTCATAAGTGAATTTACAAGTCCCAACAGACCTGAAAGGAATTGATTGCACATTGCACATTTAAATAATAATAAGAATAAGTATAATAAAATAAAAACAAGACTGAATGTTGTGGATACCGTTTTAAGGTGGCACCTTCCAGGATGAAGCAGTTACTAAAAAATGAATATAAGAGTAAGTGAATAAATGTGTCTGCTCAGTGGCTCAGGGTAAGACTGTCAGTTTAACATTGATTTGACATTTCGGGTTTGTTCCTGCCTGGGGAAGAAGATAACACTAGCGCTGCGTGTCAGACCCTGAGGTGAAAACAAAACAAGAAATAACCTTAGTAAATAATGGGCCTCTCAATTTCTTCTCACCCAGGGGATTTAAAACAGGAAAATACATGATCAAAGATTTTCTTAACCTCCTTCAAGTCTTCTCATAATTTATTGTCTACAATAAGGTAACACGTACCAACAGTGTTACCAACTTTCGATTTCGTGGAGGGGGTGGGAAAAAGGAGGACGATAGCCAATCTGTCATTCATCCTGGACAACACCTTACATCCACTACATGAGTCTGTCCATTTTATCAGCTCCACTTTGTAGTTCTACAATTACTGACGGTAGTCCATCTGTTACTCTGCATGCTTTGTTACCCCCCCTTTCATGCTGTTCTTCAATGGTCAGGACCCCCACAGGACCACCACAGAGCAGGTATTATTTAGGTGGTGGATCATTCTCAGCACTGCAGTGACACTGACATGCTGGTGGTGTGTTAGTGTGTGTTGTGCTGGTATGAGTGGATAAGACACTGTCACTGCTGCACTGAGAATAGTCCACCAACCAAAAAAATCCAGCCAACAGCGCCCCGTGTGCAGCGTCTTGTGCCCACTGATGAAGGTCTAGAAGATGACCGACTCAAACAGCAGCAATAGATGAGCAATCGTCTCTGACTTTACATCTACAAGGTGGACCAACTAGGTAGGAGTGTCTAATAGAGTGGACAGTGAGTGGACACTCATAGCAGCACATCACACACAGCTCATTATTCAGTGCAACGATCAGGCACTTGAATCATTTTCATTTTTGAAGCAATTTCAATATAGACTCTGTATTTATTTATTTTTTGCTCCACTCTTTTCCACATTAACTATAAAATCAGAACTTAGCATAATTATAAGGATGATCAAGTTAGCCATAACTAAAATTTATTACTGAATTGCTAACTGTGCCACAATGCACAATGTAGGACATGATTACCGATCCCCCCCCCCCCCCCCCCCCCCCAAACCCAGATTAATTTGGGAAAGTGGAACTGCAATTATAGTGCTGGCAAAATCAGAATTAATCAGAATTCTAAAATAAGGATCGAAGCTGAAGTGCTAAGTCAATGCCAAATTGCTAACCGTGCCACAACAATGGATCATATCCAGCTTAAATCTCGCAGTCCCGATGTAACCACATTGACTTTACAAACCAATGTGAACGTCAAGGACCCAGTGTGCTAAGATTTACCAGTGTCTACTTTTTTAATGTCCTTTCACCCTGTTCTTCAATGATCCCCACAGGACCACCACAGAGCAGGTATTATTTGGGTGGTGGATCATTCTCAGCACTGCAGTGACACTGACATGGTGGTGGTGTGTTAGTGTATGTTGTGCTGATATGAGTGGATCAGACACAACAGCGCTGCTGGAGTTTTTAAACACCGTGTCCACTCACCGTCCACTCTATTAGACACTCCTACCTAGTTGGTCCACCTTGTAGATGTAAAGTCAGAGACGATCGCTCATCTATTGCTGCTGTTTGAGTTGGTCATCTTCTAGACCTTCATCAGAGGTCACAGGACGCTGCCCACGGGGCGCCGTTGGCTGGATATTTTTGGTTGGTGGACTATTCTCAGTCCAGCAGTGACAGTGAGGTGTTTAAAACCTCCATCATGATCCACCACCTAAATAATACCTGCTCTGTGATGGTCCTGTGGGGGTCCTGACCATTGAAGAACAGGGTGAAAGGGGGCTAACAAAGCATGCAGTGAAACTGATGGACTACAGTCAGTAATTGTAGAACTACGAAGTGCTTCTATATGGTAAGTTGAGCGGATAAAATGGACAGTGAGTGTAGAAACAAGGAGGTGGTTTTAATGTTATGGCTGATCAGTGTATGTTTCTTTAACAGCAGCAGCAGTGTAGCGTACCAAATCTATGTGATATTTGATAGACAACGCTCTTCCCCATCTTCAAAACGCTAATCGTGGGAACATCACGTGGAGTTCTGGGAAATGTAAGCCATGGTACACTGAAGGACTTCTGGTGAGTTTTGGTGGCACAACACTAACACCTGTCTGTATGTTCCTCTGCGTATAGGCAGTTCATATTTAAATGCCTAAGAGAATCAAACAGATGAACATGAGTTGCAGACGTTCTAACAGATGCAGATATTTCTGTGTGTGAGTGTACGTAATGAAGTAAAGGTGACGCCAAATGACGCTCACCTGCGATGGAGGATCATAATTAAAAATTTCAGTTATTGCCATGGAAACAGGTTGTGTTCTCATGGTGACACAAAAAAGGGGGGGGGGCGTGTATTGGATTATAAGGTTTCCTATGAATCGACCGAACACACAAACACACACACTTATCAGACACACGTTCACTCAAAATCATATATAGCAGTGCTATATATATACTGTATATATATATACACCAACCAGGCATAACATTATGACCACTGACAGGTGAAGTGAATAACACTGATTTATCTCTTCATCACGGCACCTGTTAGTGGGTGGGATATATTAGGCAGCAAGTGAACATTTTATCCTCAAAGTTGATGTTAGACGCAGGAAAAATGGGCGAGCGTGCAGCTCTTGTGGGATGTTCCCGGTCTGCAGTGGTCAGTATCTATCAAAAGTGGTCCAAGAAAGGAACATTGGTAAACCAGCGACAGGGTCATGGGCAGCCAAGGCTCATTGATGCACGTGTGGTCCAATCCAACAGACGAGCTACTGTAGCTTAAATGGCTAAAGAAGTTAATGCTGGTTCTGATAGAAAGGTGTTGGGGAACTTTGTGTCCTGCCATCCACGTCGATGTTACTTTGAGACGTCCCACTTACCTAAGCATTGTTACAGACCATGTACACACTTAATGGAAACAGTATTCACTGATGGGTGTGGCCTCTTTCAGCAGGATGATGCACCCTGCCACAAAGCAAGAATGCTTCAGGAATGGTTTGACTTGGCCTCCAAATCCCCCAGATCTCAATCCAACTGAGCATCTGTGGGACGTGATATCTTGGTACCAGATACCACAGCACACATGCAAGGTGTCTAGTGGAGTCCATGTGGTCATAATGTTATATATATATATATATATATATATATATATACACACATATACACTCATGCAGTACTACATGTATTATCACTTTATTTTATGCCTCCCCTGTCTCTTTCTCTCTCTCTCTCTCTCTTTCTCTCTCTCTCTCTCTCTTTCTCTGTGTGTCAGTGTCATTTTTGATAAATATCACGAGAAGGTTTCACTACACCACACTAACTCAAGCTCAGCAGCCACATTTTATAGTTTGGTTATCCACCCCGTAGCAAAACCCATCAGTCTACAGCAATACAGACTAAATCAGTCACATCCTGCCTCTCACACACTAACAATTCCTGACTCACAGGGTTATAATGGTTTTTAGTTAATACAAGCCATAACATTTAAACCACAAACAAAGTTTTTATTTGAGTTATGCACTGATCAGCCATAACATTAAAACCACCTCCTTGTTTCTACACTCACTGTCCATTTTATTAGCTTCAAATACCATATAGAAGCACTTTGTAGCTCTACAATTACTGACTGTAGTCCATCTGTTTCTCTACATACCTTTTTAGCCTGCTTTCACCCTGTTCTTCAATGGTCAGGACCCCCACAGGACCACTAGAGAGCAGGTATTATTTAGGTGGTGGATCATTCTCAGCACTGCAGTGACACTGACATGGTGGTGGTGTGTTAGTGTGTGTTGTGCTGGTATGAGTGGAGTTTTTAAATACCGTGTCCACTCACCGTCCACTCTATTAGACACTCCTACCTAGTTGGTCCACCTTGTAGACGTAAGGTCAGAGACGATCGCTCATCTATTGCTGCTGTTTGAGTGGGTCATCTTCTAGACCTTCATCAGTGGTCACAGGACGCTGCCCACGTGGCGCTGTTGGCTGGATATTTTTGGTTGGTGGACTATTCTCAGTGCAGCAGTGACAGTGAGGTGTTTAAAAGCTTCCTCAGCGCTGCTGTGTTTTATCCAGTCATACCACCATGTCAGTGTCACTGCAGTGCTGAGAATGATCCACCACCTAAATAATACCTACTCTGTGGTGGTCCTTGGAGAGTCCTGACCATTGAAGAACAGCATGAAAGGGGGCTAACAAAGTATGTAGATAAACAGATGGACTACAGTCAGTAATGGTAACTATATGGTAAGTGGAGCTGATAACATGGACAATGTGTGTAGAAACAAGGAGGTGGTTTTAATGTTATGGCTGATCAGTGCATAACTCAAATAAAAACTTTGTAGCTTAAACATTTAATGCATTTTAAATCCTAATCAGGGTCACCCAGAAATATTGCACACAAGGCAGGAAAACTCCCCCCAGACAGGAAGCCAAACTATTACACCCATCATTTATTTATTGACTTTTATTGTGGCTTTTGGTTTGGGTCCACTTGTTCACCCAGGAACAATTTGGGAAACCAGTTCAAGAGTTCAAGAGAGGCTTTATTGTCTATTCAGCTGTATACAAGTACATATTGAAACGAAACAACGTTCCTCCAGGACCAGGGTGCAACATAGAACAAAAAGTGCAAGACAATATAATACACAGTGACTTTGGTCCGGACCACACAGCGTACAATTTTTCCAAAAAAGACCTGGAATGCTGATTCATCTGACCACAATACACGTTTCCACTGTATGATGGTCCATCCTAGATGCCCCCGAGCCCAGAGAAGTCGATGCTGCTTCTGGACATGGTTAACACAAGTCTTCTTTTTTGCACAGTAAAGTATTAAGTGGCATTTGTGCATGTAACTCTGTATTGTAGTGCTCGACAAAGGGTTGCCAAAGTAATCTCTCACCCATGTGGTTATATCAGCTATTGTTGAGTGGTGGTTCTTGATGCAGTGCCGTCTGAGGGATGAAAGATCACGGGCGTTCAGGTTAAGCTTGCGCCCTTGGCTTTTACGCAATGAAATTCCTCCTGATTTCTTGAATGGTTTAATGATATTATGCACTGTAGAGGGAGAAATATGCAAATCCCTTCCAATCTTTCTTTGAGGTTTATTGTTTTTAACATTTCAATCATTTTCTCAGGCATTTGTTGACAAACTGGAGAACTTCTGATCATCTTTACTCATCAAACACTCCATGGTTAGGGTTAGAGCTAGGGTTAGGGTTAGGGTGCTGCTTTTGTACCAAACCATGATTACAATCACCTGTTTGGAATCACATCATTATTTAGATTTTTCACCTCATTACTAGCCCTAAATTGCCCCCGTCCCAACTTTTTTCTTGGTTTAAATCTGATTGAAGCCCAAAATCAACATCCAGAAACACTGATGACTTTTCTGCAAAAGTCTGGCACAAAGTAGTTCGCTTTTCGGAATCTGGAATCTAACAGAGGTCTATATTAGTCTTGCAGATTTGTGAGTTCATTCCTCACATTAGGTCAGGTTATTAAAGTTAACCCCCACCCATACTCCAGTACTTCAGATCTCTGTACTTTAGATCTTCTGTTTCCTTCTGATACACCCCACCCCTACCCGTTCTACCCATGCACAGCGTCGGATTTCTGCAGCCGTACCCTAAATCACACTACACGTGCTGCTTGGGGAAATGGTTCTGGGGGTTACTGCTATGTTAAATGTTGATGGAGGAGCTGTTCCTGTTGTTTATTGCTGTGGGATTTTGGAGTTATTTGGGGAGGGGTTGTTGCTTTGGGATTGTTAATGATGTTCGCTGCTGGTGCAGATGATGCAGTGGAATTAGGGTAGTCGGTACGGTTGCTACAGCTGTGGAATTGCTGTTGGGGAGTGCCAAGTTATTGATGGTAATAGGGTGTTATTGCTGGAGGGGAATTGTTCATTGGGGGGTTGATGCTGAAGGGTTAAAGTATTTCTGAGAGTAAGTGTGTAGATGTTAGTGGAAGGAATTTATTGATGGGATTGATGGAGTGTCGGCGAGTTATGGCAGGTGTAGCGAATAACATTTGATGAGGCGCAGGGAAGGCTTTGAAGTGGAGTTCAAAGAGAAAAAACACTTTCCATCCAAATGCATCTCCTCTACCGCTAAAAACTGACCAAACAGAGGACGTTACACCCTGACCTGTCGAGGCATGGACTCCACTAGACTCCTACCTACCAAGATGTTAGCAGCAGATCCTTTGGATCTGACTTGTTTGTCCAGCACATCCCACAGATGCTCGATTGGATTGAGATCTGGGGAATTTGGAGGCCAAGTCAACACCTCATACTGGTTGTTGTGCTCCTCAAACCATTCCTGAAGCATTCTTGCTTTGTGGCAGGGCGCATTATCCAGAGGGCACAGTCATTTGTAGGTGGTACCTGTCAAAGTAACATCCACATGGATGGCAGGACCCAAGGTTTCCCAGCAGAACATTGCCCAAAGCATCACACTGCCTCCGCCGGCTTGCCTTCTTCCCATAGTGCATCCTGGTGCTTTGTGTTCCTCAGTTAAGCGACGTACACGCACCCGGCCACTAGTACTAGTTAATCAGACGGTTGTTGGCTCAAGCCACACCACTGCCAGGTTGCCCAGCTGTTGGGATCCCAGCTTCTTTTGGTCTGAGCACAGGGTCACCCATTGTATGGCGCCCCTGGAGCCAAGAGGGTTAAGGGCCTTGCTCAAAGGCCCAACAGTGGCTGCATGTCAGAGCCAGGATTTAAACCCTCAACCTTATAGTTGGTAACCCACAGCTCTACCCACTAGGTTATCACAGCTCATTGTTTTTTAAAACGTTTAAGACGCTCTTTCTTTTCCTCCTAAGGCAGTTGTAGCTTAGTGGTTAAGGTACTGGACTAGTAATCAGAAGGCTGTCGGTTCAAGCCCCACCGCTGCCAGGTTGCCACTGTTGGGCCCTTGAACAAAACCCTTACCCCTCAATTGCTTAGACTGTATACTGTCACAATGCAGCTTTTGGTCTGAGCGCAGGGTCACCCATTGTATGGCGCCCCTGGAGCCAAGAGGGTTAAGGGCCTTGCTCAAGGGCCCAACAGTGGCTGCATGGCAGAGCCAGGATTCAAAACCTCAACCTTATAGTTGATAACCCACAGGTCATTGGTTTAGTGTATTAAGCTATGTCAAGCATTTTTAAAGCATTTAAGACTCTTTTGCTTCTCCTCCTAGGGCAGTTGTAGCTTAGTGGTTAAGGTACTGGACTAGTAATCAGAAGGCTGTCGGTTCAAGCCCCACCGCTGCCAGGTTGCCACTGTTGGGCCCTTGAACAAAACCCGTACCCTTCAATTGCTTAGACTGTATACTGTCACAATGCAGCTTTTGGTCTGAGCGCAGGGTCACCCATTGTATGGCGCCCCTGGAGCCAAGAGGGTTAAGGGCCTTGCTCAAAGGACCAACAGTTTTGCATGTCAGATCTGGGATTTGAACCCTCAACCTTATGGTTGGTAACCCAACTCTCTCGCTTCTCCATTATTTCTGTACGTCATATCAAACCGTTTGTCTCATTGGAGGTGCTTTGAAAAAATCAGTGGCAAACTGGGTCAAAGTTCAATCAGGGAAGCTAAGCAGAACTGTTACACTCCATCTAAAACAATGTTACTGAATATTGTAAGTTGGTGTTTTTTGAGGGTTTGGGGGTGTTAAAGAGTGGATTGATCCTTGATTGCTAGTAATAGGGGTTTTGTTGGGAAGCTGAAGACTATACTAGATTGACGATTGATTTAGGATGGTAAGAGACGGTTTGTTGTTGCATGGGGGATTGTTATTGGTGAGAGCGTTGCTGTTTCTCACATTCCTCACGTACTTAAAATCTTATTTTGCAGTTTGCATAAGGATCTGAAACTAACTAGTGTGACAGATTTACACCCTTGAAAGTACCCGCTCAGCTATAAAAAATGTTAATTTTAGAATTCCTGAGAGAATAGGAGTTAGCCCGGTTATAACCTAACGTAAACCTTTTATAATCATTTTGTACTTTAAAAGTACTCCTGGCAATATCTTTAGCCTTTAGCCTTAGTAGGGTGGCCACATTCATAGCCACAAAAAGGAGGACATCATACCAGGAACAGGGGGACATGATACTGCAACACACAGAATGAAACGATAACCCATATAACAGAGTTTTTGACCAATTTAAGCAAGAATTCTATAACAAATTACTGTTTTACTCACTAAATGTTGTGTCAACTTTTGATATTTAAGTCAGTTCCTCGCAGCCTCCAAAAGTTTACTTTTTGGCATTTTCACAGCGTTCCTGAGCATGAGAACTGAGTGACTAACTCTATTAGAGGTGTATACAGACCAGAGCGAGCGGGCGAAATTCAACCACCCAATCGCAGACTAGCATTTAGAGGGCGGACCTTCTGCGATTGGCCAGTCGTAGCACTATAAGCAGTCAAATGAGGCTGTTAAACCAATGAAATACAAAGCATTTGTTTGACATGTACCTGAGCCAATGACAGATAATATTGATCAAAAATTAAACCAGTTCACTCCAAAAGGAGGATTTTTAAGTGTCCGTGCTAGCGTTGCGTGGAAGGAGGACTGGCAGCTGAAAAGCCGGACTGTCCGACCTAAAACCGGACGGCTGGCCACCCTAAGCCTTAGACGTCTGAATAAATGCTTCATATGACATTTTACGAATAAAAAATTTACGTTTCTTCAAGTTACATGTATGTACATGTGGAGAAATCAGACTATTTATATAGTCTATGTTTTTATGCCAGAAGCCAAGCTCTTGCATTAAGTTGAATGCTAAGCTATGCTAATAATCTTGGCTTCTTTTAAATAAACTAGCCACTTCTAAGGCATAAACAGTACACAAACAATTCCCACAATCTAAATTAAACACCTAAATAAATCATTTATGCACTTGTATGTGTATATATTCGTATAAATACTTGTCATGTAGCATGTCCAGACATGTTCAGGCATGTGGAGGTTTATTTGAAATGATAAATGTCATATCTAAAATATGATTATTGCTATCTTGTGATTATTTTATGTGATGAATCAAGGAAATATTCATATGAGAGGACATGCTGGCTTACAAGTTATGACTAGCTTAGCTGTATTGGAATCATATTCCTAGTGAGCTCATAGGTTTGTATATACACTATATTGCCAAAAGTAATTGAGTGACTCCCATTCTTAATTCATAGGGTTTAATATGATATTTAATATGTGTATAGCTGCACCCTTTGCAGCTATAACAGCTTCAACTCCTCTTGCAAGGCTTTTCACAAGGTTTAGGAGTGTGTTTATAGGAAGCGCGTTTGTGAGGTCAGACACTGATGTTGGACGAGAAGGCCTGGCTCACAGTCTCCGCTCTAATTCATCTCAAAGGTGTTCTAACATGTTGAGGTCAGGACTCTGTGCAGGCCTCAAGTTCTCAAGAACTCAAGTTCTTCCACACCAAACTGGCTCATCCACGTCTTTATGGATCTTGCTTTGTGCACATGTTGGAACAGGAAGGGTTGGGGGCATGAAATTTTCCAAAATCTCTTGATATGCTGAAGCATTAAGAGTTCCTTTCACTGGAACTAAGGGGCCGAGCCCAACTCCTGAAAAACACCCCCCACACCATAATCCCCCCTCCACCAAACTTAACACTCGGCGCAATGCAGTCAGACAAGTACCGTTCTCCTGGCAACCGCCAAACCCAGACTCGTCCATCGGATCGCCAGGCGGAGAAGCGTTATTCGTCACTCCAGAGAACACGTCTCCACCGCTCTAGAGTCCAGTGGTGGCGTGCTTTATACCACTGCATCTGACGCTTTGCATTGCGCTTGGTGATGTAAGGCTTGGATGCTGCTGCTCGGCCATGAAAACCCATTCCATGAAGCTCTCTACACACTGTTCTTGAGCTAATCTGAAGGCCACATGAAGTTTGGAGGTCTGTAGCGATTGACTCTGTAGAAAGTTGGCGACCTCTGCGCACTATGTGCCTCAGCATCCGCTTACCCGCTCTGTCATTTTACTTGGCCTAACACTTCGTGGCTGAGTTGCTGTCGTTCCCAATCGCTTCCACTTTGTTGTAATACCACTGACAGTTGACTCTGGAATATTTAGTAGCGAGGAAATTTCACGACTGGACTTGTTGCACAGGTGACATCATATCACGGTACCACGCTGGAATTCACTGAGCTCCTGAGAGTGACCCATTCTTTCACTAATGTTTGTAGAGGCTGGATGCCTAGGTGCTTGGTCTTATACACCTGAATTCAATTATTTGGATGGGTGAGTGAATACTTTGAGCAATATAGTGTATCTCTATATGATACTGCTATTATGTTGTGATTTTCTTAATAGATTTTTAATGCTATCAATCCATTTTATAATTAGCATTATGCTACTATGCTTTTGTTTTCAGTAAGATAGGTGTGTTTTACAGATATGGGTAGGTTTTATATAATAATATGCATATGAATAACTTGATTTTACTTCCAGTATTTAAATATGGTATATCACAAGATGTGTTCTTACTCTTTTCCAACTAGTTATTTGGATAGTTTGACTTTTTAGCATGTGTTGCTATTGTTAGCACCCATGTCTATGCTATTGTACCTGGGCTACAACAAATAACCGGTCAAAATAGTGGTAAATTGAGTGATGTACACTATTGTTGTTGGAAAATCCCTTCAAGCCTAGTAATAAATGGACATTTCTACCCGAACCCCCTTGTTGCCATTCTGACTTCAACAATGAACCTTTGACCTCTGACATTTGACTTCTGAGGCCTTGAGATCAAAAGCAGATCTGACTCAACAAGAAACTCTGTGTTTGTACAACCCTAAATCAGAAAAAGTTGGGACACTGTGGAGAATGCAATAAATTACTTTACTTATATTTCATTGCGGACTTTATGGACCCAAGATATTTCATGTTTTATCTGCTCAACTTCATTTCATTTATTAATAAACATCCATTCCTGCATTTTAGGCCTGCAACACATTTCAAAAAAAGTTGGTACAGGGGCAATTTAGGGCTAGTAAAATAATGATGTGATTCCAAACAGGTGATTGTAATCATGGTTTGGTACATAATATCATTAAACCATTCAAGGAATCAGGAGGAATTTCTGTGCATAAAGGCCAAGGGCGCAAACTTAACCTGAACGCCCGTGATCTTTCATCCCTCAGACGGCACTGCATCAAGAACCACCACTCAACAATAGCTGATATAACCACATGGGTGAGGAATTACTTTGGCAAACCTTTGTCGAGCACTACAATACAGAGTTACATTCACAAATGCCACTTAAAACTTTACTGTGCAAAAAAGAAGCCTTATGTTAACCATGTCCAGAAGCGACATCGACTTCTCTGGGCTCGGAGGCATCTCGGATGGACCATCATACAGTGGAAACGTGTATTGTGGTCAGATGAATCAGCATTCCATGTCTTTTTTGTAAAAATGGACGCCGTGTGCTCCGGACCAAAGACGAAAAGGACCATCCAGACTGTTATCAGGAACATGTCCAAAAGCCAGGGTCTGTCATGGTATGGGGTTATGTCAGCGCCCTTGGCAAAGGTCATTAACACTTCTGTGATGGCAGCATTAATGCAGAAAAGTACATTGAGATCTTAGAGCAACATGTGCTGCCTTCAAGACATCATCTTTTCCAGGGACGTCCGTGCATTTTTCAACAAGACGATGCGAAACCACATGCTGCACACATTACAAAGAGGGTACGGGTACTGGACTGGCCTGCCTGCAGTCCTGACCTGTCCCCATACTGTTGCACATCTTAAGACGTGTTTGCAGGAAGAATGAGACAAAATAAAAGCTGAAACACTAAATCACTTGGTATTTTCGGTGCCAAAACATCTTTTAAGTGTGGTGAAAAGGAATGGCAACATTACAAAATGGTAAATGCTTTACTGTCCCAACATTTTTTTGGATTGTGAAATATCTCAGGTTCATCCTGTCTGCAATCAAATAAATCAAAGTAAATGTAAATGTAATGTGTAAATGTAAACTCTGTGTTTTTTAATTGCATTATTCATACTGTCCCGACTTTTTTTTTTTTACTGATTTAGGATTGTATGTTTCTACACTGCATGCTAGCTGCTGTGAAAAGCCCTAAAAGAGGTGTTACCTAAACCTTAACACTTAAAACGGCATGTCAAAACACTCGATTTAACACATACACACACACACACACACACACACACACACACACACACACACACACACACACACACACACACACACACACTTCTGCTCATATGAATATGCAGACAAGATGATTTTGAGTCTAATTGTATCCATCCTTCTTCTTGCTGTCCGTCCTCTAACTCTTTTACCTGTAACTCTTCTAAGCATGGTTGTCTTATCCAATAAATTCATTCTTTCTCTAATTGTATCCATCCATTTTGTTGCTGTCCGTCCTCTTCCTCTTTTACCTTTTACTCCTCCAAGCATGATGCTCTTCTCTAGTAAATTCATTCTTACTCTAGTTGTATCCATCCTTCTTGTTGCTGTCCGTCCTCTTCCTCCTACCTGTAACTCTTCCAAGCATGATCATTGTCTCCAGTACATTCATTCTTCCTCTAATTGTATCCATCCTTCTTCTTGCTGGCCGTCCTCTTCCTCCTTTACCTTTAACCCTTTCAACTATGAATCTCTTCTCTAGTAAATTCATTCTTCCTCTAGTTTTATCCATCCACTTTGTTGCTGTCCGTCCTCTTCCTCTTTTACATTTAACCCTTTCAATTATAATTCTCTTCTCCAGTAAATTCATTCTTTCTCTAATTGTATCCATCCACCTTGTTGCTGTCCGTCCTCTTTCTCTTTTACCTTTTACTCCTCCAAGTACGATCGTGCTCTCCAGTACATTAATTCCTCTAGTTGTATCCATCCTTCTTGTTGCTGTGCGTCCTCTTTCTCTTTTACCTGTAACTCTTCCAAGCATGATTGTCTTCTTAAATAAACTAGTTCTTCTCATAATGTGTCCAAAATAATAGAGCTTTAGTTTGGTTGTTTGGGGTTCAAGTGAGAGATCCATTTGTTTATATGCGGTACCAAAGTTTAAAGACACTGATGATCTTCCTGCTCTGCTTTTTATCATTCATAACGCTTTAACATCCAAAAACAATGGGTTCTGATCTTTGTTTGAAGAGACAGTTCTACACAACTGTTCTAATGGACTGTGTTGTATTTCCTACGTGCTTGATTCTTTGATGTTAATAATTGATTTAAGTAGGCAAAAGCTATCCACCACTTTGACCTCTTCTCCATCAGTGGTCAAGTTAGTGGTCTGCACTGTTGTCTTCTTCATATTGAGCTAAGGTCCCATCTTTTCAGGCTGGTCTTTTCAAAATACGTTTTGTATATTGTATCGTGAGTTGACTCAGACTCTAGCCTAAAGACTCGTGACTTGACTCGGACTCTAGCCTAAAGACTCGTGACTTGACTCGGACTCTAAGCTAAAGACTCGTGACTTGACTCGGACTCTAGCCTAAAGACTCGTGACTTGACTCGGACTCTAGCCTAAAGACTCGTGACTTGACTCGGACTCTAGCCTAAAGACTCGTGACTTGACTCGGACTCTAGCCTAAAGACTCGTGACTTGACTCGGACTCTAAGCTAATGACTCGTGACTTGACTCGGACTCTAGCCTAAAGACTCGTGACTTGACTCGGACTCTAGCCTAAAGACTTGTGACTTGACTCGGACTCTAGCCTAAAGACTTGTGACTTGACTCGGACTCTAGCCTAAAGACTCGTGACTGGACTAGGACTCTAGCCTAAAGACTCGTGACTTGACTCGGACTCTAGCCTAAAGACTCGTGACTCGACTCGAACTCTAGCCTAAAGATTGTGACTTGACTCGGACTCGTATTTTGTGACTTGTGAACATCTCTGGTATGTGACGAGGCACCCACATGACCTGACCAGCAATTCACAACCACCCATATAGCCCTTGATTATAGGAGTTTTTGAGTAAATGGGTTTTACTACTAGAGTGTTCACTAGCAAACACTCTAGTGTTTGCTAGTGTTTCCTAGCAAACATATATGTAAATTCTGACTACATGATGAAGGACTCCTGCCTCCGAGTCGGCCATAGGTTGCCTGATTCTATCGGCTCATTAGTGATGTGAGTAAATGCTTTGATTGGTTATTGACTCAGTAAGCATGAAAAATGGGCCCTGTCATTGGATACAGAGTATTACAACGGAAAGGAAATCCAGACATTAAGTCTAGTCCAGTCTGGACTATCAATTATTTTCAATGGCCAGTCGAATTTAACTAAGTATGCATTAAAATATGAGGCTGAATGGGTTTTAGGGAAAAAAAAACACCTCAACTTTATGACTTAATTAGGCACAAGTTAGGGTAAAGATTAATCGTAGGGCCGAGTAATTAACTCTTTAATTGCTCGATTGCTAATTGCCCCCTACGTTAAAGACAGCTCGCAAATGGAACCAGTCTGAGCAAATTAATTTGGTAATTGTGTTTACAATCGAATGAGCTCAACCACTCGACATAATGAGAAAAGAAATACAAAGCATTTGTCCATAACTAAACAGTATGACATCTTTGGGTTGACTTTTGACTCATTGACAAGCGAGCGTTTTCACGTCTGCGGTCTCGACCCAGTTTCTCATGGGCTGACTCCCGATTGACTCATACTCCCTAAATAAGCGTTCTACATAGTGACAGCGGTAATGGCTTCCCCAGCCTGGTCTCGTCTGTTATGTATCCAATCAGGAGCCATTTAGGATCGACCCCCACAGGGCCCCCACAGGACCACCACAGAGCAGGTATTATTTAGGTGGTGGATCATTCTCAGAACTGCACTGACACACATGGTGGTGGTGTGTTAGTGTGTGTTGTGCTGGTGTGAGTGGATAAGACACAGCACCTCACTGTCACTGCTGGACTGAGAATAGTCCATCAACCAAAAACATCCAGCCAACAGCGCCCCGTGGGCAGCGTCCTGTGACCACTGATGAAGGTCTAGACCAGATGAGCGATCCTCTCTGACTTTACGTCAACAAGGTGGACCAACTAGGTAGGAGTGTCTAATAGAGTGAACAGTGAGTGGACACGGTATTTAAAAACTCCAGCAGCACTGCTGTGTCTGATCCACTCATACCAGCACAACACACACTAACACATCACCACCATGTCAGTGTCACTGCAGTACTGAGAATGATCCACCACCTAAATAATACCTGCTCTGTAGTGGTCCAGGGAGAGTCCTGACCATTAAAGAACAGCATAAAAGGGGGCTAACAAAGCATGCAGAGAAACAGATGGACTACAGTCAGTAATTGTAGAACCACTATTGTAGAAAAATCCAGCTAACACACTTGCCAGCACATTATCCGTACATTTACATAATTCTGATTTACAGGGCAGAGCTTTGAAGAATGCACTATGACGTCTAGCAAAAGTATTAAATCTGTCAAAAAAAATCTGCGAACACTGTTTGGTAAATCTGATTTACAACTGAGATATCTGAAAGAATTTAGGGGGAGAGCGAACAGAATAATCCAAAAGCTGGAATGAGGCTGTAAAGGCAAGGATTGTTAACATTAAAACTTATGAACCAGTCTGGACTTTAATATTTTAGGTAGCCAATTGACCTTTAACTAACTGTGTATTGCCAAAAATGGACCAGCACCAAGCTACCTTAGAGAACTCTAAGCCACAAGTCTCGCTCATCCTGATCCTCCACCCAGAGCAGGTATTATTTAGGTGGTGGATCATTCTCAGCGCTGCAGTGACACTGACATGGTGGTGGTGTGTTAGTGTGTGTTGTGCTGGTATGAGTGGATCAGACACATCAGCGCTGCTGGAGTTTTTAAATACAGTGTCCACTCACTGTCCGCTCTATTAGACACTCCTACCTAGTTGGTCCACCTTGTAGATGTAAAGTCAGAGACTATCGCTCATCTATTGCTGCTGTTTGAGTTGGTCATCTTCTAGACCTTCATCAGTGGTCACAGGACGCTGCCCATTGGTGGACTATTCTCAGTCCAGCAGTGACTGCATTGCTGTGTCTTATCCACTCATACAAGCACAACACACACTAACACACCACCACCATGTCAGTGTCACTGCAGTGCTGAGAATGATCCACCACCCAAATAATACCTGCTCTGTAGTGGTCCAGATGGACTACAGTCAATAATTGTAGAACTACAAAGTGCTTCTATATGGTAAGTGGAGCTGACAAAATGGACAGTGTGTGTAGAAACAAGGAGGTGGTTTTAATGTTATGGCTGATCAGTGTAATTGGTCAGTTTCTAAATGACCCTCGCATCTAAGACAGCTCACAAATGGAATGAATCTGAGCAGCTGGTAATTTGGTAATTGTGTGTCTACAACTAAATGAACTTCACCACTTAGCACATAGCACTAATGAACCCTTTTGTTTGTTCGTTTCTCGTGATAATGACAGAACATCTATAAAATCCTATAAACAGACATTCATCAGAGGTGTTTTCGCAGCTTAAATGCCCTTCTAATGGCTTTTTAATTGGAATCTTTATTGTTGTCGGGTCCTCCAGGGTACAAACCTGGAATAAAACCTCGAGTAAATGGCTTTTAAGAAGCTTACGTTTGTCACGTGGGAAGAAAGGGACACAAATGCAGAAGTAAAATTATATAAAAAGATATTTTATTTAATTAATAAGGACAACAGAAAAGGTAAACAGCAAACATAAAATAAAACAAAACCCAATCGGAAACTCCGACGGAAGCTGACAAACACAGATCTGAAAAAGAGAAAAACAAATGAGAAAGGTTACACAACGGTAGAGTGTGGATTCGAACCGGGGATGCTGGCGTGACTACCGATTTCTCTCCGGAGTTGCCACCCAGCGGTTGCAGAATCCAATGTTCCGTTTAACTAAAGGCACTGATGCCGGAATTACCACCAACGCTAAAATAGCGCGGAGTGAAAGCCGCTAAAGCTAAAGTTAGCGTTTTTAAAGAGACCACGATAAAGAGTCTGCCCAGCAACTACACGAGAGCTGGGCAGCTGTAGAGAGTGTGGATTCGAACCGGGGATGTTGGCGTGACTACCGAATACTTTCCGGAGTCGCCACCCAGCGGTTGGAGAATCCAATGTTCTGTTTAACTAAAGGCACTGATGCCTAGGAGATAACCAGCGCTACTAGAGCACTGAGTGAGACCGCTAAGCTAAAGCTAGCGCTGAAACAAACAGCAGTTCGAGGACTGCGCGGCGTCGCACCACACTATTTCTAAGAGGCAGAAAGTAAACCCTCATTACCTCAAACCTTGCGGTTTTACTTACCCTAATGGCCTAGCGCCACCAGGGCTACCACCTATGGCTAAACAACAGTGTGGACGAGCTGCCACAAGAGACCACAAACAAACAAAGGTGCGACACCCACTGCTGTGTAGAGCTGGCTTAAATAGCCAGCCCCACAGCTGTGGGTGATCAGCACTAATTGGGAGGTCTGGTATAAGAGCCCTTTGTTTGCTGAGCTCTGTAACGTCTGTTTCGCTGGGAACCCGGGGCACGTTCACCAGCTACCACAGACCTCGTTATAGAACCCCCTCCTCTAGGGACAGCTCCTGAGGTCCCAAGACCCGCAGCACGGTTCCGTCGGAACTCGCGGATCAGTTCAGGGTCCAGGATCTGACGAGCCGGTACCCATGAACGTTCCTCAGGGCCGTAACCTTCCCAATCCACCAAGTATTGGGTACTACCCTGAACCTTCCTGCTGTCAAGTAACCGGCGAACCGTGAAGGCAGGGGCACCCTGGATGATACGAGGGGCGGGAGGTTGGGGAGGGGGTAAAACTCCCCCGCACATAAATGGTCGGAGATGGGAGACATGGAAGGTTGGATGCACTTTCATGCGGGGAGGAAGCTCCAACCTATACGTCACCGGGTTAATCCGCCTTACCACCTTGAACGGGCCAATGTACTTGGGTGCCAACTTATGTGGAACACCTCGAACGGGGAGATCCCTCGTTGAAACAAGTACTCGTTGGCCTGGCCGGAAGGTAAGAGCCGGCTGCCGCCTGCGGTCAGCTTTGCGCTTCACAGAGCGCTGGGTGGCCACAAGTGCCTGCCTAGCTTTGCGCCAGGCGGCGCGGCAGCGGCGGACCTGAAGCTGTACAGACGGGACCGCTACCTGCTGCTCTTGCTCAGGAAAGAGCGGAGGAGGGTACCCGAACTGAGCTTCAAACGGTGACATGCCGATCGCCGAATGATGCAGGGTGTTGTGAGCGAACTCTGCCCACATCAGCTTATCCGACCACGTGGTCGGATTCCCTGCCGTCAGGCACCTGAGCATCTTGCTCAGATCCTGGATAAGCCTTTCCGACTGCCCATTCGACTCCGGGTGGTAACCGGAGGATAAGCTGGCCTTCGCGCCAATAATTTGGCAAAAGGCCCGCCAGCACTGGCTCACAAACTGTGGGCCCCGATCTGACACAATGTCTGAGGGGACCCCATGTGCTCTCACCACATGATTCAGAATGATCTGCGCAGTGCCCATGGCGGATGGTAGCTTGGGCAGTGGGATAAAGAGGCAAGATTTGGTAAACCGGTCGACAATTACCAATACCGCCGTGAACCCTCTGGACTTAGGCAAGCCTGTCACAAAGTCCAGGGCAATGTGGGACCACGGTCTAGCCGGTATTGGCAACGGATGAAGAAGGCCCCTGGGGCGCTCTCTGGGACTCTTGTTAAGAGCACACACAGAGCAGGCACGGACAAAGTCACGTACCTCATTCTCCATCCCCGGCCACCAAAATCTTCGGCGCAGCAAGACCAGGGACTTAGTCACGCCTGGGTGCGCCGCAAATGGGGAAGCATGAGCCCACTCGAAGACCTGACGCCGTACGGATGAAGGTACGTACAGTCTGTCAGGAGGTCCCCCACCGGGGTCGGGTTCAGCCCGTTGGGCGTCCCGAATGACCTTTGATATGCCCCATGTGATTGGGGCCGCTATCTGGGTCGAGGGGATCACGGGATCAGGTCCGGTCTCCGGCCTGGTCGGTTCCCACTGTCTAGACAGAGCGTCCGGTTTGACGTTTTCGGACCCCGGTCTATAAGACAGTGTAAAATTGAACCTTCCAAAAAATAAGGACCACCGGGCCTGACGGGAGTTCATCCTCTTGACTTGCTGGATGAATGACAGATTTTTGTGATCCGTCCAGACAAGAAAAGGATGTTTGGCCCCCTCGAGCCAGTGTCGCCACTCCTCTAACGCCAACTTAATGGCCAAGAGTTCCCTGTCTCCAACCGGGTAGTTCCGCTCGGCTGGAGTCAGGCGGTGCGAGAAGAAGGCACATGGATGTAGCTTCTTCCCCGGCCCCACTCTTTGGGACAAAACTGCCCCAGCCCCGACCTCGGAAGCATCCACTTCGACAACGAAGGGTTCCTCTGGGTCGGGCAACTGCAAGACGGGAGCAGTCGTCAAGAGTGTTTTTAGCTTGTCGAAAGCTTGCTGGGCCTGCACCGTCCATTGGAACGGACCTTTGCCTGTGAGGTCCGTTAACGGGGCGGCGACTGAGCTAAAGTTCTTAATGAAACGCCGAAAAAAGTTTGCAAAGCCCAAAAACCTTTGCAGTTGGCGTAAAGAACTTGGAGTTGGCCACTTCTCCACCGCAGATACTTTAGCCGAGTCCATGCGCAGGGTGCCCTTGGACACTACAAACCCCAGAAACGAGACCGTGGGGGAGTGAAAGACTGACTTCTCCAGCTTGACAAACAGATGGTTGTCGAGCAAGAGCTGGAGAACTCGTCGGACATGCCCTATATGCTCGTCGATGGACTGACTAAAGATAAGAATATCGTCTAAGTAAACATAGACGAATTTACCAAGAGTCTCCCGCAAGACCTCATTGATAAATCTCTGGAAGACTGCGGGGGCATTCATTAACCCAAATGGCATCACCGAGTACTCATAGTGGCCAGTGGGCGTAATGAACGCAGTCTTCCACTCATCCCCCTGCCTGATCCGGATCAAATTGTACGCGCTGCGAAGATCGAGCTTTGAAAAAACCGATGCTCGCTGAAGGGCTTCGAAAGCCGTGGCCATCAGCGGCAGCGGGTACCGATCCTTGATCGTAACGGCATTCAGACCGCGATAATCGATACAGGGGCGCAGGGTGCCGTCCTTCTTGTTCACAAAAAAGAACCCTGCCCCAGCTGGGGAGGAGGAAGGACGGATGAACCCCTGTTTGAGCGCCTCACGCACATACTCCTCCATAGCAACCTTTTCTAGGCCGGAGAGCGAAAAAAGGCGCCCCCTAGGAGGAGTAGTGCCGGGCAAAAGGTTGATGGCGCAATCGAACGGTCTGTGGGGGGGCAAGTCCTGCGCCCGGGACTTGCTAAAAACCTCCCGTAAATCATGGTACACAGGAGGAACAGCTGCCAAATCCGGGATCGCCATCTTGGGTTCGGACGGCTCGGGGCTCGCGCCGCCTTGCAGTAGGCACGAGTCCCGACACTGCGTTCCCCAGATAAAGATCGATCCGGTGGCCCAGTCGATCTGGGGGTTGTGTCTTCGCAGCCACGAATACCCCAAAACCACCTGGAGGTGAGGAACGTGAGTCACAAGAAAGGTGATCCGTTCCTCGTGGTTTTCCAGGCGCAACGTGAGAGGTCGCGTCTGGTGGGTTATCGGGCTGCCCGCTACAGGTCGGCCATCCACAGCATGGACCGACACTGGAGTTGTTAGCGGTTGGACCTCAATCCCCAGCCTGTGTACCAGGTTGATGTCTATGAAACTCTCCACCGCGCCTGAATCCACACAGACCCGAAGGTCTGTGTTTCCCAGGCCCCAAAGCAACCGGGCCTGTAGAAATAGTCCTTGGACAGGGATGGTAGTTCGGCTCACTCCCGAGTCCCTAGCTCGAGAGCGGCCTATCTCACGGCCACCCGAAGGGTGAAAAAAGGTCTCCTTTATAGCTTCCTTAAAGGAGCTTTCTGAAGAGCATTCCGGAGCATTTTGCTCCCAGAGGGCAGTAGCCCATTCTAAAGCTCGGCCAGTCAAAAGGGATATTATGTATGCAACCTTCGATCGCTCCGTAGGGTAGCGAGAGGGTTGTAGCTCGAACGCAAGGGCACACTGGAGGAGGAAGCCACGGCACCTCTTAGCCTCTCCCGAATACCTTTCGGGAGGCGAAATAGGGGTGTCGCGGTTTCCACACCCTCCGAAGTGGGTAGGAGAGTGGGCAGGGGGTTCAGGACCGGACCTAAGAATTGGCGGCTGCAGGGTGAGCGCAGCTACCCGCTGCGCCAACTCGTTAAGGGCCACCTCGTGCCTGCCTAACGCTACCCCTTGATGACGTAGGACGTCCGTAAGGGGTGGAACTTCTGCTGCGTCCATGGTATGGTCGCACCTTTCTGTCACGTGGGAAGAAAGGGACACAAATGCAGAAGTAAAATTATATAAAAAGATATTTTATTTAATTAATAAGGACAACAGAAAAGGTAAACAGCAAACATAAAATAAAACAAAACCCAATCGGAAACTCCGACGGAAGCTGACAAACACAGATCTGAAAAAGAGAAAAACAAATGAGAAAGGTTACACAACGGTAGAGTGTGGATTCGAACCGGGGATGCTGGCGTGACTACCGATTTCTCTCCGGAGTTGCCACCCAGCGGTTGCAGAATCCAATGTTCCGTTTAACTAAAGGCACTGATGCCGGAATTACCACCAACGCTAAAATAGCGCGGAGTGAAAGCCGCTAAAGCTAAAGTTAGCGTTTTTAAAGAGACCACGATAAAGAGTCTGCCCAGCAACTACACGAGAGCTGGGCAGCTGTAGAGAGTGTGGATTCGAACCGGGGATGTTGGCGTGACTACCGAATACTTTCCGGAGTCGCCACCCAGCGGTTGGAGAATCCAATGTTCTGTTTAACTAAAGGCACTGATGCCTAGGAGATAACCAGCGCTACTAGAGCACTGAGTGAGACCGCTAAGCTAAAGCTAGCGCTGAAACAAACAGCAGTTCGAGGACTGCGCGGCGTCGCACCACACTATTTCTAAGAGGCAGAAAGTAAACCCTCATTACCTCAAACCTTGCGGTTTTACTTACCCTAATGGCCTAGCGCCACCAGGGCTACCACCTATGGCTAAACAACAGTGTGGACGAGCTGCCACAAGAGACCACAAACAAACAAAGGTGCGACACCCACTGCTGTGTAGAGCTGGCTTAAATAGCCAGCCCCACAGCTGTGGGTGATCAGCACTAATTGGGAGGTCTGGTATAAGAGCCCTTTGTTTGCTGAGCTCTGTAACGTCTGTTTCGCTGGGAACCCGGGGCACGTTCACCAGCTACCACAGACCTCGTTATAACGTTGTAATGTTTCTTTCAAACACAGAGTCCCATTCTTCCTGCAAACACGTCTTAAGATGTGCAACAGTACGGGGTAATCGACATTCTCTATTGGGGACAGGTCGGGACTGCAGGCAGGCCGGTCCAGTACCCGTACCCTCTTCTTCCTCAGCCATGCCTTTGTAATGTGTGCAGCATGTGGTTGAGAAATGCATGCACGTCCCTGGAAAAGACGACGTCTTGAAGGCAGCACATGTTGCTCTGAGATCTTAATGTACTTTTCTGCATTAATGCTGCCATCACAGAAGTGTAAAGGACCTTTACCAAGGGCACTGACACAGCCCCATACCATGACAGACCCTGACTTTTGGACTTGTTGCTGATAACAGTCTGGATGGTTTTTTTCGTCTTTGGTCAAAAAAGACCTGGAATGCTGATTCATCTGATACATCACAATACACGTTTCCACTGTGTTATGGTCCATCCTAGATGCCTCAGAGCCCAGAGAAGTCGATGCCGCTTCTGAACATGATTAACATAAGGCTTCTTTTTTTGCACAGTAAAGGTTTAAGTGGCATTTGTGCAGTCAATGCTGTTTAGCTGTGTAGCAGACTTGCGCAATGGTAACTTCTAAGTAGACCATACCGTTTCTCCTCTCGTCTGCCTGCCTTCACTTCCATTAGTGGTCACGTCTCATTAAGGTTGCAGTTGTGCGATCCAGAGAAGGCGCTGTGTGTTAGCTAGGCACTGATGTAGCTAGCTATTTAGCTTCTATAGTACACTTGGCGTGTGTTCTAAGTTAACATCAGCAAGTTACAATGTAGCTAACTAACAAATCCCCCTCCCCGAACTCTCCCGTACCTCTATTTGGGGGGTCCAGGTATTAATTAGGAGGGTCAGACACCAATTCCACAGTAATTCGAACCATGGATAAGGAATACAATATTGTTGTATCATTCATCTTCTGTAAGTATTCAGGTAGTAGACCTCTGCTCTGACCCAACTTATGAAACTCCCTCCACCATGCTTTACAGCTGGGTTGACGTAATGGTCTTACTGATTACTGCTTGTTTGCCTCCCAATATAGCACTGCACATTAAATATACTCATGACACTCCCTCCACCATGCTTTACAGCTGGGTTGACGTTATGGTCTTACTGATTACTGTCTGTTTGCCTCCCAATATAGCACTGCACATTAAATATACTCATGACACTCCCTCCACCATGCTTTACAGCTGGGTTGACGTTATGGTCTTACTGATTACTGCCTGTTTGCCTCCCAATATAGCACTGTGCATTAAATATACTCATGACACTCCCTCCACCATGCTTTACAGCTGGGTTGACGTTATGGTCTTACTGATTACTGTCTGTTTGCCTCCCAATATAGCACTGTGCATTAAATATACTCATGACACTCCCTCCACCATGCTTTACAGCTGGGTTGACGTTATGGTCTTACTGATTAATGCCTGTTTGCCTTCCAATATAGTGTTTTAGGACCTGTAGAGACACTCATTCTCCAATCTACCAATCTTTAGGAAAGCAAAAATGCCTCTACCATGGTACATTTGATCTTATCCAGATTGGCAATGAGGATTTCCCCTCAGTCCCAAAGGAGGCATCAAATACTTCCTTTTCCCCCCATAACATTGATTTAATGAAGATGGCTGACCCATGTATTCCAACTGGAGCAGCCCAAGACCAAGCCCCTTATTAAAAATAACAAGCTTCAATACCTCTAGCAACCAAAACGTAGATAGCAATATATGAGACAAAGTCAAATTTAAAGTGTACCCAGATACCCTGCTGTATAATAACACAATACAGTATACAGTACAATACTGTATAATGACTGCACTACCTTCTTAGTATTCAAGATTGAACATTAGAGGTTAAAATCCTGTCAGCTGATCAGAATATGTAACTTAATTGGCTTAGTGAGCAACATAATCCCAAAGATATTAAATATACGGGTTTATACAGGCATTTGGAGTCAGTGGAAATAGGGTGGCATTCCATCGCAGGGCAATATTCACTTACACAGTTAATCCACCAGGAGCAATTCAGAGCAGCTAATATACCCTCTGCATGTTTTAAATGGTGGAAAACCTGCTCATACGTTGAGATCCTTCGAATTGAATTTATTAAATTGTAACAGGAAGGAACTTCCAGGGAAACTACTGATACTAATGTCAATTTCTATTATTATTTGACGTGACGCTAGTAAACGTCATACAAAATTTACCCAATGTTTTGTTTCCTTCAGTTTTAAAAGGAATAGAATTTAACAATGATTTTAATTTAAAGCATTACTGTGTTCGATTTCCAGGTGATGCGGTCCCGGTGCTTTCTGTGTGGAGTTTTCATGTTCTCCTTGTGTCCATGTGGGTTTCCTCCGGGTGGGCGGGCGAACGGATGAACAGATGATAGATAGATAGATAGATAGATAGATAGATAGATAGATAGATAGATAGATAGATAGACAGACAGACAGACAGACAGACAGACAGACAGACAGACAGACAGACAGACAGACAGACAGACAGACAGACAGACGATGGATGGATGGACAGATGGATGGACGGGCGGGCAGACGGATGGACAGATGATAGATAGATAGATAGATAGATAGATAGATAGATAGATAGATAGATAGATAGATAGATAGATGGATGGATGGATGGATGGATGGATGGACGGACGGACGGACGGACGGACGGACGGGCGGGCGGGCGGGCGGGCAGACGGATGGACAGATGATAGATAGATAGATAGATAGATAGATAGATAGATAGATAGATAGATAGATAGATAGATAGATAGATAGATAGATAGATAGATAGATAGACAGACAGACAGACAGGGATGGGTGGATAGATGGATAGATAGACGGATAGATAGACGGACAGACGGACGGATGGATGAATGGATTAATGGATGTAGAGACAGACAGACAGAGATGGATGGATGGATGGATGAACGGACAGACAGACACATACAGATGGATGGATGATAGATAGACAGAAAGACAGACAGACAGGCAGAGACAGATAGATAGATAGATAGACAGACAGACAGACAGACACAGACAGACAGACAGACAGAGACAGATAGATGGCTTGATGGACGAACGGACAGACACATACGGATGGATGGATGGATGGATGATAGACAGACAGACAGGCAGAGACAGACTGTTAGATAGATAGACAGACAGATGATCTTGGTATGATCTTTTTCAATTTTTTTCAAACCCAGGTATCTACGAATGCATTTGTAAAATGACCTGGCTTCTTTTACTTCATTTATTCAGTAGTTAAGGTACAGGACTAATCGGAAGGTTACTGGTCCAAGCCCTGCATCTGCCAGGTTGTTATACGTTGATTGCTTGCAATGTCGGACTAAAAAAAGCGTCCGCTAAATGCCAAAAACGTAAGTGTGTGTGTGTGTGTGTGTGTGTGTGTGTGTGTGTGTGTGTGTGTGTGTGTGTTGTGTGTTGTGTGTGAAAGAGAGATAGACTTTCTCACCCCTCCAGCCTCCCCTACTCACACACACACACAGGCTGAGTTCACTTCAGTTTATCTGAGACGGAGGGGAAAGTCAGGGGTGGTGTTTTCGAGGTTGAAGGGGAGTGACCCACGCAGAGCATGAAGGAGGTATACACGGCATCCTGTCAGTGCGAGCAGAGGAGGCATCAGCGCACACAACTCGCACCCATCTCGTCCTCTCCTGCCCTCCTGAACTGCTTTCAATCACAAAACGACACGCCAAGAGGTTGAACTAGATGGGAAAAGTGGTTCTGATTCTCCTGGTTGTGGATTAATTGTTTTTTCTCTCTATTTTTCTCTATTTTTTGTATTTTGCGCTCTCGAAGACGCCAGGATGCGCGCAAGCTGATGCGAGATTTTGCCTGAGACTTTAAAACCAGGTCTAATTACAGACTAAAACTGTGGATCCTGGTGGATAGATCCTGATCGACACGGTCGTGTGGATTGATTTGTCAAAACTGGCTGCTTTGACAGAAGATCGCGATCGAACAGTACGCGTTTTGAGGATGTATGCGCTACTTTGGTTGATCGGGGTCGTGTTCTCTGCGGTGGCGGATTTAGCGCAGATCGGTGAGTTGGTTTAAACGTGGCATTGCTGGAACTGTTGTGTGTTGGTGATTAGAGGTGTTGTGTTGGGTTATTAGGGTTGCTATGGAGGGTAAAAAGGTGTGTTCGGGTCTCCAGTGGGGCATATGCGGACGGAGGTTAATCCCATGGTCCACTTTACGCACGCCGCTGCGCGCTTTCCACTCCGCGCTTTCCACTCCGCGCTTCGTCCCTTACTGCCTTCCCATTGGCTTTATTGACGTTTTTATATCATTAATTCATTTATTCATTCATGTATGCATTATTACGAAGCGTATCAGGCTGGTCAGGGTCGTAGTGGATGCAGCACAGCCTGTACGAAGCAGAAATGCACCCTGGATAAGGCGCTAAGCCATCACTTGGCATCACACCTGACAACAACACAACCAACCATGAAAGGTCTGAGATTGACTAATACTAAAATAGGTCCCTAAAGTGTAAAAAGCTACAGATGAGCTACAGTCAGTAATTGTATACCCAAAAAATAGACGCACCTTATTTACTGCAGTCCACCTATACACAGTGACACCTTGAACAAGCCAAACACTTTACACACAATGAGCGGAGACGTTGATTGAACCCAGGTCACCGGGGCTACTTAAAGTGACCCCTTACTCACATTCCAGAGGCATGAATCCCCTTTTTTTTTTTTTTTTTTTTTTTTTTTTTTTTTTTTAAACTTCCCAGCATTAGGCACTTTTTTGACTATTACTATGATTTGTGTTTGAACTTAGTAAAGCAAGAAGGGCCTGAGTTCAGTTCCCCTTTCTATGTGGCATTTGCATGTTCTCACTGTGAGTCCTCATGGGTTTCCTCCGGGTGTTCCAGTTTCCTCTCAGTCTAAAGACATGCAGTCATGAATCTCAGTTGGAGACACTAAAAATTGCAAAAAAAAAAAAAAAAGTGTGTGTGTGTGTTTATCCGGGGTGTTTCCTGTTTTTTGCCCAACGAATCACACCCACAACAACCCTGGTCAGGATTAAGCAGGGGTAAAACAGACAATAAACGAATGAATGAATGAAAACTGATATTATACATACATAAGAGTATAAGAGAATATATTTCTGTCATTGTATTGTTTTAAATTTACGCCCCAAATTTACACATAAAAGCTTAAAAAAAAAAAAAAAAAAAAAAGATTTTATTTTATAAAAGAAAAAAAAAAAATAGATCTATTATATTTTTATATTTGGTTAGTAATAGGGTTTGGTTTAGGTTATTGTATTTAAAAAAATAAAAATAATAATTTTAACAATTTTATTTACTTATTTTATTATTTGTATTTTTTAAAGTGATTAAGGTTATGGTTAAAAGTTTAAGGTAAAATGTCTTTTAAAGATAAAAATAAAGATATACTTTATTGTCATTGTAGTTATACAATAAAACTTTGGTAGCTTTGGTAGCTCTCAGTGAGAACAGCAGCAATAGTAAAATAAAAATAAGATAAAAATATAAATATTTAAAATAAAATATAAATATATAAAATAAATATTTAAATACATAAGAAATAAATATATAAAATAAAATATAAATATATTAAATAAAAAAATATAAATATCTAAAATTAAATTAAATATCTAAAATTAAATATAAATATATAAAATAAAATATAAATGTATAAAATAAAAATATTAAAAACTATTTAAAAAAATATATGACTCGATACAACACATAATAAGCTACAATTATATGAAATATAGAGTATTTGCTTGGTCATTATGACAGAAAATATTAATTATTTAATTATTGATCATTTATTAATTTTTGTATGTCCCTTATTGCCAAGAATGAAACTTATTTATTTATTTATTTATTCATCTTTATTAACTAAATCATCTTGATACAAATCGTAACGGGTCTACTGTCCAGAGCAACTGGAAACACTGGGCACAATGCATGACATTTCCAGTGCCAGCAACTTGCAAGGCATCACACACTATTCACTCAAAGTGAGGGGTTTTTCTTTAGACCAGTCAATCTACCTCTTGCATATTTTGGGTGGTGGGAGATTACTCGAGTAACCAGGGTAACTCACTTGGACACAGGAAGAGGAACAGAACAACGTTAGCTACGTTACTGCATTTAGATACAGCAGTCCAAAATCGTTCATATTGTGCAATGTAGGTCATTAGTGCTATGCTGGAAACTGTCACTATCAAATAGTGTATCCTTTGACAGGCAGATACTGCTGGAGAGAGAAATAAGAAAGCCTGGCAGAGGAGAGTGAGTTTCTTACATACCACAGTCTAACTGACCACATTTTAACTTATGTTTAGTATTATTGTAATACACTGATGAGCCATAACATTAAAACCACCTCTTTGTTTCTACTCACACTGTCCATTTTATCATATAGAAGCACTTTGTAGTTCTACAATTACTGACTGTAGTCCATCTGTTTGTCTGCATGCTGTTAGCCCCCTTTCATGCTGTTCCTCAATGGTCAGGACCCCCACAGGACCACCACAGAGCAGGTATTATTTAGGTAATGGGTCATTCTCAGCACTGCGGTGACACTGACACGGTGGTGGTGTGTTAGTGTGTGTTGTGCTGGTATGAGTGGAAGTTTTTAAATACCGTGTCCACTCACTGTCCACTCTATTAGACACTCCTACCTGGTTGGTCCGCCTTGTAGATGTAAAGTCAGAGACGATCGCTCATCTATTGCTGCTGTTTGAGTTGGTCGTCTTCTAGACCTTCATCAGTGGTCACAGGACGCTGCCTACGGGGCGCTGTTGGCTGGATATTTTTGGTTGGCGGACTTTTCTCAGTCCAGCAGTGACAGTGAGGTGTTTATAAACTGATCCACTCATACCAGCACAACACACACTAACACACCACCACCATGTCAGTGTCACTGCAGTGCTGAGAATGACCCACCACCCAAATAATCTGCTCTGTAGTGGTACTGGGAGAGTCCTGACCATTGAAGAACAGGGTGAAATCAGGCTAAAAAAGTATGTAGAGAAACATATGGACTACAGTCAGTAATTGTAGAACTACAAAGTGCTTCTATATGGTAAGTGGAGCTGATAAAATTGACAGTGGTTTTAATGTTATGGCTGATCAGTGTATATGCTTTTCACTATACACGGAGTAGATACAAGTCAATAAAAGTGTGTGTGAGTGAGTGTGTGTGCAGGAAATGTGTGTGCACAGCAATAACGGCTGTTTTAGGCATTACTATCCCGCCCCGGATGCACTCCTTATTAAGGTCAAACACATTTCAAATCCCTCAACAATTGTTTTTAAATGTTGCTTTTCCGGATGCTGCTTCCCACCAAATTAACACGCCGCGCCCCTGATGACCCTCCGGCCTTCTGTCCACTTAGGATCTCCTCTGAGAGTTCAATCGATATCGATCCTTTCCTCCTCCTCAGCATCTATACTTCACTATGACCTCATTTGTACGTCACGCCGTTAAATTAAATTTAAGACGTGACAGTTTTAGCATGGCGCTCATTTCTAAACTCAAATATCTCTGTTTTTTAAATGCAGACAGCTCATGTGGCAGCAATATCACCATCACCAGCGCCGGATACGTAACGTCGCCCGGCTACCCGTCGGCCTACCCGCTCTCACAGCAGTGCACGTGGCTGATCCGGGCGCCCGACCCCAGTCAGAGGATCCTTATCAACTTCAACCCGCATTTTGATCTCGAGACGCGGGAGTGCAAGTAAGTGAAATGGGATCCTACTACATTTACTACGTTATATTATGAGGTGTTAACATGCACTGGTGACTGCGGAAGATCAGAATATGGTACTAATCTGATGGCAGAGTTTACATGCACTTTAGTAATCAGAGCTAGACAGTGATCTGATTTATCTGGCAACCTGTGGTGTCCAGAAACTACACTTAATTATTTCTGAATCTCACAAAAGACTTCATCTCAACTCTTTACCCTAAACGTTCTCAGTTTGTGTCACCAGTGCCACCTTTGGGTCAGAAATGTAATAAGAATCGATTTTTCTCATTTTTATTGCGTGCTAAACCTGACTGGCAAGAGGGAATGTAAAGGTTGTTAGATCAAGGGTCCACAAACAGTATACAGACAAAACAATGTACAAACAAACAGTATACAGACAAACAATATACAGACAATACAATATACAGACAAAACAATATACAGACAATACAATATACAGACAAACAAACAAACAGCAAACAGTATACAGACAAAACAATATACAGACAAGACAGTGTACAGACAAAACAGTGTACAGACAAAACAGTGTACAGACAAAACAATATACATATAATACAATATACAAACAAAACAGTATACAGACATAAAAGGATAAAGACAAAACAATATACAGACAAAACAGCAGAAACAAACAGTATAAAACAAAACAACGTACAGACAAAACATGTACAGACAAACAGTATACAGACAATACAATATACAGACAAAACAGTATACAGACAATACAATATACAGACAAAACAGCAGAAAAAATATTATTAAAAACAACATACAGACAAAACAATATACAGACAGAACAATATACATAGAATACAATATACAGACATAACAGTATACAGACAAAACAATATACATAGAATACAATATACAGACAATACAAACATAACAGTATACAGACAAAACAATATACATAGAATACAATATACAGACAATACAAACATAACAGTATACAGACAAAACAATATACATAGAATACAATATACAGACAATACAAACATAACCGTATACAGACAAAACAATATACATAGAATACAATATACAGACAATACAAACATAACAGTATACAGACAAAACAATATACATAGAATACAATATACAGACATAACAGTAAACAGACAAAACAATATACATAGAATACAATATACAGACAAAACAATATAAATAGAATCCAATATACAGACAAACAGTATACAGACAAAAAAATATATACTGTACATAGAATACAATACACAGACAAAACAACACACTGACAAAACAACATAAAACTAAACAGTATACAGACAAAACAGTGTACAGACAAAACAATATACAGGCAATAATATATACAGACAAAACAGTCTACAGACAAAATAGTTATTTTATAATTATAATAATACAAATAAAAAATCATATTAAGTGGATTATTATGTATGATTAATTTATACATGTTTCTCGACAAGATTAAGGTACATCGAGATAGAAGGGCGAGGTGAAATGAGATGCTGAATGGTAAAAGTGTGTAATTATGCTGATGGTTTTCATTAGTGGGGGGTGTTTAGTGTGTGTAGCGTAACTAGATTTGAAAGCTGTCTATATTATTGCCCTGCTCGCCTTTAGTAATGGTTTTGTGAACAACCTTCCCGTCAACGGTACTTACTCAACGTGTGTACTTACATACACACTCACACACGTGTACTTACTTACATTCTCTAGAGTCGAAACACACTTTCTTCTACTGTTACTAAGAGCTAGACGTAGATGGCTGGCAACAACGTATACCACTACACACTTTGTGCACATGGTAAGAATATACTGTATAGTCATATATTAGTGAAAAAAGCACAAAGTTTAGGACGAATTGCAAGTGTGTGTTTGTTATATAATCAATTAGATAAACTGGGTTTGGTTGGGTTGCCTTTTATGAAAATTATGTATATCTGGCAACTTGATTCATGCCCTACACACACACACACACACACACAAAAACTACAGTATATGTAGAGTAAATTGAGTAAATGAGATGGGTCTTTTAAATGCCTCGTAAAATGTGCGTAAATCAGCAGCTGTCCTACACACACTAAGACTGCATTACTATTGGCTTGGGTTTCAGCAGCAGGGGACCAATAAAATGACCCCATTAATGAACGTCCTGTCACCGACTCCCTCCAAAAAGAGGCAAAATGACAAACTGGTGTCCTATTTTTTCCTGCCCCATTTCTCTCCCAGTGAATCGGAATAGTTTTCTGAAGTAAAGGACAGGGTTTGTTTTTATTTTTCTGTCTGGGGTTAGGGTTAGGTTTTTTTTTTTAGTTTTTAGTTTAACCTTTGTGTGTATATACACATTTTCTCTACATTTTGTCTTTGCAAAGTTCAAGAACTAGCATTTCTGAACGCGTGTGGAGAATTAGGACGCATTCTTTCTCACGGAGCACGGCGGGCGCTGTACACATGGGATTCTCCGTCTAGTCTTGGTCTAGCTCTGGTGCTCTGGTGTCTGGAGTTCATCAGGATGCACAGTGTGTTACGGAGCCTGGAAATTTCTGCCGGGATCAGATTTAAAAGCCACATTTTTTAAAACTGTGGTTTAGTTTCCACGAGCTCTGTTGAGTATAAACATTTACGTCTTGAAGACATTTGATGGTCGATTATTCAATCGTCTTCAAACGATGTATGGTGAACCAAAGGAATTAGAAAAAGTCCTCTAGATTTTGAAAGTGCTCTTGCAGGAATGTACAGTGGATTTAAAAAGTATTCAGACCCCTTGGGTTATTGTGCAATTTATTTTGTTGTGGATTTAAATCTGACTAGACGTTACTCTTAATCACTCATAACCCTTTGCTATAAAGCTCAGACAAAATAATATACAGACAAAACAGTAAACAGACAAAATAATATACAGACAAATAATATATAGACAAAACAATATACAGACAAAACAGTATACAGACAAAACAACAAACAGACAAAATGATATGCAGACAAAATGATATACAGACACAACAATATACAGACAAATTAATATACAGTATACAGACAAAACAGTATACAGACGAAATAATATACAGACAAGATAATATATAGACAAAACAGTATACAAACAAAACAGTATACAGACAAAACAATATACAGAGAAAACAATACACACAAAACAATATACACACAAAATAATATAAAGACAAAACAATAAACAGACAAAATGATATGCAGACAAAATGATATACATATTATATAATTTACAGACAAAAGAATATACAGATGAATTGATATACAAACAATATACAGACAGAACAGTATACAGACAAACAATATACAGACAGAACAGTATACAGACAAACAATAAACTGACAAAACAATATGCAGACAAGATGATATACATATTATATAATATACAGACAAACAATATACAGACAGAAGATTATACAGACAAAACAGTGTACAAAGTACCAATTGTTTATGTGCAAAACAAAATTAACATTAAAGTCTGACTGTCACTAATAGAACGTCGTGAATAAAGACTCAGTCAGTAAATCCCTGTTTATTTTACCACCCCAAACCCCCAGCCCCCCCATAACATCCCCACACTCACACACCCACACAATAGGTCTGCTGTTCTGACTTTACATTTAATAAAGCCGTGCTAGGCACAATTATTAATCTTTGACAGCCTCAAGGTTGAAATAACATAAAACATGTCCCAATTATCATCCGCTGTCAGACGCAGACTGACCTCCCTCCTCCCGTCACCCTTCCCCATCCCCGGACTGACAGTTCCTCCATTCTCACCCGCATTGCCAACATACTGAAGTGATTGCACTTGCATTTTTTATACCTCATCAAATCAAAGCACCCTCATGTTAATGTAATGCTATTGGAACTATCACTCTTTTGTCCCACAACCCTTATGCCCTGCAGTTTATAAAGCTTTTGGTACATTTGGTTTGTGTGTGTAGACTGGTGCGCATTCTCACTAATACAGCACTGCCTTTGTGAGTGTCCGTATATTAAAGCCATTATACTGTTTGTATTAGTACGTATAACTGACTGGAGTTGCACTAAATTGTCCAGGCTAGAAGATCATATACAGACTAAACGATATACAGACAAAACAATATGCAGACAAAATAATATTTAGGCAAAACAATATACGAATAGTATACAGACAGTTCAATATACAGACAAAATGATATACAGACAAAACTGTATACAGACAGTACACTATACAGACAAAACAATATACAGATAAATGATAAACAGACTAAACAGCATACAGACAAAATAATGTATAGACAAAACAGTATACAAATATAACAATACACAGACAATAAAGTATACAGACAAAACAATGTACAGACTAAACCATATACAGACAAAACAATATATAGACAAGAGTATACAGAAAAAAACAACATTCAGACAAAATGATTTACAAACAATACAAAATACAGACAAAATGGTATACAGATAAAACCATATATAGAAAATACAATATACAGACAAACAATATACAGACAAAACAGTACACAGACAATACAATATACAGACAAACAATATACAGACAAACAATATTCAGACAAAACGGTACAAAGACAATTCAATATACAGACAAAACGATATACAGATAAAAACATATAGAAAATACAATATACAGACAGTATACAGACAAAACAGTACACAGACAATACAATATACAGACAAAAATTTAGCCTAGCGGTTAAGGTACTGGACTAGTACTGGACTAGTACTGGACTAGTAAGCAGAAGGTCGCTGGTTCAAACCCCGCCACTGTTGGGCCCTTGAGCAAGACCGTTAACCCTCAATTGCTCAGACTGTATACTGTAAGTCGCTTTGGATAAAAGCGTCTGCTAAATGCTGAAAATGTAATGTAAATGTAAAAATGATATACAGATAAAAACTTATATAGAAAATACAATATACAGACAAACAATATACAGACAAAACAATATACAAAGTACCAATTATTTATGAGTAATAAAAAAAATAATATGACAGTATACAGACAAAACAATATACAGACAAACAATATACAAAGTACCAATTATTTATGAGTAATAAAAAAAATAATATGACAGTATACAGACAAAACAATATACAGACAAAACAATATACAGACAAACAATATACAAAGTACCAATTATTTATGAGTAATAAAAAAAATAATATGACAGTATACAGACAAAACAATATACAGACAAAACAATATACAGACAAACAATATACAAAGTACCAATTATTTATGTGCAAAACAAAGTTGACATGTAAATAATAATAAATGTATTTTTTATTATTTGTCTCATTTTCTATTATATATGTCAAAAATAGACCTGTAAACATCAGTCTTTGTGTATCACAGACATACAACTGCAGTCCAGTAGATAGACGATCCTAGAGAAGGTCTGAATTAAAAGTCTTGAACTTTACATCTTCAGAACCAGAGTTGAAATTACTGCAGGGCTCTAGATCCTCAGAAGCTGGTCAGTCTTACATTCATGTGTTTTGAGCTGTTATAGTCAGACAAAAGAACCAAGAACTCAAAGCATTTAAGTGCTTTTCATTGCACAAGTATGTGTCCGTTACCTAATGGACCTGAGTATTGATTAATATTGATTTAATAAAAGTGTTCTGTCTAACAGAGATTGATTGGCGTATCGATTAGCCATCACTCTTCTCACTAGATCTTTGTTCTCTAAAAGACCCTGCAGTATTACGGCTATATGATCTAATGTATATATGAACTACTGGTATGTTTTCTTCTATAATTAGAATACATTTTCTAATCATTAAAATCATTCAAGGGTCAAAAGAAATAGGGTGCAGGTATATAGACACAAGCTGAGGTAGTGTAGGAAGGCTGGAAGATGTAGTGATGTGGTAAAATTTAGTGCAAAGCAACTAGAGTCCTAGATCTTAGAATTCTGGGGACGCCCTCTGGTGTACAGGAGTAATACTAGCCCTGTTGGATGGTACACCTAGGCAGCATTGCCATCCAAACCAGAGAAACGGTAAAGATGTTGAGTCCTGGATTACTAAGCCATGGCAGGCATGTCCTACCATGAGACCAGCATGGAAGAACAAGAACGTTCCAACACCCCAAACTGAGACTGATGCTTTTCTCAGATGTCAAACTCCATACTGATAAAACCTGGCAACACACTTCAAGTTCAAGACCCCAAGATGCAACACCTGTAGCCAGAGCAGGTTCCAACCAAGACCCTCGGTGGGGAACTGCACCATATTAGAACCCATCGCTAAGACAGAAGTGGATCAGACACACCTTGCGCAGTGGATAACAGGCATCTGATGCCCCACCGATGCCTTGTTGGAAGACGTTGAGTCTTGGACCACTAAGCCATGGCAGGCATTTCCCACCTAGAACAAGAATGTTCCAACACCCCAACCTGAAACTGATGCTTTTCCATACTGCTCTACAGGGATAAAACCTGGCAACACCGACCCCAAGACCCCAAGCTTCAAGTCTTTATTAACACCTAAGGCCAGAGCAGATTTCCAACCAAGACCCTCGGTGGGGAACCGCACCATATTAGAACCCATCGTTAAGACAGAAGTGGATCAGACACACCTTGAGCAGTGGATAACAGGCATCCGATGCCCCATTGATGCCTTGTTGGACGTTACACCTAGGCAGCATTGCCATCCAAACCAGAGAAACGGTAAAGACGTTGAGTCCTGGATTACCAAGCCTTGGCAGTTCCAACACCCCAAACTGAGACTGATGCTTTTCTCAAATGTCAAACTCCATACTGCTCTAGGGGGGGAAAACCTGGCAACACACCGAGTTCAAGACCCCAAACTTTAAGTCTTTGTTAACGCCTGTGGCCAGAGCAGATTTCCAACCAAAAACCCTCGGTGGGGAACCGCACCATATTAGAACCCATCGTTAAAACAGAAGTGGATCAGACACACCTTGTGCAGTGGATAACAGGCATCCGATGCCCACCGATGCCTTGTTGGATGTTACATCTAGGCAGCATTGCCATCCAAACCAGAGAAACGTTAAAGACATTGAGTCCTGGATTACCAAGCCATGGCGGTTCCAACACCCCAAACTGAGACTGATGCTTTTCTCAAATGTCAAACTCCATACTGCTCTACAGGGATAAAACCTGGCAACACACCGAGTTCAAGACCCCAAGCTACAACACCTGTGGCCAGAGCAGATTTCCAACCAAGACCCTTGGTGGGGAACCGCACCATATTAGAACCCATCGTTAAGACAGAAGTGGATCAGACACACCTTGCACAGTGGATAACAGGCATCCAGTGCCCCACCTTTAGCATGGCATGTGACTCTGGAAGCAGAGCTGAAGATAATTGGCAAAATTGTCAGGAGAGGCCAAGAGGGCAGCCCAGGACAGAGGCGAGTGCAGACTTGTAATGCGAGTCCTGTAAGTCTAGGAACAAAAAGGATTAACACACAAGACATACGTAGCTTCTGTATAGCCGAGATTTGATTAATTATCCATTCATAAACTGTATTAATGGCCAAATAGCAAATCCATACGTCTTAAATGTATTCCATAGGATAAAAAGAGGACTGTGTTCACTTTACTATTCCTGGGTATTTAGACATTTTCCCTTCACCTAAACCCTCCCCCATTCCCAGTGCTTGCAGACTAGCGCACACACATGCTTTGACACATGTTAAGCCGACGGGGTCTACTTTTTACTACCCAGCAGTGGACTCCTACGGAGAGTTGTAATCCACACAAAGGAACACGCTATTCTTAAGAATTCCACCACCGGGACCTCAACCAAACAGAAGGGGGTGATGCCCCATCTGATCTTCCCTACCTTAGACATGGCCAATTATGCCATTCATTAAGCTGGGATGCTTGTATCCTCCCAATTTTCTTTAAGTTGTTTAGTTTGGCAGTAAATCCTTTCCAGAATACCCCTGTACTAAGGTCATACCAGATATGTAGGCACTTGGGTAAAGCAGCGATCTAATGCGCTAGCCCACTGCCGCTGAAATCTCCACTGTTGTGCTATTAACCAGCCAGACGTCCACACAGACACAGTTGCCTGTCTCTGGGGGGACGATTGGTCAAACGGGTTCCTCATTGCCACTGCAATTGTGGCCTCTGCTGGCTAATCAACCCCTAAGTTACAGATGGTAGTGCATGACCGAGATGGGGACTCGAGTCTGTCAGTCATTTGAAACGAGTCCGAGTCGCACATAAGTAGCACACACAGCGACTTCAGACTCGTGACACACAGCGACTTCAGACTCATGACTCGCAAAAAAATGACTCGTAAACATTAGCATCAGCATGTGTTTACATTAGTTACGTGTGACAATTATTGATATATATATATACAGTGTATCACAGAAGTGAGTACACCCCTCACATTTCTGCAGATATTTAAGTATATCTTTTCATGGGACAACACTGACAAAATGACACTTTGACACAATGAAAAGTAGTCTGTGTGCAGCTTATATAACAGTGTAAATTTATTCTTCCCTCAAAATAACTCAATATACAGCCATTAATGTCTAAACCACCGGCAACAAAAGTGAGTACACCCCTAAGCGACTACACCCCTAAATGTCCAAATTGAGCACTGCTTGTCATTTTCCCTCCAAAATGTCATGTGATTTGTTAGTGTTACTAGGTCTCAGGTGTGCATAGGGAGCAGGTGTGTTCAATTTAGTAGTACAGCTCTCACACTCTCTCATACTGGTCACTGAAAGTTCCAACATGGCACCTCATGGCAAAGAACTCTCTGAGGATCTTAAAAGACGAATTGTTGTGCTACATGAAGATGGCCAAGGCTACAAGAAGATTGCCAACACCCTGAAACTGAGCTGCAGCACAGTGGCCAAAATCATCCAGCGTTTTAAAAGAGCAGGGTCCACTCAGAACAGACCTCGCGTTGGTCGTCCAAAGAAGCTGAGTGCACGTGCTCAGCGTCACATCCAACTGCTGTCTTTGAAAGATAGGCGCAGGAGTGCTGTCAGCATTGCTGCAGAGATTGAAAAGGTGGGGGGTCAGCCTGTCAGTGCTCAGACCATACGCCGCACACTACATCAAATTGGTCTGCATGGCTGTCACCCCAGAAGGAAGCCTCTTCTGAAGTCTCTACACAAGAAAGCCCACAAACAGTTTGCTGAAGACATGTCAACAAAGGACATGGATTACTGGAACCATGTCCTATGGTCTGATGAGACCAAGATTAATTTGTTTGGTTCAGATGGTCTCAAGCATGTGTGGCGGCAATCAGGTGAGGAGTACAAAGATAAGTGTGTCATGCCTACAGTCAAGCATGGTGGTGGGAATGCCATGGTCTGGGGCTGCATGAGTGCAGCAGGTGTTGGGGAGTTACATTTCATTGAGGGACACATTAACTCCAATATGTACTGTGAAATACTGAAGCAGAGCATGAACCCCCCCTCCGGAAACTGGGTCGCAGGGCAGTGTTCCAGCATGATAATGACCCCAAACACACCTCTAAGACGACCACTGCTTTATTGAAGAGGCTGAGAGTAAAGGTGATGGACTGGCCAAGCATGTCTCCAGACCTAAACCCAATAGAACATCTTTGGGGCATCCTCAAGCGGAAGGTGGAGGAGCGCAAAGTCTCGAATATCCGCCAGCTCCGTGATGTCGTCATGGAGGAGTGGAAAAGCATTTCAGTGGCAACCTGTGAAGCTCTGGTAAACTCCATGCCCAGGAGAGTTAAGGCAGTTCTGGGAAATAATGGTGGCCACACAAAATATTGACACTTCAGGAACTTTCACCAAGGGGTGTACTCACTTTTGTTGCCGGTGGTTTAGACATTAATGGCTGTATATTGAGTCATTTTGAGGGAAGAATAAATTTACACTGTTATATAAGCTGCACACAGACTACTTTTCATTGTGTCAAAGTGTCATTTTGTCAGTGTTGTCCCATGAAAAGATATACTTAAATATCTGCAGAAATGTGAGGGGTGTACTCACTTTTGTGATACACTGTATATACTATACTATATTATATATAGTACTGTATATTACTACAGTATATATAATATATACTATATTACTATAAATATTCTGCTTTCTAATGATGCTCCGGCCGTCTTAACCCGCAAACATTTCCCGTTACCTTTGGATTGGAATCTCACTTAAAATGGTGGAATACCCTACGTAGTGCACTTCACAGGAGCAAATGGGGTGAATGGAACACTCCTACAGAATTGGCGCTAATGGTTAAAAGAGCGCTTTCTGAACCAATCAGACCTTCTGATTGTAATTTTTAGTAAGAAATGCTGTTATCTGCATTTATTCAGTTTGCGTCACACAGATGATTGTTAATGAAACGCTTGATTGGCTTTCTAACGAGTTCGTGTTTTACTTCACAACCGGGAAAAGTTTGGAGGTTTTTAATTATAAGCACATTTACAAAATAATGGATTTTATTCCTAATGGGACACACGGTTATAAATGTAATAGCATGTGGAAGAACATAAGCTAAGGTAAGCAGTGGTTATGATGTTTTTTGCTGTGTTTTGGATTTCGGCCGCTGTGCCGTGAATTATCGCACGCTTTTGTTTTGCAATGAAAATAAAACGTATCAGTTTAAGCTTTTAACTCCATTTATAAACCAAAACGTATCTTTACTCCAATCGGTGAAAGCTGATATTCTTAAAACAATAAAGAATACACAATAAATCCTTTTAGGTGGTGCCGCCTAGCTGAGTAACTATGTGAAACATGCAGGAATCATGCTTCATTCCACACAGGGGGTCACATCCAGGCCATAAAAAACTACCCCGCAGTGTCTTAAGTTGAATGTGTGTGTGTGTGTGACTGTGTGAAAGAGAAAGGGGTGTAAGGTCAACAGGAAATGCCTTCTGTTTTAAAGAGCGATACTTCTGGCTCGCCCGCAAGATATTTAAAAGGCTGTTCTCAGTGACGTCGTGTTTATAACATGAGTTATAAAGAATGAACATTTCCAGATGTTAGCTCAATGCTCATTAGTGACAGCTGTACTCCTGTAGAGGTTTCTTAACCAATCCTAGACCAGAATAGCATTTAAACAGACTCCTTGGGAAAATAAAGTATAAAATGACCGTATATACACTGATCAGGCATAACATTAAAACCACCTCTTTGTTTCTACACTCACTGTCCATTTTATCAGCTCAACTTACCATATAGAAGCACTTTGTAGTTCTACAATTACTGACTGTAGTCCATCCGTTACTCTGCATGCTTTGTTAGCCCCCTTTCATCCTGTTCTTCAGTGGTCAGGACCCCCACAGAGCCACCACAGAGCAGGTATTATTTAGGTGGTGGATCAATCTCAGCACTGCAGTGACACTGACATGGTGGTGGTGTGTTAGTGTGTGGTGTGCTGGTATGAGTGGATCAGAGTTTTTAAATACAGTGTCCACTCACCGTCCACTCTATTAGACACTCCCACCTAGTTGGTCCACCTTGTAGATGTAAAGTCGGAGACGATCGTTTATCTATTGCTTCTGTTCGTGTTGGTCATCATCTAGACCTTCATCAGTGGTCACAGGACGCTGCCCACAGGACGCTGCCCACAGAGCGCTGTTGGCTGGATGTTTTTGGTTGGTGGACTATTCTCAGTCCAGCAGTGACAGCAATGCTGTGTCTGATCCACTCATACCAGCACAACACACACTAACACACCACCACCAGTCAGTGTTGAGAATGATCCACAACCCAAATAATACCTGCTCTGTGGTGGTCCTGACCATTGAAGAACAGGGTGAAAGCAGGCTAACAAAGCATGTAGAGAAACATATGGACTACAGTCAGTAATTGTAGAACTACAAAGTGCTTCTATATGGTAAGTGGAGCTGATAAAATGGACAGTGTGTGTAGAAACAAGGAGGTGGTTTTAATGTTATGGCTGATCAGTGTGTATATATATATATACAGTATATTATATATATATATATATATATATGCATGTTCTCCTCATGACTGCATGGGTTTCCTGAGGGTGCTCTCGATTGGCAACCTGTCCGTTGTGTTTCCTACATTTTTCCCAGTGAATCGCACCCACCACGACCCTGACTAGGATAAAACGATGGTAAAACAGACGTGGTAACAATATTGTTGTTGTTATTGTTATTATAATTGGCTAACACCAAAATTAACGCCAACGTAATCTCAAAGAGAAAGCTCTTGCTTTAATTATGAACGAGAGTGGAACGAACACTGAAGCTCAAAAACTCCACACAGATGGTACAGTTTCTGCGCCAACGTTATTTCTGAACACTTAATCGTGTACAGCATGTTTTATTTTGTCAACATTTTGTCTAATCAGAAAGCACATCTTATACAAATAGTCTTTTGGAGAGATCTGATAACCCACGTAGCAAACGGCTAAAAAAATGAGAGTCGATTTTACTGTAAACATTGTAGTTTTAGATACGGTGTGGTAAATCCCTGTGTTTGTAATTCAGTAGAAAGAATTAGGACATGAAGCCCTTACGGGGGGACACAGCTGTGGCTGGTTTATCGATGTTATCAATTGTTTCAAACTCGTTCTTATTTGCAAATTTAAGACACAATGTTTAAAGTATAAGAAGACTTGGTTTCTAATATCATATTGCTCCATTTCCGCTTTAGGGTGGTAATAACAAGGGTTTTATGGTATTGTGTGTGTGTGTGTGTAGGTACGATTTCGTAGAGGTGTACGACGGCGACAGTGAGAAGGCGCCGATGGTGGGGAAGTACTGCGGTAAGATTGCTCCGTCTCCCATCACCTCGTCTGGAAACTCGCTACTCATCAGATTTACCTCAGACTACGAGACCAACGGCGCCGGATTCAGCGTCCGCTACGAGGTTCACAGAGGAGGTCGGACACCCCGTCATGAACACACATACTTTACTTATTTAATACGCGCGTGCATAGAGGCTAGGGTTCTATAGCTAGTTTCATTTCAGTAATTGCTTTGAGTGGGCTTAACACAGCTGTGATTGGACTGTAGATGACTGGAAAAGCATTATATTGTTTTATGGTCGTTCATGTTCTCATAAGGTATAAAGCAGAGATGGGGATGGCACACACAGTGACTTCAGACTCGACTCGGACTCGTTTTAAATGACTCGGATTTGACTCATGACTCGTGAACAACAAGAGTCCCTAGCGTCAGCATGTGTTAACATTAGTTACGTGTGACAATTATATATATACTGTGTATCTATAGCCGTCGTAACCCACAACAATGGGTAAATGTTACAGCCAGCTTCCGGCGTAGTGATGAAGCGTCGCTCCCTACTCCCTACACAGTTTGAAATTCACTTCATTTGAACATTTTCGTTACCTTTGGATTGGAATCTCACTTAAAATGATGGAATACCCTACGCAGTGCACTTCACAGGAACAACTGGTGTGAATGGAACGCTCCTACAGAATTGGCGCTAATGGTTGAAAAAACGCTTTCTGAACCAATCAGACCTTCTGATTTGAACTGTTAGTAAGAAATGCTGTTATTTGCGTATATTCTATATACTATGATTTGTATGGTGTATGTACGTATTTGTTTTGATTATTTGTCTTATGTAAAGCGTCTTTGAGTATCTTGAAAAGCGCTATATAAATAAAATGTATTATTATTATTATTATTATATTCAGTTTGCGTCACACAGATGATGTCTTAATGAAACGCTTGATTGGCTTTCTAACGAGTTCGTGTTTTACCTCACAACCGGGAAAAGTTTGGAGGTTTTTAATTATAAGCACATTTACAAAATAACGGATTATATTCCTAATAGGACACACGCTAATAAATTCAATAACATCTGGAAGAACATAAGCTAAGGTAAGCAGTGGTTATGATTTTTTTTTGCTGTGTTTTAGATTTTGGATTTTCCGTAAAAATGAACAACGTAAAGAGATCAGAATCCAAGCGGTGGTGCGCTAGCGGAATATTTTAAAGGGCGTCTGTTTTAAACTCTGACAATACTTGACTAAACCTTTGGCTTGGGTTTGGGATAAGACAATATGAAAAAAAGCATTTCCAGCAAACTCAGGAAAAGTTATGAAACTGTTTACCCTGAATATTCTGGTATCTTGGTAACAACACATTGATTAACACATTATTTGTAATATCAGGTCTTATTTCTACACCATATGTTGTAGCTGTTAAAAAAGAAAAAAACTGCTGATCTGATGATGGATTGGACGGGATTCAATTTACATAAATAACACTTTTCACTGTCCTACTTTTTATGCAAATCAAATTTTATCGTAATAGGATTTTAATGTTATTTCTCCTTCTTCTCAGTCACAGAATGTTCGAGAAACGTAACGGCTCCTAAAGGGACTATACAAACACCAGGCTTCCCTAATAAATACCCCCACAACCTGGAATGCACCTTCATCATCTTCGCGCCAAAGATGGCAGAGATCGTTTTGGAGTTCGAGAGCTTTGACATGGAGCCCGACAGCATGCCGGCGCATGAAGCCACTTGCCGATTCGACCACGTGGAGATCTGGGATGGATACCCCACAGGTAATATAACTGGATGGATGGAGGGATGGATGGATGGATGGTGAAGATGTCCACAATGGGTTAAAACATTGACTTAGTGGTTAATTAGGTAGTATCCAGTACTGCTTGATACAATATTAGAGTGATATGAGCCTGGCATCACGGTTTCAAAGAAAAGCAGGTTGCCAACCGAGGAGCCAGCAAATCTTTGAGGAAGAAACCGTGATAAATATAAACACTTCCACCTGGAGTGAATTAACTGTGAGTTAAGAAAATGGCAATGCAGACAGGCATGATTCTGTAACCATGCCCCCTCTGCCCATCTCTATGGGAGGTGGGTCCATTTCACATGCTGGGAGATTGGACCAGCATTAGTGAGCCTTGGGTGCCCATGAACCTATTCTTGGTTAATTGATTGATCTCCCATGCCACCTTTTTAGAGATGCTCTTACCCAGTTGTCTAGCCTTGACAATTCGGTCCTTGTTAAAGTCCCTTAGATCCTTACATCTGCCCATTCATATGCTTCCAACACTTCAAGAACTGACTGTTCATTCACTGCATATTATATCCCACCCCTTGGTTTGACAGGTGCCACTTACTCCACCCATCCATGTTGTTTATGTTGTCGCTGATTCATATACATGATCTAGAATTATTTTACTAGCTCATTTTCCCCCTTCTCTTTCAGTTGGCCCCCATATCGGAAGATACTGTGGTTCCAGAAGTCCTGGCCAGGTGGTAGCTCACACTGGCATCTTGTCCCTCACCATTCACACTGACAGTGCCATCGCAAGAGAAGGATTTTTAGCCAATTACAGCGTCCGATACAACCCGGATCCCATCCGGAAACAAGGCGGTTAGTATAACATTCTCGCTCTGAACTTTTTAATGTCACTTAGTAATAGAAATTGTTATAATAATTATAATTAATTATAATTATTTTATCAGGGGCGCACTGTGAGCATAAGAGGGGCTAAATAAAAAAGAATCACATGTAATTGGACAGGAAAATCAATAGGCTGTTGGCATATGGGAAATTTCTTGTGTGTGATGTCATAATGTATAGATCTATTTTAAACTGCCGATAGTCAACGTTGGGCACATATTTGATTTCTCCATTTGCAAAAGTCCAAACGTCAGCGGATGGCGACTACAAAAGATTGTGATTCAGTTGTTGATGTAGACTCCACTGAAGTAGACCAAGGAGAGGAAGCTCCCACCACTAGTTCACCAGAATCATCAACCATTGGTACATCAACCAAAGTCAGAAAATACCAATATATATATATATTGTCATTCTTGTTCAGTTTGCGCAGCGATAAAATACCCTAGCACACCAGAGCTGGGATTCCGAATGCAATGTACACCGATCAGGCATGGTCGAGGCATGGTGTCTGACACCTTTCTATCAGAACCAGCATTAACTTCTTCAGCAATCTGAGCTACAGTAGCTCATCTGTTGGATCGGAACACACGGGCCAGCCTTCGCTCCCCACGTGCATCAATGAGCCTTGGCCGCCCATGACCCTGTCGCCGGTTTACCACTGTTCCTTCCTTGGACCACTTTTGATAGATACTGAACACCCCACAAGAGCTGCAGTTTTGGAGATGCTCTGACCCAGTCGTATAACCATCACAATATGGCTCTTGTCAAACTCGCTCAAATCCTTACGTCAATGCATACTTGCTGCCTAATATATCCCACCTACTAATAGTTACCGTGATGAAGAGATAATCAGTGTTATTCACTTCACCTGTCAGTGCTCATAATGATATGCCTGGTTGGGGTATGTTCCTTACTATGAGAAAAGCTTCTACAATGGTGAAAAGAAAAGATATCTGGACTATTTATCCTTTGAACATTGGAATTTCATACAATCCTTATAAAAAATAATAGTTTGTTTATTTTTAATGCTGTTTCACCTCCATTTGTCAAGTACTTACTTATATCCAAGCTTCTTTGGGAATCCCTAGCTGTATTTAATTTAATAAATGTTAAAACATCTACAGAAAACAATATTTCAGCCTAGTCTTTCTTCATTACTACAAGTCCCAGCAGAGAATAACTGCAGTATATCCGTTTCTTAATGCAACCGCCTTAGAATTGCAGACTAAGGTTTTTACGTATGGGTTACAGATGAGTGTCTTACTCCTTTGGGGATGGAGTCTGGTGAAATAAGCGACGAGAGAATTACAGCCTCGTCTCAGTACAATCCCAGCTGGGCTCCTTACCGCTCGCGACTGAACTACCCCAATAATGGCTGGACGCCATCGGAAGACTCGGCGAGGGAATGGATACAGGTACGTCTATTTATAGGTCTATTTTCTGAATCAGATTTATTATGGCTGTCGTGCATACAATGGAGTCGGAAAGTATTCAGACCCCTGCGTTTTTTGACGATCGAGTAAAAGGAATAAGCCAGCCCATATAGGACACTATAGCTTCTCTATAGCTTGTATCTGGGCACAAGAGCAAGCGCTTTGTCTGGCAAAAACAGGCACTGGACGTCACCTTGCAAATACGTGGTGGTTGAAGCATCATCCTATGGGGTGCTGTTTAGTAACGGGGACTAGTAGTCTGTTAAGAATACTGCAGGGCAGGATGTAGCCTAGCAGTTAAGGTACTGGACTAGTAATGAGAAGGTCGCTGGTTCAAGCCCCACCACTGCCGACTCGTGACTCGCAAAAAATGACTTGTAGACAACAAAAGTCAGCATGTGTTAACATTAGTTACGTAGTTACGCGTGACAAACTCTCACAAGCTTTGACAGGTCTTACGTCTGGGATTTGGCTTGGACACTTAAGGACATAATAAATTCAAAAGCCACTGTAGTGTTGTTTTGGCTGTATGCTTTGGGTCATTGATGTGTCAAAAGTCAAAACCACTGACTGAGTTTGTGTGCCATATGGAGGAGATCTTCTTCAAGGATGTTCCTACATTTGACTGTAATTTGGGGGACCAGACATACTCGTCTGCGATTTCTCATGGTGATCGTGTAGTGTGTGACCCCCTATCGCCGATCAGTCGTGTAGTGTGAAAACCACAGCGACTTAAAAGACTCCCGATTACAAGAGATCCCGTTGTGTAGTGTGACCTGTACAGCGATTTGAACACTTTGAAAGTCATGTAGTGTGAACTGACGCAATCCCTCTATAGGTCTACAGTACATGGGCCAAAAGACTTTTACAGCAAGTTTAAGACAGTTCTGAACATACAGTACCAGCATGGTGCCACTGGTCACAGTTCTAGAATGGATGAATACACGTCGTGACATTAAAAACTACAATTTATTTGTTGGAATTGACCTTTTATATGTTTATCAGCTGTGTTTTCAACTTACTTCAAATTATGGAACTGCAATCACTACAATCGTCGCATTGGCAGCCATCGGCAGGCTGTTTACTTGCCTCATACTGACACCAGCGTGCTACACAAAATTACTAGGGGATTGTTTTAGCTTCCTGATTGACATGTTATGGTTTCCATTAGCGTAGACAAGGGATGTGTTTCCTTCCATAGTAAGGACTTATTTATAGACCGGTGTCAGGCTGACGTCTCTCACGTCATCAGGAAAACAAGCCCATCTGGAGAGCTCGTTCAAGTCTGAGGAACAATGTCTTTAAGGATGAAAGGACAGGAATAAAGAGAGAGAGGAATTTAACACATTCAGCAGATTGCTTTGCTCGCTAATTAGCTAACAGTAATTAGAGCTGATCAGACTTAATTGAGCCTAAAACATATTGACCCTTCATTAGATTGTATCGAGTACGCTCCAGGAAACTGGTGGACTAAAATAGATAGTCTTTAGCAGGTTTTATTTGTTTGTTTTATTTGAAAGTCTGCTTTTCGTCCAATGAATCGTACCCACTGCAACCCTGACCAGGATAAAAGGGTGGTAAAACAGACAGTTAATTAATAAATCGAATAACAACAAATAACAAATTATTATGTGCAGAAATTCAACAAAACATATTATTTGGCTTGTTTTATATGTACCCTCCAAATCAAAAAAAGTTGGGACAGTATGGAAAATGCAGATAAAATAAAAACACAGTGTTCCTTACATTTACTTTGACTTTAATTTAATTGCAAACAGTTTGAACTTGAACCTCACCTTCATTTCATTTGTTAATAAACATCTACTCCTGCATTTCAGACCTGCAACACATTCCAAAAAAAGTTGGGACGGGGGCAATTTAGAACTAGTGATGAGGTGAAAAAAACTAAATAATGATGTGATTCCAAACAGGTGATTGTAATCATAGTTTAATACATAAGCAGCATCCAGGAAGGGCCGAGTCTTTGATGAGCAAACAATGCACCTCAAAGAACGATTGGAAGGGATTTGCATATTTTCCCTCTACAGTGCATAATATCATTAAACGATTCAAGGAATCGGGAGGTACTTCAGTGTGTAAAGGCCAAGGGCGCAAGCTTAAGCTGAACGCCCGTGATCTTCGAGCCCTCAGACGGCACTGCATCAAGAACCGCCACTCAACAATAGCTGATATAACCACATGGGTGAGGGATTACTTTGGCAAACCTTTGTCAAGCACTACAATACAGATGCCAGATTGCACAGATGCCACTTAAAACTTTACTGTGCAAAAAAGAAGACTTATGTTAACCATGTCCAGAAGCGGCGTCGACTTCTCTGGGCTCTGAGGCATCTAGGATGGACCATCACACAGTCTAAACGTGTGTTGTGGTCAGATGAAAAAGTCAGGATCTGTCATGGTATGGGGCTGTGTCGGTGCCCTTGGTAAAGGTGATTTACACTTCTGTGATGGCAGCATTAATATAGTGCAGAGCGGTAGAGAGAACAGAGTGGCGACACTCCCATATGGAACCGTTGGAAAGGGGGCGGGACATATTTTCTGCGCAGCTTCCGGGTTGTGGAGCTCTGTATAGTTCCAAACAACCCATAGAGCCCCATTCATTTCCACTACTTATCAAAAATGTTTAGCTGTATGTTGCTTTGTTTAAAAAAAATTATGAATTTAATGTCATTAATATACTTAATACTGTTATTGTTTAGCATTTGCTCAGCACTAAATGTTACATGTTTATCTTAATTAATAGGTATAACCCAATTTAGCTTAGTCAGTTAAGCTTAATTAATGACACACGAGTCTTTTCACCTAAAATGAGTTGATTAATCAAGAGTCTTGTTACAGAAATGATCATAAAACATTAGAACCACAATAAATCATTATACTTTTACTTTCATACTTAAGTACATTTGAAGGTAAATTTAGTTTAGTACTTTAGTGGAGGTATTTTTACTTTTACTACTACTTTTACTGGAGTAATATGTTACCTTGGATATCTCTACTTTAACTCAACTACATGGTTTGTGTACCTTGTCCACCACTTACATTAGACAAAATGAACTAGTGCATATTCATAATGAATTCATTAATGTATTACATGTAGGAATCAATTATTAATCACTCATCAAATAAGAGATGAATGAATGCTTTTTCATGTACCTGCACTATAATGTTTTTGGTACGGTAATGTGTTTATCAATCTGTTCATTCAGTGCAGGTAAACCTTATGAATCCAGCACATGACTTAGTGTTTAGCCAAAATGATTATTATTATGAATCCTCAGGAAAGTGAAAGGAGATTAGTTTATGCAAAAACAAAACATAAAAAACTTTAATCTCTGTACTGTATATTGTCTCTATTACTTAATGATATCCCATTATGTAATGTATGCTAATATAATGTACTGTGTGTTAACAAGAACGACCTATTAACAAATCATTATAAACATCAATCTTCCACTTTATATACCAAATTGACATTAAAGCAGATGCAGTAAATGTAAACGCAGTTGAAAATACCCAGAAATTGTACAAATGTTTATTATTTGCCGTTCAATATTTCATTTACTGCTGCCTGTCCCATTTGAGAACATGACAGCGCCGGGTTTGTTTGGAACTATTGAGGGTTACATGAACCACGTGACCGCGTAGCGGCGAGATCAAGGAGTGTCGCAACTCTCTCTATCTACGGCTCTGATATAGTGGTAAATGCTTTACTGTCCCAACTTTTTTTGGAATGTGTTGCAGGCCTGAAATGCAGGAATGGATGTTTATTAATAAATGAAATGAAGTTGACCAGACACGACATGAAATATCTCAGGTTCATCCTGTCTGCAATCAAAAAAAAAAAAAAAAGTAAATGTAAGAAATTATTTGCATTTTCCATGCTGTACCAACTTTTTCTGATTTGGGGTTGTATTTACTATCATGGTCACTATTGTTATATAATGCTGGCATTATTCAAACCATGTAAAATGTTATACAAATAATGTCTCTCCAGAATAATTCAGTTTAATTAATAACATTAGTCTAGCATGAGAAAAGTTGTAGCCTAGTGGTTAAGGTACTGGACTAGTAATCAAAAGGTCGCTGGTTCAAGCCTTACCACTGCTAGGTTGTTACTGTTGGGCTCTTGAGCAAGGCCCTTAACCCTAAATTGCTTAGACTGTATACTGTCACAGTACTGTAAGTCACTTTGGTGGGGTAGCACTGTTGCCTCACAGCAAGAAGGTCCTGGGTTCGATCCCCAGGCGGAGCGGTCCGGGTCCTTTCTGTGCGGAGTTTGCATGTTCTCCCCGTGTCTGCGTGGGTTTCCTCCCACGGTCCAAAAACATGCAATCAGGTTAACTGGAGACACTTATAGGTGAATGTGTGTGTAGGTGTGTCTGCCCTGCGATGGACTGGCGCCCCGTCCTGGGTGTTGCTGTGTGCCTTGCGCCCATTGAAAAGCTGGGATAGGCTGGGATAGAATAAATGTAAGACATTATAGTAAGTCTACGTTCTGAGATTCAATAACCCCCTGACTGTGGATGCTCAGATGCTCACGATTAAGAAACGGCTCAGATATTTTAGTCCAGCTGAAGCTGAAAATTGACTCACTAAACACAGTACGTTCTCTCTGACCGCCTTTGCCTCCAGCTGCTCCCTAAGAAAACACGGTCATGCGGATCGTCTTAGCGGTGCATTCCTGCAGTCATCTCGACGCGCAGCAATATCCTGTTTTTTACAGGAAGGACCTCTTACTGTTTATCTGCGGCCTGCCCGAGCACGCTGGGTTTGCCAGGCTTTTCGTCCGTCCTGCCATTGTTCTCCGTGTAGGCGTCATTAAAGTTTGTTTGGGGCTGGATTCATCAACAATAGCTGATATAACCACATGGGTGAGGGATTACTTTGGCAAACCTTTGTTAACCACTACAATACAGAGTTACATGCACAAATGCCACTTATAACTGTACTGTGCCAAAAAGAAGCCTTATGTTAACCATGTCCAGAAGCGGCGTCAACTTCTCTGGGCTCAGAGGCATCTAGGATGGACCATCACACAGTGGAAACGTGTATTGAGGTCAGATGAAAAAGCCCGGGTCTGTGTCAGTGCCTTTGGTAAAGGTCATTTACACTTCTGTGATGGCAGCATTAATGCAGAAAAGTACATTAGGATCTTAGAGCAACATGTGCTGCCTGTCTTTAAAGCTTGTTTGGGGTCTGAATTCATCTGGAGGCCTGGCTGTCATGAGCTGGCACAATGCGGAATAGCAATTAGATGATGAGAGAAAGAAATTTGGGCCGACACCAAACCTTTTGCTTTGGTGCCAAGACCCCTTTAGTCAAGGGTTTATTTCTTTGCCACATTGAGAATCTAGACATGGACAACACTGGTTATTGGATTTACTGCTCGAGCTAAGGAACTAAGTAGGAAATAAAGCATGAAAGGATGCGCTGTTATAGGAAAATAATCAACAACAATGTTATTTGATATGTTACCTATCCAACGTAAATTAGTTTTAAATAACAGCACATCCTGCTATAATTGCTAGTATTATTATATTACATACTGCAACCTGGATGCCTCACAGTCATCCACTACTTATAACTTTTCTTACTTTCTCAATGCAATTATAAGTTCCAGTCTTGATGCCTCATACCAGTGTGCCACATACAGCCTGAAGGAATGGACGGTACAGAAACATAGGCAGACCTGCATTTCAAGTCTGTGTGGCACAAGCTTATAGAGCCTGAAACTTACCCTACCAGGCACTGAGATAAAAGCCAGGTCGATGACGAAACTGTCTCAGCCACAGAGCGGCTCAACCAAAGGTTCAAAAATATCACATCTGATTGTTACAGTCGGTTGCATCAGTAGGAATTTTAACCCCCTTGACAATTTCTACTTTTTGGATCATTCTCTCTTATTATTACCATAAAGGAGCACATTGTATCCATCTGTTTCTGTACATACTGTTTTAACCTGCTTTCACCTTGTTCTTCAATGGTCAGGACCCCCACAGGACCACTACAGAGCAGGTATTATTTAAGTAGTGGGTCTTTCTCAGCACTGCAGTGATAATGACATGGTGGTGGTGTGTTAGTGTGTGTCCACTCTATTAGACACTCTACCTAGTTGGTCCACGCTGTAGATGTAAAGTCAGAGATGAACACTCGTCTTTTGCTGCTGTTTGAGTTGGTCATCTTCTAGACCTTCATCAGTGGTCATAAGATGCTGCCCACGGGGCGCTGTTGGCTGGATATTGGTGGATACTGGTTGGTGGACTATTTGCGTCCAATTGCCCCATTGCGTCATGCTTCCTCTTTACCAATGCCGATCCCTGCTCTGATTGAGGAGAACGAAGCTAACCCATGCCCCCTCCGACACGTGGGCAGCAGCCGTATGCATCTTATCACCTACACTTTGACGAGTGCAGTGCAGCTTAGCTGCGTGTACGGAGAGACACACCCTTAGAGCACTCTTTTCTCATCTCTGTGCAGGCGCCATCAGTCAGCCAGCAGAGGTCGTAATTGCACCAGTCATGAGAGAGAGAGAGACCCTATCCGGCTTAGTCCTGCCCATCTGAACAACAGGCCAATCGTTGTTCATGTGGCCGCTCGGCCTAGCCGGCAGGCAGAGCTGAGATTCGATACGATGTATTCGAGATCCCAGCTCTGGTTCCAGCGTGTGTTTTTACCGCTGCGGCACTTCATACAAGAACTATTCTCAGCCCAGCAGTGACAGTGAGGTGTTTAAAAACTCCAGCAGCATTGCTGTGTCTGATTCACTCATACCAGCACAACACACACTAACACACCACCACCATGTCAGTGTCACTGCAGTGCTGAGAATGATCCACCACCCAAATAATACCTGCTCTGTAGTGGTCCAGTGGGGGGTCCTGACCATTGAAGAACAGCATGACAGGAGGCTAACAAAGCATGCAGAGAAACAGATGGACTACAGGCAGTAATTGTAGAACTACAAAGTGACTGTGAGTGTAGAGACAAGGAGGTGGTTTTAATGTTATGGCTGATCAGTGTAAACCCAGTGTAATACCCTTCTTGAAATTATGCCACTCCATTTACAGTTACGTTTCTGATCCATTTTTCAACCTGTTTATTGGCGTACGGCGTGTCCGCCAGACGTGTCCATGGGAGTTAACTGTTGCTATGGAAACACCGAATAAGTAATATTAGAGTCGAGGTTTTAATTTTAACCTGTGGTTTGAGAGCTGTGATGTGCTGTAATAGACAATTCATGAACAGAATCTTACTGAGAATCGAGCATTCAAGAGCGGTGTGGGGTAACAATATAAAATCATTTCAACACTCCCTGTAATGAAAGGGCAGAAGATCAAAGAACGTTCACCATTCAGACTGGGATTGGCACCAGAGGAATGATGGATGGTATTCTGAACCCTTTGTAATATGTTCTTTCATAGTCATGGACTCAGTCTGCCTCTGGTTTTGACTAAATTATGGAAAAACAGCTGGTTTGAGTTACGTTTGATGCTGTCAGCCTTTGTGGTTGTAGAATTTAAATTCAGAAAAAGTTGGGACAGAATCAAAAATGCAAATAAAATAAAAATGCAGTGTTCCTTACATTTACTTTGACTTTTATTTCATTGCAGACAGGATGAACCTGAGATACTCAACTTCATTTTATTTGTTAATATACCTCCATTCCTGCATTTCGGGCCTGCAACACATTCCAAAAAAAGTTGGGACGAGGGCAGTTTAGGACTACTATTGAGGTGAAAAATACGATGCACAAATGCCACTTAAAACGAAGCCTTATGTTAACCATGTCCAGAAGCGGCGTCGACTTCTCTGGGCTCAGAGGCATCTAGGGCGGACCATCACACAGTGGATTGTGGTCAGATGAATCAGCATTCCATCTTCCGGACCATAGATGAAAAGGATCATCCAGACTGTTATCAGCAACAAGTCCAAAAGTCAGGGTCTGTCATGGTATGGGGGCGTGTCAGTGCCCTTGGCAAAGGTAATTTACAAATCTGTGATGGCAGCATTAATGCAGAAAAGTACATTGAGATCTTAGAGCAACATGTGCTGCCTTCAAGATGTCATCTTTTCCAGGGACGTCCATGCATTATTCAACAAGACGATGCAAAACCACATGCTGCACACATTACAAAGGCACGGCTGTGGAAGAACAGGGTACGGGTACTGGACTGCCTGCACATCTTAAGACGTGTTTGCAGGAGGAATGGGACAAAATAAAACCCCAAACACTAAATCACTTGATATCCTCGGTGCCAAAACGTCTTTTAAGTGTGGTGAAAAGGAATGGCAGCATTACAAAGTGGTAAATGCTTTACAGTCCCAACTTTTTTGGGAATGTGTTGCAGGCCTGAAATGCAGGAATGGATGTTTATTAATAAATGAAATATCTCAGGTTCATCCTGTCTGTAATCAAATAAAAGTCAAAGTAGATGTAAGAAACTCTGTGTTTTTCTATTATTTGCATTTCCATGCTGTCCCAACTTTTTCTGATTTGAGATTGTCCAAATGATAAATGTATTTACTCTTAATGGATCATCAGATCTTTGTCTTTGTTGCAAAGTCACTGCTGAAAGAAAGGGAATTGCTTATTTTTAGTTGTTACTAGGTCCAGACCTGAGGTATATCTGGGTAGGTAGTGGTACACAGGCTCGGCATGGCTGCCATCTGTTGGCTAAATAGTGCTATGACTAGCATATGAACTTAGCAGGTCTCCGTTTTTTCATGCTAGCCTAAATAAAGCAATTTTGTAAAGGAGATAGTGCAGACTTTTGTGTTATACTGATGCCATAACACATAATACTTTATTAATTTATTATTTTTGCTTCCTATGTGTGTCTGAGTCGTGCTGAACCTGTAAAAACTGGTACTGAAATTGATGCTAACAGCTAATGCTGGGGCTGAAGTCTGATATCTCTTAGAGCTGAAGCAATACTTTTGCATTTTTTCATATTTTACCCCCTGAAAGTCTCATAAACGAATCTGTTATTAATTAATCTGTTTTGGTGGTCAGGAAAATGCTATTAACCCCCCCAAAAATAGAGGCAATTCAAGTTTGGTTAAGGAGAAATAATGTTTTGGGGCTGTTTTATGATTGTGTGTGGTAGTTCCAATCAAGGAAAATCTTAATGCTAGTTTTGTTTGGGCATTTTCCCCCTTTTTCTCAAATTTAGTCATGTCTAATTCCCCAGCCTTGATTTCCTCTACCACTGCAGGGCCCCATACTGATCATGTATGATAGGACACACATGCAATTGCTGGCCAATTTTTTTCACCTGTCAGAGATGGCGTCACACACTGCTATCAGTAAATCATCCGTCCCTTGTGCAGGTTTCTCAGCCAGACAGCAGAGGCCACTTTTGCAGCAGCAATAAAGAACCCATTCGAACTCCCTCCCTCGGGCACAGCCAAGTATGCCTGTTGGATGCCCAGCCAGGTCAACAACACAGCTGAGATTCTAACTTGAGAGTTCAAGATTTCATAAATGTAATCAAATCAATCAGCTCCACTTACCATATAGAAGCACTTTGTAGTTCTACAATTACTGACTGTAGTCCATCTGTTTCTCTGCATTCTTTGTTAGCCCCCTTTCATGCTGTTCTTCAATGGTCAGGACCCCCACAGGACCACCACAGAGCAGGTATTATTTGGGTGGTGGATTATTCTCAGCACAACAGTGTGTGTTGTGCTGGTATGAGTGGATTAGACACAGCAGCGCTGCTGGAGTTTAAACACCGTGTTCACTCACTGTCCACTCTATTAGACACTCCTACCTAGTTGCTCCACCTTGCAGATGTAAGGTCTGAGACGATCGCTCATCTATTGCTGCTGTTTGAGTTGGTCATCTTCTAGACCTTCGTCAGTGGTCACAGGACGCTGCCCACAGGGTGCTGCTGGCTGGATATTTTTGGTTGGTGGATTATTCTCAATCCAGCAGTGACAGTGAGGTGTTTAAAAACTCCAGCAGTGCTGCTGTGTCTGATCCATACCAGCACAACACAGCACACACTAACACACCACCACCATGTCAGTGTCACTGCAGTGCTGAGAATGACCCACCACCCAAATAATACCTGCTCTGTGGTGGTCCTGGGAGAGTCCTGACCATTAATGAACAGCAGGGGGCTAACAAAGCATGCTGGATCAGTTTATAGTTCCAGAATCCAGGTTGCACACCAAGGTTTAAGTTTCTTTCTTGATTATTCAGCCATTCTTTTGACTCTTTGTATTTTTCTCCTCCAGGTGGATCTTGGTTTCCTGTGGTACGTTTCAGCTATAGGAACCCAAGGAGCCATTTCTATAGAAACTAAGAAAGCCTATTACGTGAAGAGCTACAAAGTCAGTATAAGCACAAACGGGGAGGACTGGATCATGATCAAAGATGGCACCAAGCACAAGGTAAGAGGCCAGAGATAATCCTTTGCTGGGAGGGGAAGAGTTGATGTGATTCCAGAGTTCAGGCTTGAACTACTTGAACTACTACTGGCTAATTAGGGGTGTCATGGTGTGTAAACTGAGGCAGGAATGTGTGTGTGAAGAGTGTAGACAGGTGAACCCAGGGTCATGCGGCAGTGTTTATGGTCCAGTTAGAGGCAACCAGACCCAAATACCCTTCAAAAAGTCAGAAATCCATTCACAATTCAACTTGCTCAACTTAGCCTTAAAACCGCCTTGTTCTAGCTTGCTCATAAAACCTTCATATCCATGTGCATTTGTAGCCTGACCTTGAGATCTAGCTTCTTGGTTAGTTAGCCTTAGTCCATGTGTCTTGTTCTAGCCTGACCTAGATATCAATGTTCCTTGTACTAGCCTGTACTAAGTAGAATCTTAGTCCTTGTCTTGGTGCTTCCTATGGTGTCTTGCCCTTCATGTTCTTGTTAGCGGTTAGCTTAGCTTTAGCTTAGGATTTAAAATTCCTTGTTTAGTACAGTTTAGGGTTTCATGTAGGTTTAGGGATTGATTCTGAACATTTCCATGTATTACTTAGCATAGCTGTTTGCTTAGCATTAGCCTTTAGCCTAGTCGTCCATGTTTTAAGTCTAGCTCCCCCTCGTGTTCTTTGTCTTGTCTCGCTATTGGTTAAATCATATGGGCTGTTTATGATGTGGTTTCTCTGTCAGGTGTTTACAGGCAATCACAACCCTACTGACGAGGTTCGAGCCTTCCTCTCCAAACCCACGCTGACCCGCTACGTTCGGGTTAAACCGCTGACCTGGGAACAGGGCATTTGCATGCGCTTCGAGCTGTATGGCTGCAAGATCTCAGGTACTGTACTTTAAAGTCAAAAGTATGTGGACACCCCTTCTAATGAAGGTGGCACTGTGGAGTACGTGTACATTTTTGGTATTTAGCATACGCTTTTATCCAAAGCGACTTACAGTACTAATATAAACATCTCCTCTGTCTCTTCCTCCCTAGACTCTTCATGCTCCTCTATGTTGGGAATGGTCTCTGGTCAAATCTCAGACTCTCAGATCTCAGTGTGGCCTGAGGTGGAGAGGGGCTGGCTACCCGAGTCTGCAAGGCTGCTGACGGGCCGTAATGGCTGGATAGTGCCCACGCCTCAAGGTTCGGGGCACAGTCCATGGTTGGGATTGGACCTGGGCTTTCCTCGGTGGGTCACTGCAATCATCTTGCAGGGTGGGAGGCTCAAGGACAAGAACATGTTCATTCGCAAATTTAAGTTGGCGTACAGCAGCGGATTAGAGTGGAGCTACCTGCTGGAGAAGAACAGCAACAAATCTAAGGTGAGAGAGGGGTTGTTGTACAATCTATAGTAGCCAACTACTTTAATACTGGAATATCTTTGCTGTTGACGTAAATTAATGGTATTTTTTTAATTGTTTTAAATTTTTGGTAGAAGAGATGATGTACAAATGCTCATGTTTGCTCTTGTCTTTTTATTTCATCCCTTTGCAGGTGTTCCTTGGAAACCAGAACCACGACACCCCAGAGGTCCGTACTTTCGAGCCCCTGATGACGCGTTTCCTGAGCGTATATCCCGAGCGCGGTTCGGCCGATGGCATGGCCCTCAGGCTGGAATTACTAGGCTGTGACCCACAACGTGAGTATTTACCAACTGACCAATGGTTGGAATCTTGGCTCTGCTACCGGCCGGCTGGGCGCGCCCTCTAGCAGGCACGATTGGCTAATGCCTGCAGCTGACAAAATTAGCCTAGAGTCTGCTGGGTGGGAAAGACCAGACTAAGTGGTTGCCCAGAAAGTACAGGAGTGCAGAGATCAATGGGTGGCCCCCCGTACGCGTATGTGGGGGTGGGTGGGATCTTTATCTGCCGTGTAATGACCCTGATTGGCGGAAGAGACGCCTGTGCAGAATACAGGGACGAGAAGAGGAGTACGTGAAAATTGCCATTTAAATAAATAAATACATAAAATAATAAATAAATAAAATTAGCATTTAAATAAATAAAATAAATAAATAATAAATAAAGAAAGAAAATTACCATTTTAATAAATAAATAAATAAAATAAAATAAATAATAAATAAATAATAAATAAATAATAAATAAATAATTAATAAATAATTAATAAATAATTAATAAATAAATAATAAATAAATAAATAATAAATAAATAAATAATAAATAAACAAATAACATTACCATTTAAATAAATAAAAGAAATAAAGAAATAAATAAAATTACCATTTAAATAAATAAATAAATAAAATAAATAATAAATAAATACAATGATAAATAAATAAATAAAATTTACCATTTAAATAAATAAATTAAACAGATAATTAATAAATAAATGAAATTACCATTTAAATAAAGAAACAAACAGTAATGTCTTCTATGTCTTCCTGCAGAAACCACTTCTCTTCCCCCGTCAACCTCCGAAGTAAACACAGTGAGGGAAGCTGACATGCCGCTAACCACCTCAGCCCCTGTTGGCATCGTCACAGCAACAGAGGACTGTGATGATGAATCTGCAACCTGCCACAGTGGAACGGGCACGGGCGAAGATTATGAGCCGACAGGTAACATTCCGGATTTCAGAATTGTACCGTGATGTGTGTGACGTTATGCTTAAATGATTAAATGATTTCTTACTAGTTGTGTTTTTGTCGTGTGCCAGTAGGGGCAGTTGCAGAGCCATCACTGAATGAAGACCTGGTTCCTGGTAAGAAACATACACACACACACACACACACCCTGTGTTCTCTAACTCATGGTCTCTACTCTCATTTAGCTTGTATAATGTTCATCTACCATACAAGTACTGAATTTAGTCCAGTTGCTCTGTACACTTGTCACATCCATGTCCCCTATATATCACTTGTAGGGAACCCCTATAGGAGTCAGGTGTCATTTGTACTATTAACTATTGTAAGCACTGCTAACCAGCTTATGGCCATCCTTGGTTTGATCTGGCAACCTGTTTTAATAGCGGCACTATCCCTTTTTTATCCATGTTCTCCGTTGTGGGCTGCAGATGTTTCTGTTATTTTAGCCACCACCTTAGATGAGTAAGTTCTTGCGCCACACCTGGTGCCTAAATGTCCATTTATTTATTATTTCATAAGCCACACCTACCATACAGATAAACTTTGTGGGTATACAAGTAGTGACTTTAGCCCATCTGTTGCTCTGTACACTTTGTCACTTCCATGTACCCCATTTATCACTTGTAAGGGACTCCCATATGACCCCCGCTGACCAGATGTTATTAATAAGATGGACTTATGATAAAATGAGCTTATATCTATCCCTGGTTTGCTCTGGGTTTCCTACCTTTATTCTTTTTCGAGAACTTGCCATATTTTGACAACCAGTTTTAATTGCTGCGCTATCCCTATTTTATCTATGTTCTCTGTCGCAGGCTGCAGATGTTTGTTATTTTGGCCACTGCATTTATTTTCCCAATACCCTTTTTGTACATGGCTTTTTAGCTTGGGTATTGTTCTACTATGCCTTAGCATCCTGCATTAGACCCCCACTGACCACATGTTATTTGTTTGATGAACCATACTCAGTACTACCACTAGCTTATTGCCATCTCTGGTTTGCTCTGGCTATCCTTCCTTTTCTCTTTTTCCGAGAACTTGGCAACCAGTTTTCATCGCTACGCTATCCCTTTTTTATCCATGTTCTCCGTTGCGGGCTGCAGATGTTTCTGGGTTTGAGGGTTTTGAAAGTCTGTAGTGAAGATGTTTATAAAAAGATTATCAGTTTTATCAATTATTGGTGTAACATACTTTAAACTCCCTGTTATGTTTCTCGTCTAGTAACGTAGCTTTTGCTTTTCTGTCTTTGTACGTCGTGTAGCGTATCTTTGGTTCGACTGCAGTTTTGGCTGGGCTGACCAACCTTCCTACTGTGGGTGGACTCCGGAGAGCATTGGACAAGCTGATTGGCTACTACAAAGCCATGAAAAAAACGCTGAACACCAACTGCCCGGTAGAGATTACACTGGTAAGATTTTAGCCTATATCATGGAATCACATATGACCAAAAATATGTGGACACCCCTGCCAATTATGAGGCTTGGGTGTTTCAGATGCATTCGTTGCTAACGTTGGATGGGATGGATTTGGAATAGGATGTTTAACAGGTTCTTGGTTGGGTGTCCACATAGTTTTGACCACACAGTGTACGTTCAGTAAAATTGTAACCAATTTTGAAGGCTTGATGGTACAAAGTCAACATACTGCTTTGGCTATAGCAGATACAAGGGGAGCTACAGACTCCAGTTGTGTTGTGGGATCTTAAAACGCTAGCTTTTGAGCATGCGAGTCTGCCATGTTTTTATTTGTTAGCAGTAAGGATTGGGTATCGTTAAATTGTGATGTAATTTTAGATAAATTGGCATTGTTATGAAGTTGGTTGCCTTTTTGCATAGTATTGGGGGTTGTTGCAGCTGCAAAGTTATTCCCACATGATTTTAATGTGTCTGTGGGAATTTGTGCCCAGTTAGCCGATAAAGAATTTGTGAGGTCAGGGATACCTTTAGCATTTTTGATTTATTTATGCATTTATTTTGAAATACTTATTGTATCTTTATTGTCTTTTATTAGGAGAACCAGGGAACTTCATCTACACCTCACTGTCTAGAGACAGACCCCACCCAGAGACAGCAGAAAAGTTAGAAATAGAGATAGACAGGGCGACCGACACAGTGGTGGAGACGGAGACAACAACAGACGAAGCCCGACCAGACTCGGATACCGAAGGAGGGCTGGCACGGTTGGTCAGTGTTCCTGTTACCTCTCCCGAAGAAGATCTCTGTGTATCTTTCTGGTACCGGTTTACTGGAGGGCACACAGGTGCTCTACACATCCGGCAAAGGAGGGAGGCTGAAGTAAAAGTGATGGAGAGATTGATGGTACAGGATGGAGAACAGGAAGAGAGGGGTGAAGAGGAAGTTCTTGTGTGGAAGAAGGACTGGCAGGAGACCAAACACTGGAAAGTAGGAAGAGTCCTGATGCTCCGTGCTAATAAACCATATCAGGTAATTGTTTAGCATATCATTCAGCTTGGTCCTGTCTGTTGTGAACTTATTGTAACTGGCCCTCTTGCCATGGAGATTGGCAGGGGCCTTGGTTACAGAATCATGTCCTTCTGCCTTGCCAAATATGGGCTGTACATGGGGTGTGGAAGCGCAGATGCTTGACAAGTCAGTTCTTCTTAAAGTAATTGACAGTTACCTGCGCCTCATTGAGTGTTAATTTGCTCCAGGTGGAAGTGTTTCTATTTATTGGAGATTGGCAGGGGCCTTGGTTACAGAATCATGTCCTTCTGCCTTGCCAAATATGGGCTGTACATGGGGTGTGGAAGCACAGATGATTGACAAGTCAGTTCTTCTTACAGTAATTGACAGTTACCTGCATCTCATTGAGTGTTAATTTGCTCCAGGTGGAAGTGTTTCTATTTATTGGAGATTGGCTGGGGAACTCAGTTACAGAATTATGTCCTTCTGCCTTGCCTGCAGATGGGGCATGGAAGCGCAGCTGATTGACAAGTCAGTTCTTCTTACAGTAATTGACAGTTACCTGCACCTCACTGAGCGTTAATTTGCTCCAGGTGGAAGTGTTTCTATTTATCAAGGTTTCTTCTTCACAGATTTGACCCCACTGGTGGAAACCATAATGCCGTGCTCGGTCCTGTCTGTAGTAAGCTTATTGTAACTGGCCCATCTGTCCTGGAGATTAGCTTGGGGGGCTCAGTTACAGAATCATGTCCTTCTGCCTTGCCTGTCTGTTCTATACTTATTGTAATTGGCGTTAATTTGTTCCAGCATTATTAATGCTATCTGTCTCTGTGTTCATACATTAGGTGATCATTGAGGGTGTTGTTGACAGCACGTCATCTGGACACATCTGCTTGGATAATGTGAGAATTGCTCCTGAACTGAATGCCACTGAATGTAAAGGTAATCACACTTTAGTCTGGTCTCTTCCCACCCAGCAGACTAGTGGCTAATTTTGTCTGCTACACTCATTGCCAATTGTGTCTGCTGGGGGCGCCCAGCCGACCGGTAGCAGATCTAAGATTCGAACCCAGGAGTTCAGAATCTTAGCACTGTTGCACTAGCGAGATATCTCACTGCACCACCTGGGCGCCCAACCCGTTTTAAAATGTTCCTGTCGTAATACAATGCCCCCTTGTGGTAATAATACAGGCTGTGTGTTAAACCCAGTGTCTACTGTACATTGATGTGTTTCAGATCCAGAAGATGAGATGATTGATTCGGCTTATCCTGCTCATCCTGAAACTGGTGCAGCTAAACCTGAGATTGGTACGTCATCAAGCACTACACGTAAATAAGTATTGGGACACCTCTTAATTCTGCAAGCTCTGTAAAGACATGAAGAGCTTGGTTTAAAGAAACTCCAATGGCCTTCAATGGCACAGAGCCTTGACATCAGCCCTACTGAACAGCTTTGGAATGAACCAGAACATCGATTGGCAACAAAGTCTTGTGAGAAGCCTTCTCAGAAGAGTGGCTGTTGTTCTACCTGAAAGGTCACTCTATTTGAAGGCCAATTGTTTTTAAATGGGATGTACAACCAGCTTATGGTTGGCTGTCCAAATACTTTTGGCCATATAGTGTCTACATCTGCGTCTACAAGTGCAGATAGAAAGTTTGTCATTTTTGCTAATAAGAAAAGATTATTATATAGACATATTTTCAATCTAATGCCTGCAACACTCCAAAAAAGTTGGGACAGAGGCTTGTTTACCCCGTGTTCCATTACCTTTCCTATTAATGAGACTTTTAATGGTTTGGGAATTGAAGACACTAATTGTTGCAGTCTGTGGTCGCCGTCGCCTGATTCTCTTTATGCTGCACCATACACCGATCAGCCATAACATTAAAACCACCTTTGTTTCTACACTCACTGTCCATTTTATCAGCTCCACTTACCACACAGAAGCACTTTGTAGTTCTACAATTACTGACTGTAGTCCATCTGTTTCTCTGCATGTTTTTTTAGCCTGCTTTCACCCTGTTCTTCAGTGGTCAGGACCCCCACAGGACCACCACAGAGCAGGTATTATTTAGGTGGTGGATCATTCTCAGCACTGCAGTGACACTGACATGGTGGTGGTGTGTTAGTGTGTGTTGTGCTGGTATGAGTGGATCAGACACAGCAACGCTGCTGGAGTTTTTAAATACCGTGTCCACTCACTGTCCACTCTATTAGACACTCCTACCTAGTTGGTCCACCTTGTAGATATAAAGTCAGAGACGATCGCTCATCTATTGCTGCTGTTTGAGTCGGTCATCTTGTAGACCTTCATCAGTGGTCACAGGACGCTGCCCACGAGGCGCTGTTGGCTGGATGTTTTTGGTTGGTGGACTATTCTCAGTCCAGCAGTGACAGTGAGGTGTTTAAAAACTCCATCAGCATTGCTGTGTCTTATCCACTCATATCAGCACAACACACACTAACACACCACCACCATGTCAGTGTCACTGCAGTGCTAAGAATGATCCACTACCTAAATAATACTTGCTCTGTGGGGGTCCTGTGGGGGTCCTGACCATTAAAGAACAGCATGAAAGGGGGCTAACAAAGCATGCAGAGAAACAGATGGACTACAGTCAGTAATTGTAGAACTACAAAGTGCTTCTATATGGTAAGTGGAGCTGATAAAATAGACAGTGAGTGTAGAAACAAGGGGGTGGTTTTAATGTTATGGCTGATCAGTGTACATTTTTAATAGAAAATAGATCAGGACTGCAGGCAGGCCAGTCAAGCACTCACACTCTGTGTCTATGAAGCCACTTTACAAAGGGCTGGTATTGTCTTGCTAAAATAACCCTTGACTTCCTGAGAAAAGACGCACCGATGCACCGTCATAGTGACAGATGTTGCATCTTTCGCTAATAACAGTCCGGATGGTCCTGTTTGTCTCTGTCACTAAGAAGCTGACAGGCGGAATCATCTGACCACACGATATTCAATGACTGACATTCTCTGTCTCCCCCTCTCTCAAACACAGAGTGTGAAGACCAGGAGGAATCGGAGGGCTCGGTCTGGAGGTTCGGCCAGGAGGGCGGCGCCATGCTGAAGACCCTCGATCCCATCCTGATCACCATCATCGTCATGAGCGCCGTGGGGGTCCTCCTGGGAGCCGTGTGCGGCGTGGTCCTCTACTGCTCCTGCTCCCACAACCCCGAGAGAAACCTGTCCGCCCTCGAGAACTACAACTTCGAGCTGGTCGACGGCGTCAAGCTGAAAAAGGAAAAAGTCACCGCACAGAAATCATATACGGAAGCGTGAGGGCGGGCGAACGGCCAGACGGACCCTGAACAAAGGCAGAACGGACCGTCGCGGGGAAGGTTTCGGGAACCGGATATGTTGCCGGGGGTGCGTTTTAGCCGTTTGAGACAGAGACGTGCTTTTCTCAGGAAGTGCAGTAAGAGGAACTGACCTCTTGAGGGCACTGTGGAGAGAATTGGTGTACAGTCTGGTCATCTTAGCCGTTCTGATTCATCCGTTTGTGATTGTTTTTTTTAATACCAGGATGCTGGTGATGCGACCAATCAAGATGAAAGTATTTATATTCTGTATGAGTTTGGACTCACAGACGCTGTGTGTGTGTGTGTGTGTGTGTGTGTGCATCCCTTGTGGCTTACGTTTGATTCAAAGAGTGCCTTTTTACATCCGTCTACTTTCTTTTAATCACTTTCTTTTCTCCCAGTCTACATTTTTATTGCACTCTCCTCCTCACGCGCCACATATTTTCACCCGTCAGCGTTCGTCTCGTGCTACGACAGCCAGCCCGGTGCCACTTCTGAGATCGTGACCAGATTTACGTATCTAGAATAATGGGCTGCTGCACCACCCAGACACCATTTACAATTTAGACATATCCAATCCCCGTCCCCCAAAAAACCTGGTCAATGTCCACCTTAAGCACAGCGTCCATTCAGGCAAAAGAGGACGCGGACTAGCACACGTGCCATCCAACGATTGTGAAGCCATAGCTTTTTCGGCACCTTAGACATAGCTATTTCAGCGCCCCCTACAGAGCACAATTCACAATTTTAATTTTAAAAATTTGGTAAAGCCACATTAGGCTGCGATCAAAGTGCGAATATGAGACGAATCCGCATTTGTGTGGACTAACCATCAAATTCACTCTTAAAGCTCCACGTGTATACTATATTGCCAAAAGTATTCTCTCATCTGCCGTCACACGCATATGAACTTGAGTGACTCCCATTCTTACTCCATAGGGTTTAATATGATGTCGGCCCACCCTTTGCAGCTATAACAGCTTCAACTCTTCTGGGAAGGCTTTCCACAACACAAGGTTTAGGAGTGTGTTTATGGGAATTTTTGACCATTCTTCCAGAACGCATCTGTGAGGTCAGACACTGATGATGGACGAGAAGGCCTGGCTCACAGTCTCCGCTCTAATTCATCCCAAAGGTGTTCTATCAGGTTGAGGTCAGGACTCTGTGCAAGTTCTTTCACACCAAACTCGCTCATCCATGTCTTCATAGAGCTTGCTTTGTGCACTGGTGCGCAGTCATGTTGGAACAGGAAGGGGCCATCCCCAAACTGTTCCCACACATTTGGGAGCATTAAATTGTCCCTTGGTATGCTGAAGCATTAAGAGTTCCTTTCGCTGGAACTAAGGGGCCGAGCCCAACTCCTGATAAACACCCCCACACCATAATCCCCCCTCCACCAAACTTTACACTCGGCACAATGCAGTCAGACAAGTACCGTTCCCCTGGCAACCGCCAAACCCAGACTCGTCCATCGGATCGCCAGACGGAGAAGCGTGATTCGTCACTCCGGAGAACACGTCTCCACTGCTCTAGAGTCCAGTGGCGAAGTGCTTTACACCACTGCATCTGACACTTTGCATTGCGCTTGGTGATGTAAGGCTTGGATACACATTGAAGCACAACCCATTACCATCACGTCTTGGTTAACCAATTACCACCATATTGGGCGCATCTGTGACTCGTCCAAGGTGACTTGGTTCCCTATGACCCAGGTCCCAGGTCCTGAGACTGATCATGTCCCAAAGCTTTAAAAATGGTAACCTGGATTTCACAGGGAGGGAGAGGGGAAATGAAAAGGGCAAGTCAACAAAGCTAACTCCAAAAACATATTGAAACACAGCCCAGCCTAAAGCAAATAGGCCAACAAACTGCCAATAGGGATGCTTCATCTGATTATTCTTGTATATCGATAGGGTGGCTCGGTGGGTAGCACTTGCCTCACAGCAAGAAGGTCCTGGGTTTGATCTCCAGGTGGGGCGGTCCGGGTCCTTTCTGTGTGGAGTTTGCATGTTCTCCCCGTGTCTGCGTGGGTTTCCTCCCACAGTCCAAAAACATGCAGTCAGGTTAATTGGAGACACTGAATTGCCCTATAGGTGATGCCATGCGATGCCCTGCGATGGACTGGCGTCCCGTCCAGGGTGTTACTGTGTGCCTTGCGCCCATTGAAAAGCTGGGATAGGCTCCAGCATCGCTCTCCAATAGCCCCACCCCCACCAGGACCCTGATTGGATAAGCGGTTATGAGGACAGTGAGTGAGTGTCTGTCGATACTATAATATTAGTTGGGTGGCACTGTAGTGTTTTTACTGCACAGTTTCGGCAGCCTTGGTTTGAACCCGAGCTTGTGTTACTATTTAAGTAGAGTTTAGTTTAGTGTCTATGGATTTCCTCCAGGTAATCCGGTATCTGATGGGTGGAAGGTGGATTGGCCGCTTGAAGTGACCCCTAGGTGGTAGAAAGTATCACCCTATAGTGGTGAATGGTATTATTACGGGGTTCAAACCTCCAAACTCTATAATTAATTGACGTTTCATCACCAGAGGTTGAAAATAAACAGTTGTGCTGCTCGTGGACGAACCAGAGGATGAGATGCATCAAAAAACGATCAATCATTGCACTGAGTAACGTATTTATATAACATTTTGTTTATTTCTTTCATGTGTGTGTAAAGATAACGATGCATCGCCAAAATGTATTGAACCCAGAGCTGTATCATTTTTATTCCTCCACGGTTTCAGAATTTTATGCTGTTTTTGTGAATAATTTGTAACAGTTTGGTAGGAATTAAACTAAAGGGATGCTGGAGTATGTATTTCAAAAGGCAATCTGGCTCCAGAAACACACTGTCCAGTCTTATGTGACTCAGCTGACACGTTCTATGACTACTACATTCCAAAGAGTGGATTAAATAAAGTTTTTTATTAAGGTGTTGTTTTGTAATGTTGTATCAGCATCTCTGACTTCTCGTTTCTGAAATCCAGTTCAAATTCTGTTTCAAAAAAGTGAAGGAATGATAGATAGATAGATAGATAGATAGATAGATAGATAGATAGATAGATAGATAGATAGATAGATACAGACAGACAGACAGACAGACAGACAGACAGACGGATAGATAGATAGATACAGCCAGATAGATAGATAGATAGACAGACGGATAGATAGATAGATAGATAGATAGATAGATAGATAGATAGATAGATAGATAGATAGATAGACAGACAGACAGACGGTTGGTCGGATGGACAGACAGACCGATAGGACAGCAGGAAAGATGTTCTACAGTTATTTGTGACTTGATGACACAGGTAAAGTTGAAAATTTTCCATTCTTGTTTGATATTATAGAGTCTGGAGTCTCCATTGTCTTACATTGTGGTAGTCCAGCACCTGCACTCTCTTACTTTAAAGCCAGGCATTGTCTTGCTAAAAACAAGCAAATCAGAAACAGTTGGGACAAGATGGAAAATGCCAATTTAAAAAAAAGATGCAGTGCTTCTTACATTTATTTCATGTTTTGTCTGGTTAACTTTATTTTGTTTGTTAATATACATACACAGACCAGGCATAACATTATGACCATCTTCCTAATATTGTGTTGGTCCCCCTTTTGCAGACAGTGTATTCTGACACCTTTCTATCAGAACCAGTATAACGTCTTCAGCAATCTGAGCTACAGTAGCTCGTCTGTTGGATCGGACCACACGGGCCAGCCTTTGCTACCCACGTGCATCAGTGAGCCTTGGCCGCCCATGACCCTGTCGCCGGTTTACCACTGTCTAGATACTGACCACTGCAGACCGGAAACACCCCACAAGAGCTGCAGTTTTGGAGATGCTCTGACCCAGTCGTCTAGCCATCACAATTTGTATTATTGTTTGTAATATATCCCACCCACTAACAGGTGCCGTGATGAAGATATAAACAGTGTTATTCATAATGTTATGCCTGGTGGGTGTACATTCCTGCAATTCAGGCCTGCTACACCTTCCAATCACTTGGGACGGGGCAATACATTGGGTTTATATTGTCTGTAAACTCAACATTTTCTGATCTGCGGTTCTAGATAGCAATAGCAATTATTATGTTTCCATCATGTTTATGTTCAAAACAGTGGTTTTCTGGTCTTGCATCACTGATTCATCCACTGTCCCAACTTTTTGTGGAACTCCCAGGTTTGAATCTCTGCTCTGCTATGGGTCGGCTGGGCGCCCTCTAGCAGGCACAGTTGGCCTCCAGTCTGCTGGGTAGGAAAAGACACAGACTAAGGGGTGGGGTTATCAACACTGTGTAAGGACCTTGGTTGCCCAGGGCGCATGTACAGAAAGTGGAGGAGTGCAGGAAACGGGGCGTGGCTCTCCGTACGCGAAGCCGACCTCACACACAAATCCACTGAGGGGTTGGAGAATAAGAAGGGATTGGTAGGACTGTGCACACGTTGGAGGAAGTGTGTGTGTCAGGCGAATATACACCCTCCTTGGACGCCGTCGGGGTCCCCAGCAGTGAATTGGCTATGCTAATTGAGAGAAAAGGGCCCAGGAAAAAATGTACTGTGAAGTTTTACAGTAAAACTGTTAAGTTTACAGTTAAACCATAATAGTTCATAGTTCTATTGTCACCTTTACAGTTCGACCATGAATACAATTGTGAACTCTCATGTTACTATGAAGTTCATGGTCACCTCTTCCAGTGTTTAATAATATTGACTGTAAAGTTTACAGTTCAACTGTAAACATGATATTGTTAAACTGTGAAATTCAGTTTTGACAGTTTTACTCAACTTACAGTTTACAGTTTAACTAAGAATAGTTCATAGTCACCTCTTCTAATGTTAACTGTTTACAGTAAAGTTTACAGTTCAACTCTGATCATATAGGTAAATGACAAGATACAAATATGAAAGGCAAGAGAATATTAATGTATATAATATTTATGTATTATTTAAAGGAGGTATGTGAATGAGGGGTGTAAGTGTATGTGTGTGGGGGGTAAGTAAGTTAATTACATGACATGAAAAATAACAAAAATACTAAATATATACAAATGTTCAATATATTAACAATATTCCAATAAAAAAAAAAAAGAATACAGCACAGATTTACATATTTATCATATTACAAAAATACAAAGACCCTCATGCAGACAGGACAAATATTACTTACTAGTATATATATAGTAGGGTCTAGTAGGGTCTAGAAAGGTCTATTAGGGTCCAGTAAGGTCTAGTAAAGTCTAGTAGGGTCAGTGGCGGTTCTAAGGGGGGGCAGCGGGGGCCAGTGCCCCTGTGACAACCAGCTTGGCCCCCCCCTACGGCCCCCCTAATGAGTGAGTCACCTCACTCTTGCGAACACACGGCGACAAAGCTGCACACCAAAGTAACCCACATTTTCCAGTCAGACCGTTTTAAGGGGTTTTTAGACTGAAAACTGCATAAATACAATGTTGAATTCTACTGAATATCGACTGTTTCCTCTTAATGCCCACAATGCACATTTGGGCAGAAAGTAATTGGCCCCTCTAACATAGCCTCTGGCCCCTGCCTGGCCCCCCCACCTCGCATGGTCTAGAACCGCCACTGATTCCAATAAAAAAAGAAAACAGCACAGATTTACATATTTATGATATTAGAAAAATAGAAAGACTCTCATGCAGACAGGACAAATATTACTAGTAGGGTCTAGTAAAGTCTAGTAAGGTCTAGTATTGTCTTGTAAGGTCTATTAAAGTCTAGTAAGGTCTTTTAGGGTCTTGTAAGGTCTAGTAAAATCTAGTAGTAATAAGTAATACACCGCTGAATGAGCATCGCAATGGGCAGAGTGCAGATGAAGCCTCATTTAAGCTTTTGAAGCTTTTTTCCTGATTGTGCTGAAAATACCTGGGGGGGGGGGGAGCACCTTACACAGTCATGAGAACAAAGGTTTTATTTATGGTGTTTAACATTTATTATTTTAATTTTTTATAATAATAAGTCAGAACCATATTTTAGGCAAAACAACGCACTCTCATACAGCGGTGTATTACACAGGTTATATTGCGCACACACCGCGTTACTAAGAATAAAAGTGAACACTACTTAATTCCCACAGTAGCTGCAGTTTCCTTCTGTTTTATACACATCACACTGTCTCCCATTGATAAAAATACGGAACAAAGCGCATCCTGTATCAGTTCAATACTGAACGCGGTGTTTAGTTTCCAAATAAAGAAGGATTCTGTATTTTACGGGATGGTTGGTAACCCTGGTTTGATTGTCTCTTATATAGTGAGTGAGATAAAACACAGCACCAAAGCTTCATCAGTCCCGCACATTCCTGCTGCTTTAATATAAGCTCCGATACACTGAGTCCAGTGTTACAAAAGTGAAACAAGCTTCAAAGCATCGGTATCAAATGTTCCGTCTCTAATAAAGAATGTTTTGTCCATTTTGTGTTAATTATTTTCATTAATTTGCTTTTGTTGTTCTTGTGGGAATTCCTTAGATGTTTAGAAGAGCAGACGGTAGATAGAGATGCACACGCCACGTCTAAACATCTGCACAAACTATCTAATAACTTTCCACAAGAAAAACAATAGCGGGTCAACTGGATAAAATGATTTCCACAAACTAGACAAAACCTTGTTTATCATCACCATCACAAACTCCGTTCACTTTACCGCTGAGAAACAGTTTGATTGACAGCAGGTAAGCAACACGCACTTCCGGTTTATTGTAAGTAAGTAAGTAAGTAAATTTTATTTATAAAGCACTCTTAAAACAACTTACGTTGACCAAAGTGCTGTACATCGAATAAGCATACATAACACAACACTACTAGTTTAGACATTAATGGCTGTATATTGAGTTATTTTGAGGGAAGAATAAATTTACACTGTTATATAAGCTGCACACAGACTACTTTTCATTGTGTCAAAGTGTCATTTTGTCAGTGTTGTCCCATGAAAAGATATACTTAAATATCTGCAGAAATGTGAGGGGTGTACTCACTTTTGTGATACACTGTATATATATATATATATATATATATATATATATACTGTATATATATATAGATCACTCAGACAGATGACTTTATAACGCCTTTTATTATGCCTATGTACGGACACTTCACAGAGCTTTGCATGCGCCTAAAAGTTATTTTCTTGAGCTCGTTACCGCAACCAAGCGTCTCCGACTCCACACAGAGATCCGCGTCAGGTGAACCGCGCCAAATACAAATGTAGTGTTTTCAGTTTTCAGTTATTTCATTCTCAGAAATGAGTCTGTCAGAGTACGCGCTGTGTGTTTACTTCAAGATAAAGTTCCTGCCACATGTGTGATTAAATCAGAGCTCGTTAAAGGACACAAGAATCACGACGGAGGATCTCATCTCTTCAACGGATAAACTGTTGTAGTCATGTGCACAGAGAGAAATGGATAAACACATTGGTGAAGCGGCGTCCTGCTAAACCCTGGAGTTCGATGGTAAGTCATGAACTTAAACAGTTTATAATTATGAACAGAAATGTCTATACTATGCCTGAAATGTTATTAAATTGAGTGGTCATTTTAGAAAGCCGAAAATAACACAGGCATTCTGTCTTCAAATTAGTTACTTGTGACGTTAGCTAACGTTAGTTGACTGTGTGCTCGTAAGGTCTAGTAGGTTCTATTATAGTCTAGTAGGTTCTAGTAAGGTCTAGTAGGGTCTATTATAGTCTAGTAGGTTCTAGTAAGGTCTAGTGGGGTGTATTATAGTCTAGTAGGTTCTAGTAAGGTCTAGTGGGGTGTATTATAGTCTAGTAGGTTCTAGTAAGGTCTAGTAGGGTCTATTATAGTCTAGTAGGTTCTAGTAAGGTCTAGTGGGGTGTATTATAGTCTAGTAGGTTCTAGTAAGGTCTAGTAGGGTGTATTATAGTCTAGTAGGTTCTAGTAAGGTCTAGTAGGGTCTATTATAGTCTAGTAGGTTCTAGTAAGGTCTAGTAGGTTCTATTATAGTCTAGTAGGTTCTAGTAAGGTCTAGTAGGGTCTATTATAGTCTAGTAGGTTCTAGTAAGGTCTAGTAGGGTCTATTATAGTCTAGTAGGCTCTAGTAAGGTCTAGTAGGGTGTATTATAGTCTAGTAGGTTCTAGTAAGGTCTAGTAGGGTGTATTATAGTCTAGTAGGTTCTAGTAAGGTCTAGTAGGTTCTAGTAAGGTCTAGTAGGGTCTATTATAGTCTAGTAGGTTCTAGTAAGGTCTAGTAGGGTCTAATATAGTCTAGTAGGTTCTAGTAAGGTCTAGTAGGGTGTATTATAGTTTAGTAGGTTCTAGTAAGGTCTAGTAGGGTGTATTATAGTCTAGTAGGTTCTAGTAAGGTCTAGTAGGGTCTATTATAGTCTAGTAGGTTCTAGTAGGGTATATTATAGTCTAGTAGGTTCTAGTAAGGTCTAGTAGGGTCTATTATAGTCTAGTACAGGGGTGCACAACTTCTTTTTACTTCTTGGGGGTGGACGGGGCACATTCCACGTCTAACCATATGGACTACAATTCCCATGAGCCCCTGGACTGTCACGTGACTACCACATGTCCCCGGTCAGCCAATCCTGATCGCGCTCACCGTCTCCGGAGTTTTGATTCAATTCAACTGTGTTCGGTTCCATGAATCTTATTTAAACTCTTCTGTTTTAGTCTCGTTGTGAAGTTTTGCTGATCGTGTTTGTCTCCTTATTTCTGAATCTAACCGTTACGTGTATAATCCTTGCTGTCTTCCGTTTGCTGCCTGTCTGTTTATCCTCTGATTTTGGGCTCTGCAGGGTTTTGTACACTGTTTTTGCCCTTTTGATATTAAACTTTCCCTGATTTATATTCCGCGAGCGTCTGCTCAGTTTCTGCCTCGTGACATGTTGGTATTTTAATTAAAATATAAAGTATGTAAACAATCGCGATTGTCACATTCTAACATCATGTGAAAACGTTCATTCTAACTAACAGAATTAATCGTGAAAATCGCCCAGCACTAAATACAGTTACATAAAATCAGGTACTTACAAGAAATGTGTTGGTCTGACACCAACTCATTAATGTGGTTGCAAGCACACCAGACAAGAAAATACCTGTATGTCCATTCAGGGTTAAATTTTATATGCTCGAGATCCACTTTTCTTTGTTTACTCGTACTTGGTTTGGACAAACACATGGTACCGCTGAAGTAACTTGTATTTACATCATTTACTTTTCAGTCGCAATTTCATGGAATTACCCGGTGAATTTAAAGTGACAGCATCATTTATTTAAAAATGCATCAGCACTTCATTTGGCGGGCCGGTGTTCTGTCGATTTATCCTACCCATCGATTTGTCCTACTGAGCATGCGCACATCGGTTTTGACTCGTTGCGGGGAACGCCTATAATTCTGTGCTACCTTTGCCTAATTTATTTGTTCTAGCGGTTAGTAACGTATGGTTTCGTTTTAATTCTTTAAAAAGTTTAAAGTTTAAGTGTATGTATATGTAATGCTGTTATTATGTGACTTTAAAAAAAAAAAGCTATATAAAAATATTCAAAGTGCTTAAATGAGCTGTACTTGATTGATTACAGTTAAATAACTGTGTATCTTAATAATGCTGTGTTAACGTTGTATTTAACCACGTTTATACATGCCTTTGGTAATTTTAGATGCGTTTTTCATACATCTAGAAAAGCCAATCATTTTTAAATAACCATCTGCGACCTTAACATTATGACAACACAAAATGTATTAGGTTATTTTTCAGTTTTGTGCTTTATTAGCAGTTCAATATGTACAGTAACGGTTGTTTGAAGTTAAAGTTGAGTTTAAAGTGAATTACTGAATGAATATGTTGAGCATTTATTACGTTTTTTATGTACTCAGTTATTTGTATATGTACAACTATTTTTTGCTGCTCCCCTGTCAGTTTAGTTCTAATTATTTGAGATTAAGATGTTCTTCGGGTTAGAATATTATTTACTACAAAATCAAAATGTACATACATCATACATACATCATACACACATACACATATATATATATATATATATATATATATACATACTGTATATACATATAATACTCACTACATAGCCAACACTACATATACACACTACATAGCCAAAAGAACTCGCTTGTAGTTCTACAATTACTGACTGTAGTCCATCTGTTTCTCTGCATGCTTTGTTAGCTCCCTTCATGCTGTTCGTCAATGGTCAGAACCCCCACAGAGCAGGTATTATTTAGGTGGTGGATCATTCTCAGCACTGCAGTGACACTGACATGGTGGTGGTGTGAGTGGATCAGAAACAGCAGTGCTGCTGGAGTTTTAAAATACAGTGTCCACTCACTGTCCACTCTATTAGACACTCCTACCTAGTTGGTCCACCTTGTAGATGTAAAGTCAGAGACGATCGCTCATCTATTGCTGCTGTTTGAGTCGGTCATCTTCTAGACCTTCATCAGTGGTCACAGGACACTGCCCACAGGGTGCTGTAGGCTGGATATTTTTGGTTGGTGGACCAATCTCAGTCCAGCAGTGAGGTGTTTAAAAACTCAGCACTGCTGTGTCTGATCCATTCATACCAGCACAACACACACTAACACCATGTCAGTGTCACTGCAGTGCTGAGAATGATCCACCACCTAAATAATACCTGCTCTGTAGTGGTCCTGTAGGGGGTCTGACCACTGAAGAACAGGGTGAAAGCAGGTTAAAAAGTATGTAGAGAAACAGATGAACTACAGTCAGTAATTTTAGAACTACAGAGTGCTTATACATGATAAGTTTTTCAGGATGAACTCAAGTTCATATGCATGTATAAATAGCTGGAGGTAATATTGTTATTGAATATTTTAAACTAGTTAGAATTTTGCTAAACCAGATTTTGCCACTGTCTCCATTAATTAATAGGAATTATAAAGCCAAGTGAACTTCATGACAGCAGGGCTGAGTGGTGATTTAAGACAATGCAGAGGATTACTGCATAAGTTGCTCCATGCTGCAAGACAGAGCTGACAAGAGCATGATTGAAATGATAGATATTTAGAGCAGCTATATTATACAGATATACAGATATATTTTATCTAATTTTACCTTTATTATTAAAAAGTTATTGTGAACATTATTTACTGATTTGTACAGCATTGTTACCTGTTTTACTCAGGTGCAGTGTGACAGTAGATGGGTACATTTTAATGTGCAGAATATAACAAATCACACCCAAAATACATATGTAAAAAATGTAGACACATCCACCAGAGACTCAGGATGTGTTGTTGTTAATAAACTAGTTTAAAAATTACACAATTATTTGAGATGTATGGGCTGTATAGTGGCTCAGTGGGTAGCTTTGTTGATTCACAGCAAGAAGGTCCTGGGCTCCATTTACAGGTGGATTCTTTCTGTGAGAAGTTTGCATGTTCTCCCCATGTGTATGTGGGGTTTTTTTTCCGGGTGCTCTAGTTTTCTCCCACAGTCCAAAGACATGCAAGTGAGGTAAATTGAAGATACAAAACTGTCTCTGACTGTGTTTGATATTAAATGTGTGAACTAATAAATCTTGTGTAATGAGTAACTACCTGCCCTGTCATGAATGTAACCATGATGTTAAAATCCTAATAAATAAATTAAAAATTAAGATAAATGTCTGAGAGACAGGTCAATAAATCAAGTGTGCTACCTATCATTTGTAATAAAATATAAGCCCATCGAGATGTGCTAACACTATTTATAATAAGACATAGATCTATCGAGATGCGCTGTCTATTGTTTATAATAATATACATACCTATCGAGATGTGCTACCTATAGTTTATAATAAGATACATACCTATCGAGATGTCCTACCTATTGTTTATAATAAGATATAGAGCTATCGAGATGTCCTACCTATTGTTTATAATAAGATACATACCTATCGAGATGTCCTACCTATTGTTTATAATAAGATACATACCTATCGAGATGTCCTACCTATTGTTTATAATAAGATACATACCTATCGAGATGTGCTACCTATAGTTTATAATAAGATACATACCTATCGAGATGTCCTACCTATTGTTTATAATAAGATATAGACCTATCGAGATGTGCTACCTATAGTTTATAATAAGATACATACCTATCGAGATGTGCTACCTATTGTTTATAATAAGATACATACCTATCGAGATGTCCTACCTATTGTTTATAATAAGATACATACCTATCGAGATGTCCTACCTATTGTTTATAATAAGATACATACCTATCGAGATGTGCTACCTATAGTTTATAATAAGATATAGAGCTATCGAGATGTGCTACCTATAGTTTATAATAAGATACATACCTATCGAGATGTCCTACCTATTGTTTATAATAAGATACATACCTATCGAGATGTCCTACCTATTGTTTATAATAAGATATAGAGCTATCGAGATGTCCTACCTATTGTTTATAATAAGATACATACCTATCGAGATGTCCTACCTATTGTTTATAATAAGATATAGAGCTATCGAGATGTCCTACCTATTGTTTATAATAAGATACATACCTATCGAGATGTGCTACCACTAGTTATAATAAGATACCTATAATTTATAATATGATAGACATAATTTTAATAAGAACAGATCGATAAAACTTAAATATTTACTACAGGAATACATTTCGATAGGGTAGGACAAATCGACAGATAGATCTATAAATCTGCGCTACGGTAGGAAGTTTCGATAGGGTAGGACAAATCGACAGATAGATCTATAAATCTGCGCTACGGTAGGAAGTTTCGATAGGGTAGGACAAATCGACAGAACACCGGATCGAGAGTTTTGCCGGGCCGGATCTGGCCCGCGGGCCGTATGTTGTGCACCCCTGGTCTAGTAGGTTCTAGTAGGTTCTATTATAGTCTAGTAGGTTCTAGTAAGGTCTAGTAGGGTCTATTATAGTATAGTAGGTTCTAGTAAGGTCTAGTAGGTTCTATTATAGTCTAGTAGGGTCTATTATAGTATAGTAGGTTCTAATAAGGTCTAGTAGGTTCTATTATAGTCTAGTAGGTTCTATTATAGTCTAGTAGGTTCTAATAAGGTCTAGTAGGGTCTAAAATGTAAAGGGGACTAAAATGTAAAGAGGTCCAGTTAGAGAATTTCTTGAAGCAAAGGTCCGGAATTTTTAACTATATATACTGTATATATATATACAGGTCCTTCTCAAAAAATTAGCATATTGTGATAAAGTTCATTATTTTCCATAATGTAATGATAAAAATTAAACTTTCATATATTTTAGATTCATTGCACACCAACTGAAATATTTCAGGTCTTTTATTGTTTTAATACTGATGATTTTGGCATACAGCTTATGAAAACCCAAAATTCCTATCTCAAAAAATTAGCATATTTCATCCGACCAATAAAAGAAAAGTGTTTTTAATACAAAAAAAGTCAACCTTCAAATAATTATGTTCAGTTATGCACTCAATACTTGGTCGGGAATCCTTTTGCAGAAATGACTGCTTCAATGCGGCGTGGCATGGAGGCAATCAGCCTGTGGCACTGCTGAGGTGTTATGGAGGCCCAGGATGCTTCGATAGCGGCCTTAAGCTCATCCAGAGTGTTGGGTCTTGTGTCTCTCAACTTTCTCTTCACAATATCCCACAGATTCTCTATGGGGTTCAGGTCAGGAGAGTTGGCAGGCCAATTGAGCACAGTAATACCATGGTCAGTAAACCATTCACTGTGAGCAGGTGCCAGGTCGTGCTGAAAAATGAAATCTTCATCTCCATAAAGCTTTTCAGCAGATGGAAGCATGAAGTGCTCCAAAATCTCCTGATAGCTAGCTGCATTGACCCTGCCCTTGATAAAACACAGTGGACCAACACCAGCAGCTGACATGGCACCCCAGACCATCACTGACTGTGGGTACTTGACACTGGACTTCAGGCATTTTGGCATTTCCTTCTCCCCAGTCTTCCTCCAGACTCTGGCACCTTGATTTCCGAATGACATGCAAAATTTGCTTTCATCCGAAAACAGTACTTTGGACCACTGAGCAACAGTCCAGTGCTGCTTCTCTGTAGCCCAGGTCAGGCGCTTCTGCCGCTGTTTCTGGTTCAAAAGTGGCTTGACCTGGGGAATGCGGCACCTGTAGCCCATTTCCTGCACACGCCTGTGCACGGTGGCTCTGGATGTTTCTACTCCAGACTCAGTCCACTGCTTCCGCAGGTCCCCCAAGGTCTGGAATCGGCCCTTCTCCACAATCTTCCTCAGGGTCCGGTCACCTCTTCTCGTTGTGCAGCGTTTTCTGCCACACTTTTTCCTTCCCACAGACTTCCCACTGAGGTGCCTTGATACAGCACTCTGGGAACAGCCTATTCGTTCAGAAATTTCTTTCTGTGTCTTACCCTCTTGCTTGAGGGTGTCAATGATGGCCTTCTGGACAGCAGTCAGGTCGGCAGTCTTACCCATGATTGCAGTTTTGAGTAATGAACCAGGCTGAGAGTTTTTAAAAGCCTCAGGAATCTTTTGCAGGTGTTTAGAGTTAATTCGTTGATTCAGATGATTAGGTTAATAGCTCGTTTAGAGAACCTTTTCATGATATGCTAATTTTTTGAGATAGGAATTTTGGGTTTTCATAAGCTGTATGCCAAAATCATCAGTATTAAAACAATAAAAGACCTGAAATATTTCAGTTGGTGTGCAATTAATCTAAAATATATGAAAGTTTAATTTTTATCATTACATTATGGAAAATAATGAACTTTATCACAATATGCTAATTTTTTGAGAAGGACCTGTATATATATATATATATTGATATATATATAACATATATATTGATATATATTATATATAAATAGCCTAGTAGTTGTATCAACATCTGCATGTAATCAATAACTGACTGTCAAATCAGATGTCTGTTTGTTTATTAGGATTTTAACGTCGTGTTTTACACTTTGGTTACATCATGACAGGAACGGTAGTTACTCATTGTACAAGATTCATCAGGTCACACGTTTATATCGAATACAGTCATGGACAATTTCGTTTCTCCAATTCACCTCACTTGCACGTCTTTGTACTGTGGGAGGAAACCGGAGCACCGAAGTAAACCCACGCGAACACGGGGAGAACATGCAAACTCCACACAGAGAGGACCCGGGCCGCCCCACCTAATCAAACCTTTCTCTTATCAAATTAGGAGAAAATAAAAATAAATTGTGCTCCAGTGGGAAGTAAGAACAGAAATGAGTCTCTCCATCACGGATTAAATGCTGTATTTTCGCTGTACACGTTTCTTTTTTGGAGAGCGCTATTTGTCTCCTGTCTCACTCGTCTTTTTCTTAACTTTCTCCTGCACAGTCGTCTGTATCTCTCCCTTCGTTTTTTCTACGTTCGCTATCTTTCTTTTTCTTTCCACCGTCTTTCCACAACCTCATCCGCTAAACCGCTACCGTAAAGACTACAAAAGCTGCGCCGGTTAAAATAGAAGCGCTCCGTCAGGTTTCAAATAATAACTTTCTGTTTTGGCTGTAGGTCCGGGTCCGTATGGGACAGCTTCTGGGTCCGGATCCGGACCGCGGTCCGCCTGTTAGTGACCTCTGGTCTAGTAGGTTCTAGTAAGGTCCAGTAGGGTGTATTATAGTCTAGTAGGTTCTAGTAAGGTCTAGTAGGGTCTATTATAGTCTAATAGGTTCTAGTAAGGTCTAGTAGGGTTTATTATAGTCTAGTAGGTTCTATTATAGTCTAGTAGGTTCTAGTAAGGTCTAGTAAGGTCTAGTAAGGTCTCTTAAGGTCTAGTAAGGCCTGGTAAGGTCTAGTAAGGCCTCGTAAGGTCTAGTAAGGTCTATTAAGGTGCAGTAAGGTCTGTTAAGGTGCAGTAAGGTCTGTTAAGGTGCAGTAAGGTATTTTAAGGTCCAGTAAGGCCTGTTAAGGTTTGTTAAGGTCCAGTAAAGTCTGTTAAGGTCTATTAAGATCTGTTAAGGTCTGGTAAGGTCTAGTAATGTCTGTTTAAGTCCAGTAAGATCTGATAAGGTGTAGTTAGGCCTGTTAAGGTCTCCAAATGTCAGTTAAGGTCCAGTAAGGCCGGTTAAGGTTAGTAAGGCCTTTTAAGGTCCAGTAAAGTCTGTTAAGGTCTAGTAAGGTCTGTTAAGGTTTACTATGGTCTGTTAAGTTCTAGTAAGGTCTTTTAAGGTCCAGTAAGGTCTGGTAATGTCCAGTAAGGACTGTTAAGTTCTAGTAAGGCCTGTTAAGGTCCAGTAAGGACTGTTAAGTTCTAGTAAGGCCTGTTAAGGTCCAGTAAGGACTGTTAAGGTCTAGTAAGGTCTGTTAAGGTTCAGTAAGGCCTGTTAAGGTCCAGTAATGATTAGTAAAATCTGTTGAGGTCCAGTAAAGTCTGTAAAAGTCTGGTAAGGTTTAGTAGGGTCTGTTAAGGTCCAGTAAGGCCTGTTAAAGTCTAGTAAGGCCTGTTAAGTTCTAGTAAGGTCGGTTGAAGTCCAGTAAGGTCCTGTAATGCCTGTTAAGGTCCAGTAAGGTCTGTTAAGGTCCAGTAAAGCCTGGTAAGGTCTAGTAAGGTCTGTAAAGGTCCAGTAAGGTCTGTCTAGGTCTATTAAAGCCTGTTAAGGTCTAGTAAGGTCGATTAAGTTCTATGAAGGCCTGTTAAGGTCTGTTAAGGTCCAGTATGGTCTGTTAAGGTCTAGTAAGGTCTGTTAAGCTGCAGTAGGGCATGTCAAGGTCTGTTAAGGTCTAGTAAGTTCTTTAAAGGTGCAGTAAGGTCTGTTAAGGTCTAGTTAGGCCTGGTAAGGTCTATTAAGGTTTGTTAAAGTGCAGTAAGGTTTTTAAAGGTCTAGTAAGGTCTAATAAGGTCTGTTAAGGTTTAATAAGGCCTGTTTAGCTCTACTAAAGTCTTGTAAGGTCTGTTAAGTTCTAGTAAGGTCTATTAAGGTCTATTAAGGTCTGTTAAGGTCTGTTAAGGTCCAGTAAGGTCTGTTAAGGTCCAGTAAGGTCTGTTAAAAATTATTATGGCCTGTTTAGCTCTACTATGGTCTTGTAAGTTCTGTTAAGATCCAGTACGGTTCAGTAAGGTCTGTTAATGTCCAGTCATGCCTGTTAAGGTACAGTAAGGTCTGTTAATGTCCAGTCAGGCCTGTTAAGGTCTAGTAAGGTCTGTTAAGGTCTAGTAAGGTCTGTTAAGGTGCAGTAAGGTCTGTTAAGGTCTAGTAAGGCCTGGTAAGGTCTAGTAAGGTCTGTTAAGGTCCAGTAAGGTCTGTTTAGGTCTAGTAAGGCCTGTTAAGGTCTAGTAAGGTCTAGTAAGGTCGGTTAAGGTCCAGTAAGGTCCAGTAAGGCCTTTTAAAGTCCAGGAAGGTCTATTAAGGTCCAGTAAAGCCTGGTGAAGTTTAATAAGGTCTGTTAAGGTCCATTAAGGTCTGTTTAAATCTAGTAAGGCCTGATTAGGTCTAGTTAGGCCTGTTAAGGTCCAGTAGGGTCTGTTAAGGTCCAGTAAGGTCTGTTAAGGTCCAGTAAGGCCTGTTAAGGTCCAGTAAGGCCTGTTAAGTTCTAGTAAGGCCTGTTAAGGTCCAGTAAGGACTGTTAAGGTCTGTTAAGGTTCAGTAAGGCCTGTTAAGGTCCAGTAAGGTTTAGTAAGGCCTTTTAAAGTCCAGGAAGGTCTGTTAAGGTCCAGTAAAGCCTGGTGAAGTTTAATAAGGTCTGTTAAGGTCCGTTAAGGTCTGTTTAAATCTAGTAAGGCCTGATTAGGTCTAGTTAGGCCTGTTAAGGTCCAGTAAGGCCTGTTAAGGTCCAGTAAGGCCTGTTAAGGTCCAGTAAGGACTGTTAAGGTCTAGTAAGGTCTGTTAAGGTTCAGTAAGGCCTGTTAAGGTCCAGTAAGGTTTAGTAAGGCCTGTTAAGGCCTGTTAAGGTCTAGTAATGATTTGTAAAATCTGTTGAGGTCCGGTAAAGTCTGTAAAAGTCTGGTAAGGTTTAGTAGGGTCTGTTAAGGTCCAGTAAGGCCTGTTAAAGTCTAGTAAGGCCTGTTAAGTTCTAGTAAGGTCGGTTAAAGTCCAGTAAGGTCCAGTAAGGCCTGTTAAGGTTTGTTAAGGTCCAGTAAAGTCTGTTAAGGTCCAGTAAGGCCTGTTAAGGTTTGTTAAGGTCCAGTAAAGTCTGTTAAGGTCTATTAAGATCTGTTAAGGTCTAGTAAGGTCTAGTAATGTCTGTTTAAGTCCAGTAAGATCTGCTAAGGTGTAGTTAGGCCTGTTAAGGTCTCCAAATGTCTGTTAAGGTCCAGTAAGGCCGGTTAAGGTTAGTAAGGCCTTTTAAGGTCCAGTAAAGTCTGTTAAGGTCTAGTAAGGTCTGTTAAGGTTTACTATGGTCTGTTAAGTTTTAGTAAGGTCTGTTAAGTTCTAGTAAGGCCTGTTAAGGTCCAGTAAGGACTGTTAAGGTCTAGTAAGGTCTGTTAAGGTTCAGTAAGGCCTGTTAAGGTCCAGTAAGGTTTAGTAAGGCCTGTTAAGGTCTAGTAATGATTAGTAAAATCTGTTGAGGTCCAGTAAAGTCTGTAAAAGTCTGGTAAGATTTAGTAGGGTCTGTTAAGGTCCAGTAAGGCCTGTTAAAGTCTAGTAAGGCCTGTTAAGTTCTAGTAAGGTCGGTTAAAGTCCAGTAAGGTCCTGTAATGCCTGTTAAGGTCCAGTAAGGTCTGTTAAGGTCCAGTAAAGCCTGGTAAGGTCTAAAAAGGTCTGTAAAGGTCCAGTAAGGTCTGTCTAGATCTATTAAAGCCTGTTAAGGTCTAGTAAGGTCGATTAAGTTCTATGAAGGCCTGTTAAGGTCTGTTAAGGTCTAGTAAGGTCTGTTAAGCTGCAGTAGGGCATGTCAAGGTCTGTTAAGGTCTAGTAAATATTTTAAAAGCTATTGAAGTTTCAAAATAGCTAAAAACTTGCAATGCTACTGAGGTTTTTGCTATGCTGTATATTCCAATGGTGTTTTGGCATGGATAAAATCAGTTTTTTTTTTAGGTATTAAAAGCTAACAGTTTGAAAATAAAAATTGTAGTGTGTAATGTCGGTTTTTCTTGATACAATAAAACGTGTTTTAGAGAAATGTGGTAAATATTTTAAAAGCTATTAAAGTTTCAAAATAGCTAAAAACTTGCAATGCTACTGAGGTTGTTGCTATGCTGTATATTCCAATGGTATTTTGGGATGGATAAAATCAGGGTTTTTTTAGGTATTAAAGAATAAAAGTTTAAAAATAAAAATTGTAGTGTGTAATTTGGGTTTTTCTTGATACAATAAAACGTGTTTTAGAGAAATTTGGTAAATATTTTAAAAGCTATTGAAGTTTCAAAATAGCTAAAAACTTGCAATGCTACTGAGGTTTTTGCTATGCTGTATATTCATATGGTATTTTGGCATGGATAAAATCAGTTTTTTTTTTAGGTATTAAAAGCTAACAGTTTGAAAATAAAAATTGTAGTGAGTAATGTCGGTTTTTCTTGATACAATAAAACGTGTTTTAGAGAAATGTGGTAAATATTTTAAAAGCTATTAAAGTTTCAAAATAGCTAAAAACTTGCAATGCTACTGAGGTTGTTGCTATGCTGTATATTCCAATGGTATTTTGGGATGGATAAAATCAGGGTTTTTTTAGGTATTAAAGAATAAAAGTTTAAAAATAAAAATTGTAGTGTGTAATTTGGGTTTTTCTTGATACAATAAAACGTGTTTTAGAGAAATTTGGTAAATATTTTAAAAGCTATTGAAGTTTCAAAATAGCTAAAAACTTGCAATGCTACTGAGGTTTTTGCTATGCTGTATATTCCAATGGTATTTTGGCATGGATAAAATCAGTTTTTTCTTCAGTATTAAAGAATAAAACTTTAAAAATAATAATTGTAGTGTGTAATGTGGGTTTTTCTTGAGACAATAAAACGTGTTTTAGAGAAATTTGGTAAATATTTTAAAAGCTATTGAAGTTTCAAAATAGCTAAAAACTTGCAATGCTACTGAGGTTTTTGCTATGCTGTATATTCCAATGGTATTTTGGCATGGATAAAATCATTTTTTTTTTTTAGGTATTAAAAGCTAACAGTTTGAAAATAAAAATTGTAGTGAGTAATGTCGGTTTTTCTTGATACAATAAAACGTGTTTTAGAGAAATGTGGTAAATATTTTAAAAGCTTTTAAAGTTTCAAAATAGCTAAAAACTTGCAATGCTACTGAGGTTGTTGCTATGCTGTATTTTCCAATGGTATTTTGGCATGGATAAAATCAGGGTTTTTTTAGGTATTAAAGAATAAAAGTTTAAAAATAAAAATTGTAGTGTGTAATGTGGGTTTTTCTTGATACAATAAAACGTGTTTTAGAGAAATTTGGTAAATATTGTAAAAGCTATTGAAGTTTCAAAATAGCTAAAAACTTGCAATGCTACTGAGGTTTTTGCTGTGCTGTATATTCCAATGGTATTTTGGCATGGATAAAATTTGTGTTTTTTTAGGTATTAAAAGGTAACAGTTTAAAAATAAAAATTGTAGTGTGTAATGTGGGTTTTTCTTGATACAATAAAACGTGTTTTAGAGAAATTTGGTAAATATTTTAAAAGCTATTAAAGTTTCAAAATAGCTAAAAACTTGCAATGCTACTGAGGTTTTTGCTATGCTGTATATTCCAATGGTATTTTGGCATGGATAAAATCAGTTTTTTCTTCAGTATTAAAGAATAAAACTTTAAAAATAATAATTGTAGTGTGTAAGGTGGGTTTTTCTTGATACAATAAAACGTGTTTTAGAGAAATTTGGTAAATATTTTAAAAGCTTTTGAAGTTTCAAAATAGCTAAAAACTTGCAATGCTACTGAGGTTTTTGCTATGCTGTATATTCCAATGGTATTTTGGCATGGATAAAATCAGTTTTTTCTTCAGTATTAAAGAATAAAACTTTAAAAATAATAATTGTAGTGTGTAATGTGGGTTTTTCTTGATACAATAAAACGTGTTTTAGAGAAATTTGGTAAATATTTTAAAAGCTATTGAAGTTTCAAAATAGCTAAAAACTTGCAATGCTACTGAGGTTTTTGCTATGCTGTATATTCCAATGGTATTTTGGCATGGATAAAATCATTTTTTTTTTTTAGGTATTAAAAGGTAACAGTTTAAAAATAAAAATTGTAGTGTGTAATGTGGGTTTTTCTTGATACAATAAAACGTGTTTTAGAGAAATTTGGTAAATATTTTAAAAGCTATTAAAGTTTCAAAATAGCTAAAAACTTGCAATGCTACTGAGGTTTTTGCTATGCTGTATATTCCAATGGTATTTTGGCATGGATAAAATCAGTTTTTTCTTCAGTATTAAAGAATAAAACTTTAAAAATAATAATTGTAGTGTGTAATGTGGGTTTTTCTTGATACAATAAAACGTGTTTTAGAGAAATTTGGTAAATATTTTAAAAGCTATTGAAGTTTCAAAATAGCTAAAAACTTGCAATGCTACTGAGGTTTTTGCTATGCTGTATATTCCAATGGTATTTTGGCATGGATAAAATCATTTTTTTTTTTTAGTTATTAAAAGGTAACAGTTTAAAAATAAAAATTGTAGTGTGTAATGTGGGTTTTTCTTGATACAATAAAACGTGTTTTAGAGAAATTTGGTAAATATTTTAAAAGCTATTAAAGTTTCAAAATAGCTAAAAACTTGCAATGCTACTGAGGTTTTTGCTATGCTGTATATTCCAATGGTATTTTGGCATGGATAAAATCAGTTTTTTCTTCAGTATTAAAGAATAAAACTTTAAAAATAATAATTGTAGTGTGTAAGGTGGGTTTTTCTTGATACAATAAAACGTGTTTTAGAGAAATTTGGTAAATATTTTAAAAGCTATTAAAGTTTCAAAATAGCTAAAAACTTGCAATGCTACTGAGGTTTTTGCTATGCTGTATATTCCAATGGTATTTTGGCATGGATAAAATCAGTTTTTTCTTCAGTATTAAAGAATAAAACTTTAAAAATAATAATTGTAGTGTGTAAGGTGGGTTTTTCTTGATACAATAAAACGTGTTTTAGAGAAATTTGGTAAATATTTTAAAAGCTTTTGAAGTTTCAAAATAGCTAAAAACTTGCAATGCTACTGAGGTTTTTGCTATGCTGTATATTCCAATGGTATTTTGGCATGGATAAAATCAGTTTTTTTAGGTATTAAAAGCTAACAGTTTGAAAATAAAAATTGTAGTGAGTAATGTGGGTTTTTCTTGATACAATAAAACGTGTTTCAGAGAAATTTGATAAATATTTTAAAAGCTATTGAAGTTTCAAAATAGCTAAAAACTTGCAATGCTACTGAGGTTTTTGCTATGCTGTATATTCCAATGGTATTTTGGCATGGATAAAATCTGTGTTTTTTTAGGTATTAAAAGGTAACAGTTTAAAAATAAAAATTGTAGTGTGTAATGTGGGTTTTTCTTGATACAATAAAACGTGTTTTAGAGAAATTTGGTAAATATTTTAAAAGCTATTAAAGTTTCAAAATAGCTAAAAACTTGCAATGCTACTGAGGTTTTTGCTATGCTGTATATTCCAATGGTATTTTGGCATGGATAAAATCATTTTTTTTTTTTAGGTATGAAAAGGTAACAGTTTAAAAATAAAAATTGTAGTGTGTAATGTGGGTTTTTCTTGATACAATAAAACGTGTTTTAGAGAAATTTGGTAAATATTTTAAAAGCTATTAAAGTTTCAAAATAGCTAAAAACTTGCAATGCTACTGAGGTTTTTGCTATGCTGTATATTCCAATGGTATTTTGGCATGGATAAAATCAGTTTTTTCTTCAGTATTAAAGAATAAAACTTTAAAAATAATAATTGTAGTGTGTAAGGTGGGTTTTTCTTGATACAATAAAACGTGTTTTAGAGAAATTTGGTAAATATTTTAAAAGCTATTAAAGTTTCAAAATAGCTAAAAACTTGCAATGCTACTGAGGTTTTTGCTATGCTGTATATTCCAATGGTATTTTGGCATGGATAAAATCAGTTTTTTCTTCAGTATTAAAGAATAAAACTTTAAAAATAATAATTGTAGTGTGTAAGGTGGGTTTTTCTTGATACAATAAAACGTGTTTTAGAGAAATTTGGTAAATATTTTTAAAGCTTTTGAAGTTTCAAAATAGCTAAAAACTTGCAATGCTACTGAGGTTTTTGCTATGCTGTATATTCCAATGGTATTTTGGCATGGATAAAATCAGTTTTTTTAGGTATTAAAAGCTAACAGTTTGAAAATAAAAATTGTAGTGAGTAATGTGGGTTTTTCTTGATACAATAAAACGTGTTTCAGAGAAATTTGATAAATATTTTAAAAGCTATTGAAGTTTCAAAATAGCTAAAAACTTGCAATGCTACTGAGGTTTTTGCTATGCTGTATATTCCAATGGTATTTTGGCATGGATAAAATCTGTGTTTTTTTAGGTATTAAAAGGTAACAGTTTAAAAATAAAAATTGTAGTGTGTAATGTGGGTTTTTCTTGATACAATAAAACGTGTTTTAGAGAAATTTGGTAAATATTTTAAAAGCTATTAAAGTTTCAAAATAGCTAAAAACTTGCAATGGTACTGAGGTTTTTGCTATGCTGTATATTCCAATGGTATTTTGGCATGGATAAAATCTGTGTTTTTTTAGGTATTAAAAGGTAACAGTTTAAAAATAAAAATTGTAGTGAGTAATGTGGGTTTTTCTTGATACAATAAAACGTGTTTCAGAGAAATTTGATAAATATTTTAAAAGCTATTGAAGTTTCAAAATAGCTAAAAACTTGCAATGCTACTGAGGTTTTTGCTATGCTGTATATTCCAATGGTATTTTGGCATGGATAAAATCTGTGTTTTTTTAGGTATTAAAAGGTAACAGTTTAAAAATAAAAATTGTAGTGTGTAATGTGGGTTTTTCTTGATACAATAAAACGTGTTTTAGAGAAATTTGGTAAATATTTTAAAAGCTATTAAAGTTTCAAAATAGCTAAAAACTTGCAATGCTACTGAGGTTTTTGCTATGCTGTATATTCCAATGGTATTTTGGCATGGATAAAATCAGTTTTTTCTTCAGTATTAAAGAATAAAACTTTAAAAATAATAATTGTAGTGTGTAAGGTGGGTTTTTCTTGATACAATAAAACGTGTTTTAGAGAAATTTGGTAAATATTTTAAAAGCTATTAAAGTTTCAAAATAGCTAAAAACTTGCAATGCTACTGAGGTTTTTGCTATGCTGTATATTCCAATGGTATTTTGGCATGGATAAAATCAGTTTTTTCTTCAGTATTAAAGAATAAAACTTTAAAAATAATAATTGTAGTGTGTAAGGTGGGTTTTTCTTGATACAATAAAACGTGTTTTAGAGAAATTTGGTAAATATTTTAAAAGCTTTTGAAGTTTCAAAATAGCTAAAAACTTGCAATGCTACTGAGGTTTTTGCTATGCTGTATATTCCAATGGTATTTTGGCATGGATAAAATCAGTTTTTTTAGGTATTAAAAGCTAACAGTTTGAAAATAAAAATTGTAGTGAGTAATGTGGGTTTTTCTTGATACAATAAAACGTGTTTCAGAGAAATTTGATAAATATTTTAAAAGCTATTGAAGTTTCAAAATAGCTAAAAACTTGCAATGCTACTGAGGTTTTTGCTATGCTGTATATTCCAATGGTATTTTGGCATGGATAAAATCTGTGTTTTTTTAGGTATTAAAAGGTAACAGTTTAAAAATAAAAATTGTAGTGTGTAATGTGGGTTTTTCTTGATACAATAAAACGTGTTTTAGAGAAATTTGGTAAATATTTTAAAAGCTATTAAAGTTTCAAAATAGCTAAAAACTTGCAATGCTACTGAGGTTTTTGCTATGCTGTATATTCCAATGGTATTTTGGCATGGATAAAATCATTTTTTTTTTTTAGGTATGAAAAGGTAACAGTTTAAAAATAAAAATTGTAGTGTGTAATGTGGGTTTTTCTTGATACAATAAAACGTGTTTTAGAGAAATTTGGTAAATATTTTAAAAGCTATTAAAGTTTCAAAATAGCTAAAAACTTGCAATGCTACTGAGGTTTTTGCTATGCTGTATATTCCAATGGTATTTTGGCATGGATAAAATCAGTTTTTTCTTCAGTATTAAAGAATAAAACTTTAAAAATAATAATTGTAGTGTGTAAGGTGGGTTTTTCTTGATACAATAAAACGTGTTTTAGAGAAATTTGGTAAATATTTTAAAAGCTATTAAAGTTTCAAAATAGCTAAAAACTTGCAATGCTACTGAGGTTTTTGCTATGCTGTATATTCCAATGGTATTTTGGCATGGATAAAATCAGTTTTTTCTTCAGTATTAAAGAATAAAACTTTAAAAATAATAATTGTAGTGTGTAAGGTGGGTTTTTCTTGATACAATAAAACGTGTTTTAGAGAAATTTGGTAAATATTTTTAAAGCTTTTGAAGTTTCAAAATAGCTAAAAACTTGCAATGCTACTGAGGTTTTTGCTATGCTGTATATTCCAATGGTATTTTGGCATGGATAAAATCAGTTTTTTTAGGTATTAAAAGCTAACAGTTTGAAAATAAAAATTGTAGTGAGTAATGTGGGTTTTTCTTGATACAATAAAACGTGTTTCAGAGAAATTTGATAAATATTTTAAAAGCTATTGAAGTTTCAAAATAGCTAAAAACTTGCAATGCTACTGAGGTTTTTGCTATGCTGTATATTCCAATGGTATTTTGGCATGGATAAAATCTGTGTTTTTTTAGGTATTAAAAGGTAACAGTTTAAAAATAAAAATTGTAGTGTGTAATGTGGGTTTTTCTTGATACAATAAAACGTGTTTTAGAGAAATTTGGTAAATATTTTAAAAGCTATTAAAGTTTCAAAATAGCTAAAAACTTGCAATGGTACTGAGGTTTTTGCTATGCTGTATATTCCAATGGTATTTTGGCATGGATAAAATCTGTGTTTTTTTAGGTATTAAAAGGTAACAGTTTAAAAATAAAAATTGTAGTGAGTAATGTGGGTTTTTCTTGATACAATAAAACGTGTTTCAGAGAAATTTGATAAATATTTTAAAAGCTATTGAAGTTTCAAAATAGCTAAAAACTTGCAATGCTACTGAGGTTTTTGCTATGCTGTATATTCCAATGGTATTTTGGCATGGATAAAATCTGTGTTTTTTTAGGTATTAAAAGGTAACAGTTTAAAAATAAAAATTGTAGTGTGTAATGTGGGTTTTTCTTGATACAATAAAACGTGTTTTAGAGAAATTTGGTAAATATTTTAAAAGCTATTAAAGTTTCAAAATAGCTAAAAACTTGCAATGCTACTGAGGTTTTTGCTATGCTGTATATTCCAATGGTATTTTGGCATGGATAAAATCAGTTTTTTCTTAAGTATTAAAGAATAAAAGTTTAAAAATGAAAATTGTAGTGTGTAATGTGGGTTTTTCTTGAGACAATAAAACGTGATTTAGAGAAATTTTGTAAATATTTTGAAAGCTATTGAAGTTTCAAAATAGCTAAAAACTTGCAATGCTAGTGAGGTTTTTGCTACGCTGTATATTCCAATGGTATTTTGGCATGGATAAAATCAGTTTTTTTAGGTATTAAAAGCTAACAGTTTGAAAATAAAAATTTTAGTGAGGAATGTGGGTTTTTCTTGATACAATAAAACGTGTTTCAGAGAAATTTGAAAAATATTTTGAAAGCTATTGAAGTTTCAAAATAGCTAAAAACTTGCAATGCTACTGAGGTTTTTGCTATGCTGTATATTCCAATGGTATTTTGGCATGGATAAAATCAGTTTTTTAGGTATTAAAAGCTAACAGTTTGAAAATAAAAATTGTAGTGAGTAATGTGGGTTTTTCTTGATACAATAAAACGTGTTTCAGAGAAATTTGATAAATATTTTAAAAGCTATTGAAGTTTCAAAATAGCTAAAAACTTGCAATGCTACTGAGGTTTTTGCTATGCTGTATATTCCAATGGTATTTTGGCATGGATAAAATCTGTGTTTTTTTAGGTATTAAAAGGTAACAGTTTAAAAATAAAAATTGTAGTGTGTAATGTGGGTTTTTCTTGATACAATAAAACGTGTTTTAGAGAAATTTGGTAAATATTGTAAAAGCTATTGAAGTTTCAAAATAGCTAAAAACTTGCAATGCTACTGAGGTTTTTGCTATGCTGTATATTCCAATGGTATTTTGGCATGGATAAAATCAGTTTTTTCTTCAGTATTAAAGAATAAAACTTTAAAAATAATAATTGTAGTGTGTAAGGTGGGTTTTTCTTGATACAATAAAACGTGTTTTAGAGAAATTTGGTAAATATTTTAAAAGCTTTTGAAGTTTCAAAATAGCTAAAAACTTGCAATGCTACTGAGGTTTTTGCTATGCTGTATATTCCAATGGTATTTTGGCATGGATAAAATCAGTTTTTTTAGGTATTAAAAGCTAACAGTTTGAAAATAAAAATTGTAGTGAGTAATGTGGGTTTTTCTTGATACAATAAAACGTGTTTCAGAGAAATTTGATAAATATTTTAAAAGCTATTGAAGTTTCAAAATAGCTAAAAACTTGCAATGCTACTGAGGTTTTTGCTATGCTGTATATTCCAATGGTGTTTTGGCATGGATAAAATCAGTTTTTTTTTTAGGTATTAAAAGCTAACAGTTTGAAAATAAAAATTGTAGTGTGTAATGTCGGTTTTTCTTGATACAATAAAACGTGTTTTAGAGAAATGTGGTAAATATTTTAAAAGCTATTAAAGTTTCAAAATAGCTAAAAACTTGCAATGCTACTGAGGTTGTTGCTATGCTGTATATTCCAATGGTATTTTGGGATGGATAAAATCAGGGTTTTTTTAGGTATTAAAGAATAAAAGTTTAAAAATAAAAATTGTAGTGTGTAATTTGGGTTTTTCTTGATACAATAAAACGTGTTTTAGAGAAATTTGGTAAATATTTTAAAAGCTATTGAAGTTTCAAAATAGCTAAAAACTTGCAATGCTACTGAGGTTTTTGCTATGCTGTATATTCATATGGTATTTTGGCATGGATAAAATCAGTTTTTTTTTTAGGTATTAAAAGCTAACAGTTTGAAAATAAAAATTGTAGTGAGTAATGTGGGTTTTTCTTGATACAATAAAACGTGTTTTAGAGAAATGTGGTAAATATTTTAAAAGCTATTAAAGTTTCAAAATAGCTAAAAACTTGCAATGCTACTGAGGTTGTTGCTATGCTGTATATTCCAATGGTATTTTGGGATGGATAAAATCAGGGTTTTTTTAGGTATTAAAGAATAAAAGTTTAAAAATAAAAATTGTAGTGTGTAATTTGGGTTTTTCTTGATACAATAAAACGTGTTTTAGAGAAATTTGGTAAATATTTTAAAAGCTATTGAAGTTTCAAAATAGCTAAAAACTTGCAATGCTACTGAGGTTTTTGCTATGCTGTATATTCCAATGGTATTTTGGCATGGATAAAATCAGTTTTTTCTTCAGTATTAAAGAATAAAACTTTAAAAATAATAATTGTAGTGTGTAATGTGGGTTTTTCTTGATACAATAAAACGTGTTTCAGAGAAATTTGATAAATATTTTAAAAGCTATTGAAGTTTCAAAATAGCTAAAAACTTGCAATGCTACTTAGGTTTTTGTTATGCTGTATATTCCAATGGTATTTTGGCATAGATAAAATCTGTGGTTTTTTAGGTATTAAAAGGTAACAGTTTAAAAATAAAAATTGTAGTGAGTAATGTGGGTTTTTCTTGATACAATAAAACGTGTTTCAGAGAAATTTGATAAATATTTTAAAAGCTATTGAAGTTTCAAAATAGCTAAAAACTTGCAATGCTACTGAGGTTTTTGCTATGCTGTATATTCCAATGGTATTTTGGCATGGATAAAATCTGTGTTTTTTTAGGTATTAAAAGGTAACAGTTTAAAAATAAAAATTGTAGTGTGTAATGTGGGTTTTTCTTGATACAATAAAACGTGTTTTAGAGAAATTTGGTAAATATTGTAAAAGCTATTGAAGTTTCAAAATAGCTAAAAACTTGCAATGCTACTGAGGTTTTTGCTATGCTGTATATTCCAATGGTATTTTGGCATGGATAAAATCAGTTTTTTCTTCAGTATTAAAGAATAAAACTTTAAAAATAATAATTGTAGTGTGTAAGGTGGGTTTTTCTTGATACAATAAAACGTGTTTTAGAGAAATTTGGTAAATATTTTAAAAGCTTTTGAAGTTTCAAAATAGCTAAAAACTTGCAATGCTACTGAGGTTTTTGCTATGCTGTATATTCCAATGGTATTTTGGCATGGATAAAATCAGTTTTTTTAGGTATTAAAAGCTAACAGTTTGAAAATAAAAATTGTAGTGAGTAATGTGGGTTTTTCTTGATACAATAAAACGTGTTTCAGAGAAATTTGATAAATATTTTAAAAGCTATTGAAGTTTCAAAATAGCTAAAAACTTGCAATGCTACTGAGGTTTTTGCTATGCTGTATATTCCAATGGTGTTTTGGCATGGATAAAATCAGTTTTTTTTTTAGGTATTAAAAGCTAACAGTTTGAAAATAAAAATTGTAGTGTGTAATGTCGGTTTTTCTTGATACAATAAAACGTGTTTTAGAGAAATGTGGTAAATATTTTAAAAGCTATTAAAGTTTCAAAATAGCTAAAAACTTGCAATGCTACTGAGGTTGTTGCTATGCTGTATATTCCAATGGTATTTTGGGATGGATAAAATCAGGGTTTTTTTAGGTATTAAAGAATAAAAGTTTAAAAATAAAAATTGTAGTGTGTAATTTGGGTTTTTCTTGATACAATAAAACGTGTTTTAGAGAAATTTGGTAAATATTTTAAAAGCTATTGAAGTTTCAAAATAGCTAAAAACTTGCAATGCTACTGAGGTTTTTGCTATGCTGTATATTCATATGGTATTTTGGCATGGATAAAATCAGTTTTTTTTTTAGGTATTAAAAGCTAACAGTTTGAAAATAAAAATTGTAGTGAGTAATGTGGGTTTTTCTTGATACAATAAAACGTGTTTTAGAGAAATGTGGTAAATATTTTAAAAGCTATTAAAGTTTCAAAATAGCTAAAAACTTGCAATGCTACTGAGGTTGTTGCTATGCTGTATATTCCAATGGTATTTTGGGATGGATAAAATCAGGGTTTTTTTAGGTATTAAAGAATAAAAGTTTAAAAATAAAAATTGTAGTGTGTAATTTGGGTTTTTCTTGATACAATAAAACGTGTTTTAGAGAAATTTGGTAAATATTTTAAAAGCTATTGAAGTTTCAAAATAGCTAAAAACTTGCAATGCTACTGAGGTTTTTGCTATGCTGTATATTCCAATGGTATTTTGGCATGGATAAAATCAGTTTTTTCTTCAGTATTAAAGAATAAAACTTTAAAAATAATAATTGTAGTGTGTAATGTGGGTTTTTCTTGAGACAATAAAACGTGTTTTAGAGAAATTTGGTAAATATTTTAAAAGCTATTGAAGTTTCAAAATAGCTAAAAACTTGCAATGCTACTGAGGTTTTTGCTATGCTGTATATTCCAATGGTATTTTGGCATGGATAAAATCTGTGTTTTTTTAGGTATTAAAAGGTAACAGTTAAAAAATAAAAATTGTAGTGTGTAATGTGGGTTTTTCTTGATACAATAAAATGTGTTTTAGAGAAATTTGGTAAATATTTTAAAAGCTATTGAAGTTTCAAAATAGCTAAAAACTTGCAATGCTACTGAGGTTTTTGCTATGCTGTATATTCCAATGGTATTTTGGCATGGATAAAATCATTTTTTTTTTTTAGGTATTAAAAGCTAACAGTTTGAAAATAAAAATTGTAGTGAGTAATGTCGGTTTTTCTTGATACAATAAAACGTGTTTTAGAGAAATGTGGTAAATATTTTAAAAGCTTTTAAAGTTTCAAAATAGCTAAAAACTTGCAATGCTACTGAGGTTGTTGCTATGCTGTATTTTCCAATGGTATTTTGGCATGGATAAAATCAGGGTTTTTTTAGGTATTAAAGAATAAAAGTTTAAAAATAAAAATTGTAGTGTGTAATGTGGGTTTTTCTTGATACAATAAAACGTGTTTTAGAGAAATTTGGTAAATATTGTAAAAGCTATTGAAGTTTCAAAATAGCTAAAAACTTGCAATGCTACTGAGGTTTTTGCTGTGCTGTATATTCCAATGGTATTTTGGCATGGATAAAATTTGTGTTTTTTTAGGTATTAAAAGGTAACAGTTTAAAAATAAAAATTGTAGTGTGTAATGTGGGTTTTTCTTGATACAATAAAACGTGTTTTAGAGAAATTTGGTAAATATTTTAAAAGCTATTAAAGTTTCAAAATAGCTAAAAACTTGCAATGCTACTGAGGTTTTTGCTATGCTGTATATTCCAATGGTATTTTGGCATGGATAAAATCAGTTTTTTCTTCAGTATTAAAGAATAAAACTTTAAAAATAATAATTGTAGTGTGTAAGGTGGGTTTTTCTTGATACAATAAAACGTGTTTTAGAGAAATTTGGTAAATATTTTAAAAGCTTTTGAAGTTTCAAAATAGCTAAAAACTTGCAATGCTACTGAGGTTTTTGCTATGCTGTATATTCCAATGGTATTTTGGCATGGATAAAATCAGTTTTTTCTTCAGTATTAAAGAATAAAACTTTAAAAATAATAATTGTAGTGTGTAATGTGGGTTTTTCTTGATACAATAAAACGTGTTTTAGAGAAATTTGGTAAATATTTTAAAAGCTATTGAAGTTTCAAAATAGCTAAAAACTTGCAATGCTACTGAGGTTTTTGCTATGCTGTATATTCCAATGGTATTTTGGCATGGATAAAATCATTTTTTTTTTTTAGGTATTAAAAGGTAACAGTTTAAAAATAAAAATTGTAGTGTGTAATGTGGGTTTTTCTTGATACAATAAAACGTGTTTTAGAGAAATTTGGTAAATATTTTAAAAGCTATTAAAGTTTCAAAATAGCTAAAAACTTGCAATGCTACTGAGGTTTTTGCTATGCTGTATATTCCAATGGTATTTTGGCATGGATAAAATCAGTTTTTTCTTCAGTATTAAAGAATAAAACTTTAAAAATAATAATTGTAGTGTGTAATGTGGGTTTTTCTTGATACAATAAAACGTGTTTTAGAGAAATTTGGTAAATATTTTAAAAGCTATTGAAGTTTCAAAATAGCTAAAAACTTGCAATGCTACTGAGGTTTTTGCTATGCTGTATATTCCAATGGTATTTTGGCATGGATAAAATCATTTTTTTTTTTTAGGTATTAAAAGGTAACAGTTTAAAAATAAAAATTGTAGTGTGTAATGTGGGTTTTTCTTGATACAATAAAACGTGTTTTAGAGAAATTTGGTAAATATTTTAAAAGCTATTAAAGTTTCAAAATAGCTAAAAACTTGCAATGCTACTGAGGTTTTTGCTATGCTGTATATTCCAATGGTATTTTGGCATGGATAAAATCAGTTTTTTCTTCAGTATTAAAGAATAAAACTTTAAAAATAATAATTGTAGTGTGTAAGGTGGGTTTTTCTTGATACAATAAAACGTGTTTTAGAGAAATTTGGTAAATATTTTAAAAGCTATTAAAGTTTCAAAATAGCTAAAAACTTGCAATGCTACTGAGGTTTTTGCTATGCTGTATATTCCAATGGTATTTTGGCATGGATAAAATCAGTTTTTTCTTCAGTATTAAAGAATAAAACTTTAAAAATAATAATTGTAGTGTGTAAGGTGGGTTTTTCTTGATACAATAAAACGTGTTTTAGAGAAATTTGGTAAATATTTTAAAAGCTTTTGAAGTTTCAAAATAGCTAAAAACTTGCAATGCTACTGAGGTTTTTGCTATGCTGTATATTCCAATGGTATTTTGGCATGGATAAAATCAGTTTTTTTAGGTATTAAAAGCTAACAGTTTGAAAATAAAAATTGTAGTGAGTAATGTGGGTTTTTCTTGATACAATAAAACGTGTTTCAGAGAAATTTGATAAATATTTTAAAAGCTATTGAAGTTTCAAAATAGCTAAAAACTTGCAATGCTACTGAGGTTTTTGCTATGCTGTATATTCCAATGGTATTTTGGCATGGATAAAATCTGTGTTTTTTTAGGTATTAAAAGGTAACAGTTTAAAAATAAAAATTGTAGTGTGTAATGTGGGTTTTTCTTGATACAATAAAACGTGTTTTAGAGAAATTTGGTAAATATTTTAAAAGCTATTAAAGTTTCAAAATAGCTAAAAACTTGCAATGCTACTGAGGTTTTTGCTATGCTGTATATTCCAATGGTATTTTGGCATGGATAAAATCATTTTTTTTTTTTAGGTATGAAAAGGTAACAGTTTAAAAATAAAAATTGTAGTGTGTAATGTGGGTTTTTCTTGATACAATAAAACGTGTTTTAGAGAAATTTGGTAAATATTTTAAAAGCTATTAAAGTTTCAAAATAGCTAAAAACTTGCAATGCTACTGAGGTTTTTGCTATGCTGTATATTCCAATGGTATTTTGGCATGGATAAAATCAGTTTTTTCTTCAGTATTAAAGAATAAAACTTTAAAAATAATAATTGTAGTGTGTAAGGTGGGTTTTTCTTGATACAATAAAACGTGTTTTAGAGAAATTTGGTAAATATTTTAAAAGCTATTAAAGTTTCAAAATAGCTAAAAACTTGCAATGCTACTGAGGTTTTTGCTATGCTGTATATTCCAATGGTATTTTGGCATGGATAAAATCAGTTTTTTCTTCAGTATTAAAGAATAAAACTTTAAAAATAATAATTGTAGTGTGTAAGGTGGGTTTTTCTTGATACAATAAAACGTGTTTTAGAGAAATTTGGTAAATATTTTAAAAGCTTTTGAAGTTTCAAAATAGCTAAAAACTTGCAATGCTACTGAGGTTTTTGCTATGCTGTATATTCCAATGGTATTTTGGCATGGATAAAATCAGTTTTTTTAGGTATTAAAAGCTAACAGTTTGAAAATAAAAATTGTAGTGAGTAATGTGGGTTTTTCTTGATACAATAAAACGTGTTTCAGAGAAATTTGATAAATATTTTAAAAGCTATTGAAGTTTCAAAATAGCTAAAAACTTGCAATGCTACTGAGGTTTTTGCTATGCTGTATATTCCAATGGTATTTTGGCATGGATAAAATCTGTGTTTTTTTAGGTATTAAAAGGTAACAGTTTAAAAATAAAAATTGTAGTGTGTAATGTGGGTTTTTCTTGATACAATAAAACGTGTTTTAGAGAAATTTGGTAAATATTTTAAAAGCTATTAAAGTTTCAAAATAGCTAAAAACTTGCAATGGTACTGAGGTTTTTGCTATGCTGTATATTCCAATGGTATTTTGGCATGGATAAAATCTGTGTTTTTTTAGGTATTAAAAGGTAACAGTTTAAAAATAAAAATTGTAGTGAGTAATGTGGGTTTTTCTTGATACAATAAAACGTGTTTCAGAGAAATTTGATAAATATTTTAAAAGCTATTGAAGTTTCAAAATAGCTAAAAACTTGCAATGCTACTGAGGTTTTTGCTATGCTGTATATTCCAATGGTATTTTGGCATGGATAAAATCTGTGTTTTTTTAGGTATTAAAAGGTAACAGTTTAAAAATAAAAATTGTAGTGTGTAATGTGGGTTTTTCTTGATACAATAAAACGTGTTTTAGAGAAATTTGGTAAATATTTTAAAAGCTATTAAAGTTTCAAAATAGCTAAAAACTTGCAATGCTACTGAGGTTTTTGCTATGCTGTATATTCCAATGGTATTTTGGCATGGATAAAATCAGTTTTTTCTTAAGTATTAAAGAATAAAAGTTTAAAAATGAAAATTGTAGTGTGTAATGTGGGTTTTTCTTGAGACAATAAAACGTGATTTAGAGAAATTTTGTAAATATTTTGAAAGCTATTGAAGTTTCAAAATAGCTAAAAACTTGCAATGCTAGTGAGGTTTTTGCTACGCTGTATATTCCAATGGTATTTTGGCATGGATAAAATCAGTTTTTTTAGGTATTAAAAGCTAACAGTTTGAAAATAAAAATTTTAGTGAGGAATGTGGGTTTTTCTTGATACAATAAAACGTGTTTCAGAGAAATTTGAAAAATATTTTGAAAGCTATTGAAGTTTCAAAATAGCTAAAAACTTGCAATGCTACTGAGGTTTTTGCTATGCTGTATATTCCAATGGTATTTTGGCATGGATAAAATCAGTTTTTTAGGTATTAAAAGCTAACAGTTTGAAAATAAAAATTTTAGTGAGTAATGTGGGTTTTTCTTGATACAATAAAACGTGTTTCAGAGAAATTTGATAAATATTTTAAAAGCTATTGAAGTTTCAAAATAGCTAAAAACTTGCAATGCTACTTAGGTTTTTGTTATGCTGTATATTCCAATGGTATTTTGGCATAGATAAAATCTGTGGTTTTTTAGGTATTAAAAGGTAACAGTTTAAAAATAAAAATTGTAGTGAGTAATGTGGGTTTTTCTTGATACAATAAAACGTGTTTCAGAGAAATTTGATAAATATTTTAAAAGCTATTGAAGTTTCAAAATAGCTAAAAACTTGCAATGCTACTGAGGTTTTTGCTATGCTGTATATTCCAATGGTATTTTGGCATGGATAAAATCTGTGTTTTTTTAGGTATTAAAAGGTAACAGTTTAAAAATAAAAATTGTAGTGTGTAATGTGGGTTTTTCTTGATACAATAAAACGTGTTTTAGAGAAATTTGGTAAATATTGTAAAAGCTATTGAAGTTTCAAAATAGCTAAAAACTTGCAATGCTACTGAGGTTTTTGCTATGCTGTATATTCCAATGGTATTTTGGCATGGATAAAATCAGTTTTTTCTTCAGTATTAAAGAATAAAACTTTAAAAATAATAATTGTAGTGTGTAAGGTGGGTTTTTCTTGATACAATAAAACGTGTTTTAGAGAAATTTGGTAAATATTTTAAAAGCTTTTGAAGTTTCAAAATAGCTAAAAACTTGCAATGCTACTGAGGTTTTTGCTATGCTGTATATTCCAATGGTATTTTGGCATGGATAAAATCAGTTTTTTTAGGTATTAAAAGCTAACAGTTTGAAAATAAAAATTGTAGTGAGTAATGTGGGTTTTTCTTGATACAATAAAACGTGTTTCAGAGAAATTTGATAAATATTTTAAAAGCTATTGAAGTTTCAAAATAGCTAAAAACTTGCAATGCTACTGAGGTTTTTGCTATGCTGTATATTCCAATGGTATTTTGGCATGGATAAAATCTGTGTTTTTTTAGGTATTAAAAGGTAACAGTTTAAAAATAAAAATTGTAGTGTGTAATGTGGGTTTTTCTTGATACAATAAAACGTGTTTTAGAGAAATTTGGTAAATATTTTAAAAGCTATTAAAGTTTCAAAATAGCTAAAAACTTGCAATGGTACTGAGGTTTTTGCTATGCTGTATATTCCAATGGTATTTTGGCATGGATAAAATCTGTGTTTTTTTAGGTATTAAAAGGTAACAGTTTAAAAATAAAAATTGTAGTGAGTAATGTGGGTTTTTCTTGATACAATAAAACGTGTTTCAGAGAAATTTGATAAATATTTTAAAAGCTATTGAAGTTTCAAAATAGCTAAAAACTTGCAATGCTACTGAGGTTTTTGCTATGCTGTATATTCCAATGGTATTTTGGCATGGATAAAATCTGTGTTTTTTTAGGTATTAAAAGGTAACAGTTTAAAAATAAAAATTGTAGTGTGTAATGTGGGTTTTTCTTGATACAATAAAACGTGTTTTAGAGAAATTTGGTAAATATTTTAAAAGCTATTAAAGTTTCAAAATAGCTAAAAACTTGCAATGCTACTGAGGTTTTTGCTATGCTGTATATTCCAATGGTATTTTGGCATGGATAAAATCAGTTTTTTCTTAAGTATTAAAGAATAAAAGTTTAAAAATGAAAATTGTAGTGTGTAATGTGGGTTTTTCTTGAGACAATAAAACGTGATTTAGAGAAATTTTGTAAATATTTTGAAAGCTATTGAAGTTTCAAAATAGCTAAAAACTTGCAATGCTAGTGAGGTTTTTGCTACGCTGTATATTCCAATGGTATTTTGGCATGGATAAAATCAGTTTTTTTAGGTATTAAAAGCTAACAGTTTGAAAATAAAAATTTTAGTGAGGAATGTGGGTTTTTCTTGATACAATAAAACGTGTTTCAGAGAAATTTGAAAAATATTTTGAAAGCTATTGAAGTTTCAAAATAGCTAAAAACTTGCAATGCTACTGAGGTTTTTGCTATGCTGTATATTCCAATGGTATTTTGGCATGGATAAAATCAGTTTTTTAGGTATTAAAAGCTAACAGTTTGAAAATAAAAATTTTAGTGAGTAATGTGGGTTTTTCTTGATACAATAAAACGTGTTTCAGAGAAATTTGATAAATATTTTAAAAGCTATTGAAGTTTCAAAATAGCTAAAAACTTGCAATGCTACTTAGGTTTTTGTTATGCTGTATATTCCAATGGTATTTTGGCATAGATAAAATCTGTGGTTTTTTAGGTATTAAAAGGTAACAGTTTAAAAATAAAAATTGTAGTGAGTAATGTGGGTTTTTCTTGATACAATAAAACGTGTTTCAGAGAAATTTGATAAATATTTTAAAAGCTATTGAAGTTTCAAAATAGCTAAAAACTTGCAATGCTACTGAGGTTTTTGCTATGCTGTATATTCCAATGGTATTTTGGCATGGATAAAATCTGTGTTTTTTTAGGTATTAAAAGGTAACAGTTTAAAAATAAAAATTGTAGTGTGTAATGTGGGTTTTTCTTGATACAATAAAACGTGTTTTAGAGAAATTTGGTAAATATTGTAAAAGCTATTGAAGTTTCAAAATAGCTAAAAACTTGCAATGCTACTGAGGTTTTTGCTATGCTGTATATTCCAATGGTATTTTGGCATGGATAAAATCAGTTTTTTCTTAAGTATTAAAGAATAAAAGTTTAAAAATGAAAATTGTAGTGTGATGTGGGTTTTTCTTGAGACAATAAAACGTGATTTAGAGAAATTTGGTAAATATTTTAAAAGCTATTGAAGTTTCAAAATAGCTAAAAACTTGCAATGCTAGTGAGGTTTTTGCTACGCTGTATATTCCAATGGTATTTTGGCATGGATAAAATCAGTTTTTTCTTAAGTATTAAAGAATAAAAGTTTAAAAATGAAAATTGTAGTGTGATGTGGGTTTTTCTTGAGACAATAAAACGTGATTTAGAGAAATGTGGTAAATATTGTAAAAGCTATTGAAGTTTCAAAATAGCTAAAAACTTGCAATGCTACTGAGGTTTTTGCTATGCTGTATATTCCAATGGTATTTTGGCATGGATAAAATCATTTTTTTCTTAAGTATTAAAGAATAAAAGTTTAAAAATGAAAATTGTAGTGTGTAATGTGGGTTTTTCTTGAGACAATAAAACGTGTTTTAGAGAAATTTGATAAATATTTTGAAAGCTATTGAAGTTTCAAAATAGCTAAAAACTTGCAATGCTACTGAGGTTTTTGCTATGCTGTATATTCCAATGGTGTTTTGGCATGGATAAAATCACTGTTTTTTTAGGTATTAAAAGGTAACAGTTTGAAAATAAAAATTGTAGTGTGTAATGTGGGTTTTTCTTGATACAATAAAACGTGTTTTAGAGAAATTTGGTAAATATTGTAAAAGCTATTGAAGTTTCAAAATAGCTAAAATTTTGCAATGCTACTGAGGTTTTTGCTATGCTGTATAGTCCAATGGTATTTTGGCATGGATAAAATCAGTTTTTTTAGGTATTAAAAGGTAACAGTTTAAAAATAAAAATTGTAGTGTGTAATGTGGGTTTTTCTTGATACAATAAAACGTGTTTTAGAGAAATTTGGTAAATATTGTAAAAGCTATTGAAGTTTCAAAATAGCTAAAAACTTGCAATGCTACTGAGGTTTTTGCTATGCTGTATATTCCAATGGTATTTTGGCATGGATAAAATCAGTTTTTTCTTAAGTATTAAAGAATAAAAGTTTAAAAATGAAAATTGTAGTGTGTAATGTGGGTTTTTCTTGAGACAATAAAACGTGTTTTAGAGAAATTTGATAAATATTTTGAAAGCTATTGAAGTTTCAAAATAGCTAAAAACTTGCAATGCTACTGAGGTTTTTGCTACGCTGTATATTCCAATGGTATTTTGGCATGGATAAAATCAGTTTTTTTAAGTATTCAAAGCTAACAGTTTGAAAATAAAAATTTTAGTGAGTAATGTGGGTTTTTCTTGATACAATAAAACGTGTTTCAGAGAAATTTGATAAATATTTTGAAAGCTATTGAAGTTTCAAAATAGCTAAAAACTTGCAATGCTACTGAGGTTTTTGCTATGCTGTATATTCCAATGGTGTTTTGGCATGGATAAAATCTGTGTTTTTTTAGGTATTAAAAGGTAACAGTTTGAAAATAAAAATTGTAGTGTGTAATGTGGGTTTTTCTTGATACAATAAAACGTGTTTTAGAGAAATTTGGTAAATATTGTAAAAGCTATTGAAGTTTCAAAATAGCTAAAATTTTGCAATGCTACTGAGGTTTTTGCTATGCTGTATATTCCAATGGTATTTTGGCATGGATAAAACCAGTTTTTTTAGGTATTAAAAGGTAACAGTTTGAAAATAAAAATTGTAGTATGTAATGTGGGTTTTTCTTGATACAATAAAACGTGTTTTAGAGAAATGTGGTAAATATTTTAAAAGCTATTGAAGTTTCAAAATAGCTAAAAACTTGCAATGCTAGTGAGGTTTTTGCTACGCTGTATATTCCAATGGTATTTTGGCATGGATAAAATCAGTTTTTTTAGGTATTAAAAGCTAACAGTTTGAAAATAAAAATTTTAGTGAGTAATGTGGGTTTTTCTTGATACAATAAAACGTGTTTTAGAGAAATGTGGTAAATATTTTAAAAGCTATTGAAGTTTCAAAATAGCTAAAAACTTGCAATGCTACTTAGGTTTTTGTTATGCTGTATATTCCAATGGTATTTTGGCATAGATAAAATCTGTGGTTTTTTAGGTATTAAAAGGTAACAGTTTAAAAATAAAAATTGGAGTGAGTAATGTCGGTTTCTCTTGATACAATAAAACGTGTTTTAGAGAAATGTGGTAAATATTTTAAAAGCTAATAAAGTTTCAAAATAGCTAAAAACTTGCAATGCTACTGAGGTTGTTGCTATGCTGTATATTCCAATGGTATTTTGGCATGGATAAAATCAGGTTTTTTTTAGGTATTAAGGTCTAGTAAAGTCTGTTAAGGTCCAGTTAATTCTGTTAAGGTCTAGTAAAGTCTGTTAAAATCTAGTATGTCCTTTTAACATCTAGTAATGCCTGTTAAGCTCTAGTAAGGTCTGTTAAGGTCCACTAGGGTCTTTTAAGGTGTAGTAAGGTCTGTTAAGGTCTATTAAGGACTATTGAGGTCTGTTAAGGTCCATTAAGGTCTATTAAAGTCTGTTAACGTCTAGCAATGTCGGTTAAGGTCTAGTAAGGTCGGTTAAGGTCTAGTAAGGTCTTTTAAAGTCCACTAAGGTCTGGTAAGGTCTAGTAAGGTTTGTTAAGGTCTATTAAGGTCTGTTAAGGTCTTTTAAAGTCCAATTAGGCCTTGTAAGGTCTTTTAGGCAAGGCAAGTTTATTTGTATAGCACCTTTCATACACAGTGGCAATTCAAAATGCTTTACAGAAGGAAAAAATTAATTAAAAGCATTAAAACATTCCTGAGATCTAGAACCTCAGAAAGACTTCTTGCAAACATTTAGTTACAATTAAGAACATGAAATTCAAACAAGAGAGATAAAAAAGTAAGGACATGAAAAATTAAAAGAAAATATTGTAAAATATAACCTACAATTTAGGGAATATGAAATTAAAACAAGAGAGATAAAAAATTAAGAACATGAAAACTAAAAGAAAATATAGTAAAATATACACTACAATTTAGAAGAGCATGAAAAACTAAAAGAAATATGGTAAAATGAGGGTAATAGCAAAAATTTGCAGCTCAATCATAGGCACAAGAAAAAAGAAAAGTTTTTAACCTGGATTTAAAGATTTCTACATTTGCGGAACATCTAATATCTCCTGGCAGTCTGTTCCAGTTATATGCAGCCCAACAGCGAAATGCTGCTTCACCATGTTTAGTTTGGACTCTGGGCTCAACTAGCTGACCTGAGTTAATGGATCTAAGAGATCTACTGGGTTTATATTCTCTAAACATTTCTGAGATGTATTCTGGGCCGAACCCGTTCAGTGATTTATAGACCAGTAGCAGCACCTTAAATTCTATTCTGTAACTAACCGGAAGCCAGTGTAGAGATTTTAGAACTGGAGTGATGTGCTCAGTTCTCTTCGTCTTAGTTAAAACTCTAGCAGCAGCGTTCTGAATGAGCTGTAACTGTTTAATGGTCTTTTTGGGAAGTCCAGTTAAGAGACCATTACAATAGTCCACCCTACTGGAGATAAAAGCATGGATCAGCTTCTCTAGGTCTTGTTGGCACACTAGACCCTTGATTTTAGCTATATTTCTAAGATGGTAGAAGGCTGTTTTGGTGATGGTTTTTATATGGCTGGTGAATGTGAGATCTCAGTCTATTAGCACGCCAAGATTTCGGACTTCGTCTTTGGTTTTTAGAGACCGGGAACTGAGGTGTTCACTGACACTAGTCCTCTTCTCTTTGCTGCCAAACACAACAATCTCTGTTTTGTCCTTATTTAACTGTAAAAAATTCTGGCTCATCCAGTTATTGATGTCCTCCAGACACTGACACAGTGAATCTATTGGGCTGTAATCATCTAGTTTTAAGGTCTATTATGGTCTAGTAAGGTCTAGTAATGTCTTAAGGTCTATTCGGGCCTGTTAAAGTCTGTTAAGGTCCAGTAAGGTGTGTTAATTTCCAGTAAGGTCTGTTAAGGTCCATTAAAGCCTGTTAAGGTCTAGTAAAGTTTTTAAAGGTCTAATAAGCTCTGTTAAGGTCTAGTTAGGTCTGTTAAGGTCCAGTAAGGTCTAGTAAGTTTCGTTAAGGTCCAGTAAGGCCTGTTAAGGTCCAGTAAAGACTGTTAAGGTCTAGTAAGGTCTGTTAAAGTCTATTAAGATCTGTTAAGGTCTGTTAAGGTCTTGTTAGGTCTTATAAAGTCTAGTAAGGCGTGTTAAGGTCTAGTTAGGTGTGTTAAAGTCTAATAAGCCCTGTTAAGGTCCAGTAAGGCCTGTTAAAGTCCAGTAAGGCTTGTTAGAGTCTAGTAATTTCTGTTAAGGTCTAGTAAGGTCTGTTAAGGTCGAGTAATGTCTGTTAAGGTATAGTAATGTCTGTTAAGGTCTAGTTATGCCTGTTAAATTCCAGTAAGGCCTGTTAACGTTTAGTAAGTCCTGGTAAGGTCTTTTAAGGTCTAGTAAGGTCTGTTAAGGTCTAGAAAGGCCTGTTAAGGTCTAATAAGGTCTGTTAAGGTGCAGTAAGGTCTGTTAAGGTCCAGTAAGGCCTGGTAAGGTCTAGTAAGGTTTGGTAAAATGCACTAAGGCCTGTTAAGGTCCATTAGGGTCTGTTAAGTTCTAGTAAGGTCTGTTAAAATCTAGTTAGGTCTGTTAAGGTCTAGTAAGGTCTGTTAAGGTGCAGTAAGGTCTGTTAAGGTCCAGTAAGGCCTGGTAAGATCTAGTAAGGTTTGTTAAGGTGCAGTAAAGCCTTTTAAGATCTAGTAAGGTCTGTTAAGGTCCAGTAAGGCCTGCTAAGGTCTAGTAAGGCCTGGTAAGGTCTAGTAAGGTTTGGTAAAATGCACTAAGGCCTGTTAAGGTCCATTAGGGTCTGTTAAGTTCTAGTAAGGTCTGTTAAAATCTAGTTAGGTCTGTTAAGGTCTAGTAAGGTCTGTTAAGGTGCAGTAAGGCATGTTAAGGTCTAGTAAGGTCTGTTAAAATCTAGTAAGATCTGTTAAGGTGCAGTAAGGTCTGTTAAGGTCCAGTAAGGCCTGGTAAGATCTAGTAAGGTTTGTTAAGGTGCAGTAAAGCCTGTTAAGATCTAGTAAGGTCTGTTAAGATCTAGTAAGGTCTGTTAAGGTGCAGTAAAGTGTGTTAAGGTCCCGTAAGGCCTGGTAAGATCTAGTAAGGTTTGGTACAATAAAGTAAAGCCTGTTAAGGTCTAGTAAGGTCTGTTAAGGTCTAGTAAGATCTGTTAAGGTGCACTAAGGCCTGGTAAGATCTATTAAGGTTTGTTAAGGTGCAGTAAGGCCTGTTAAGGTCTAGTAAGGTCTGTTAAGGTGCAGTAAGGCATGTTAAGGTCTAGTAAGGTCTTTTACGGTCTAGTAAGGTCTTTTACGGTCTAGTAAGCTCTATTAAGGTCTATTATGGTCTTTTAAAGTCTAGTAGGGTCTGTTAAGGTCTAGTAAGGTCAAGTAGGGTCTTTTAAGGTTTAGTTAGGTCCAGTAAGGTCTGTTAAGGTCTAGTACCGTCCATTAGGGTTTGTTAAGGTCTAGTAGGATTTCTTAAGGTCTAGTAGGAGCTCTTAAGGTCTAGTAGGGTGTAGTAAGGTCTAGTAGTTTCTGTTATTGTCTAGTAAGGTATAGAAGGGTTTGTTAGGTCTAGTAAAGTCTAGTAGGGTCTGTAAGGTCTAGTAGGGTCTGGTATTGTCTACTAAGTTTTAGTAAAGTCTAGTAGGGTATTATAAGGTCTATTAGGGTCTGTTAAGATCTGTTAAGGTCCAGAACGGTCTGTTAAGATCTAAAACAGTCTGTTAAGATTTAATTATGTTCAGAAGGTTATGTTATGGTCTATTAAGGTTTAGTGAGGTCTGTTAAGATTTAGTTTAGGTCTAGTAGTGTCTGTTAAGGTCAAGTAAGATCTAGTAGGTTCTTTTAAGGTCTAGTAGGGTCTGTTAAGGTCTAGTAGTTTCTGTTAAGATCTAGTAGGCTCCATTAAGGTCTAGTAGGGTCTGTTAAGGTCTAGTTGTGTCTGTTAAGGTCTAGTACGGTCTTTTATGGTCTAGTAGGTTCTGTAGGGACTGTTATGGTCTAGTAGGGTCTGTTAAGATCTTGTAGGGTCTATTAGGGTTTGTTAGGGTCTAGTAAGGTCTGTTAGGGTTTGTTAATGTCTAGTAAGGTCTAGTAGGGTCTTTTCAGGTCTAGTAGGGTCTGTTAAGATCTGCTAAGGTCTAGTAGGGTTTGCAAAGGTCTAGTAGGGTCTGTTAAGGTCTTGAACGCTGTATTAGGGTCTGTTAAGGTTTAGTAAGGTCCAGTATGGTCTGTTAAGGTCTAAAAGAATCTGATAAGGTCTAGTAAGTTTTTTTAGGGTCTGTTAAGGTCTAGTTAGGTCTAGTATGGTCTGTTATGCTCTAGTAATGTCTAGTTTGGTCTGTTAAGGTCTAGTAGGGTCTATTCAGGTCTAGTAAGGTCTGTTAAGGTCTAATAAGGTCTCGTTGAGTTTGTTAAGGTCTAGTAGGGTCTGTTAAGGTCTGTTAAGGGCTAGAAAGGACAAGTAGGGTCTTTTAATGTCTACTAAGGTCTAGTAGTGTTTGTAAAGGTCTAGAAGGGTCGGTTAAGGTCTAGTAAAGTCTGTTAAAGTCTAGCAAGGTCTTGTAGGGTCTATTAAGATCTTGTAGGGTCTTTTAAGGTTTAGTTAGGTCCAGTAGTGTATGTTAAGGTCTAGTAAGGTCAAGTAGGGTCTGTCAAGGTCTAGTAAAATCTAGAAGGGTCTCTTAAGGTCCTGTAGGGTCTGTTATGGTCTAGTAGGGTCTGTTAAGGTCTAGAAGCGTCTGTTAATTTTTAGTAAGGTCTGTTATGGTCTAGTAAGGACTAGTAGGATCTGTTAAGGTTTTAAAAGGTGTAGTAGGCCTTGTTAATGTCTTGTAGGGTCTGTTATGGTCTAGTATGGTGTCGTATGGTCTGTTAAGGTCTAATAGGGTCTTTTATTTTCTGGTAAGGACTAGTAGAGTCTTTTAAGGTCTTTTAAGGTCTCGTAGGTTCTGTTAAAGTCTATTAAGGTTTAGTAGGGTCTGTTAAGGTCTAGTATGGTCTGTTAAGGTCTTGTAAGGTCTAGTAGAGTCTTTTAAGGTCTTGCAGGTCTGTTAAAATCTAGTATGGTCTGTTAAGGTCTAGTATGGTCTGTTAAGGTCTAAAAAGGTCTCTTAAGGTATAGTAGGTTCTGTTAAGGGCTAGTTGGGTCTGTTAAGGTCTATTAATGTCTTGTAGGGTCTGTTAATGTCTTGTAAGGTCTTTTTGGCTCTGTTAAGGTCCAGTAAGGTCTAGTAGGGTCTGTTAAGGTCTTTTAAGGTCTAGTAGGGTCTGTTATGGTCTATTAGGGTCTGTTAAGGTCTAGTAAAGGTGTATTATGGTCTATTATGGTCTGTTATTGTCTAGTATGGACTAATTGGGTCTGTTAACGTCTGTTAATGTCTAGTAGGAATTGTTAATGTGTAGTTGGGTCTGTTAAGGTCTAGTAAGGTGTAGTAGGGTCTGTTATAATCTAGTAAGGACTAGTTGGGTCTGTTAAGGTCTATTAATGGCTAATAGGGTTTGTTAATGTCTAGTTTGGTCTGTTAAGGTCTAGTAAGGTATAGTAGGGTCTTTTAAGGTCTAGTAAGGTCTGATAAGGTCTTGACAGGTCTACTATGGTTTCTTAATGTCCAGTAAGGTCTAGTAAGGTCTAGTGAGGTCTGTTAAGGTCTATTAAGGTCTAGTAGGGTCTGTAAAGGTCTAGTAGGTTCTGTAAGGTGTATTAAGGTCTAGTAGGGTCTTTTAAGGTCTAGTAAGGTCTAGTAGGGTCTAGTAGGGTCTGTTAAGGTCTAGTAAAATCTAGTAAGGTCTTTTAAGGTCTAGAAGGGTCTGTTAAGGTGTAGTAGCGTCTGTTATTGTCTAGTAAGGACTAGTTGGGTCTGTTAAGGTCTAGTTGGGTCTGTTAAGGTCTATTAGGGTCTGTTAAGGTCTACTAAGGTCTAGAAGGGTCTTTTAGGGTCTAGTAAGGTCTTTTTGTCTAGTAAGGACTTCTATGGTCTGTTAAGGTCTTTTAAGGTCTAGTAGGGTTTGTTAATTTTTGTTAAGGTCCTATAGCGTCTTTTAAAGTCTAGTAAGGTTTAGTAGGGTCTTTTAAGGTATAGTAGGGTCTGTTAAGGTCTAGTAGAGTCTTTTAAGGTCCAGTAGGGTTTGTCAAGGTGTGTTAAGGTCTTCTTTGGTCTTTTAAGGTCTAGTATGGTCTGTTATGGTCTAGTAGGGTATGTTAAGGTCTAGTAAGGTCTGTTAAGGTCTATTAGGTTCTTTTAAGATCTTGTACGGTCTGTTAAGGTCTAGTAGGGTCTGTCAAGGTCTTGTAAGGTCTTTTAGGGTCTTTTAGGGTCTGTTAAGCACTTCTGTAAGTCGCTCTGGATAAGAGCTAAATGCTGAAAATGTAAATGTAAATGTTAAGGTCTAGTAAGGTCTGTTAAGGTCTAGTAGGGTCTGTTAGGGTCTATTAGGGTCCGGTAATGTATGGTAGGGTCTGTTAAGGTCTGGTTTGGTCTGTTAAGTTCTTTTAAGGTCTAGTAGGGTCTGTTATTTTCTAGTATGGTCTAGTAGGGTCTGTTAAGTTCTAGTAAGGTGTAGTATGGTCTGTTAAGGTATAGTACGTTCTGTTATGGTCTAGTAAGGACTACTTGGGTCTGTTATGGTCTAGTAAGGTCTAGTTGGGTCTGTTAACGTCTAGTAGGGTCTGTTAAGGTCTAGTAGGTTCTGTTAACATCTAGTAAGGTCTAGTTTTGTCTGTTATGGTTTAGTAAGGTCTAGTAGGGTCTCTTAAGGTCTAGTGGGGTCTGGTAGGGTCTAGTAGAGTCTTTTAAGGTCTACTAGGGTTTTTTATGGTCTAGTAAGGACTAGTAGTATCTGTTAAGGTCTTTTAAGGTCTAGTAGGGATTGGTAATTTCTAGTAAGGCCTTTTATGGTCTAGTATGGTCTAGTAGGGTCTGTTAAGATCTAGTAAGGTGTAGTATGGTCTGTTAAGGTCTAGTAGGGTCTGGTATGGTCTAGTAAGGACTAGTAGGGTTTGTTAAGGTCTATTAAGGTCTAGTATGGTCTGTTAATGTCTAGTAAGGTCCAATAGTGTCTGTTAAGGTCTAGTAAGGTCTAGTAGAGTCTTTTAAGGTCTAGTTGGCTTTGTTAAAGTCTGTTAAGGTTTAGTAGGGTCTGTTAAGGTTCATTAAGGTCTTGTAGGGTCTGTCAAGGTCTGCTAAGGTCTAGTAGTGTCCTTTAAGGTCTAGTAAGGTCTAGTAGGGTCTAGTAAGGCATAGTATTGTCTGGTAAAGTCTATTAGAATCCAATAAGGTCTACTATTGTCTAGTAGGGTCCAGCAAAGTCTAGTAGTTTCTGTTAAGCTTTAGTATAGTCTACTAATGTCAAGTATGGTCTAATAAGGTCTAGTAGGGTCTTGTAATGTCTAGTAGCATCTTGTAAAGTCTCGTAGGTTCTTTTAGGGTGTGGTTGGGTCTACTACGATCTTGTAGGATCTTGTAAGGTATAATAGGATCTAGTAAGGTCTAATAGGGTCTTGTGAGGTCTAATATGGTCTAGTGAAGTCTATTTAGGTCTTGTAAGATCTAATAAGGTCTAAGTTCTTTTAAGGTTTTATAGGTTCTAATAAGGTCTAGTAACGTCTTTTAAGGTCTATTAAGACCTAATAAGATCTACTAAGGTCTAGTAAGGTCTAGTTTGGTCTAGTAGGGTCTAATAAGTTCTAGTAGGTTTTAGTAGGGTCTAGTAAGGTGGGATATATTGGGCCGCATTTGAACATTTCATCCTCAAAGTTTATTTGTTAGAAGCAGGAAAATGGACAAGCGTAAGGATTTGAGCGACTTTGACAAGGGCCAAATTGTGATGGCTAGACGACTGGGTCAGAGCATCTCTAAAACTGCAGCTCTTGTGAAGTGTTCCCGGTCTGCAGTGGTCAGTATCTATCAAAAGTGGTCCAAGGAAGGAACAGTGGTAAACCGGCGACAGGGTCAGGGTATGCCTGATCGGTGTTTACAAAATGTATATATTGTATTATTTTGTATGTAATAGTAATATGACCTTCAGGCTGTCGGACTGCACTGCATGTGATACTACAGCCACTTATCATTTGGGAAACTGTTGTCACTCAACACTGTCTGACACTGCATCAATCAATGCAATCTAATACTCCGCTACATAAATAAAAAAGCCATACATCAGTTCTAGTCAGCAATGCCGCTGAGTTCTCTGGGTTCACTTTTGAGTGTGCTGCGGGTATCAGATTCAGAATTGCTTTATATTTACAAAACACTATTAAGTTGGTCAGTGAAAACATTGGAAATATTTTTTTGTACATTTGACACTTGAATAAACATTCAAGGAGTGAGCAAATCACACTTTTGTTTTTATTGCATTTTACAACGTCCCAACTTTTCCCGAAATATGGTTGTACATTGTGCTGTAGTAAAAATAATAATAATAATAATAATATTAATAATAATAATGATATTAATAATAATAATGATAATAATAATAATAATATTAATTACATAATATTGATAATTATATTATTATTATTATTAATAATAATAATAATAATAATAATACATTTTCGTTTTTTTAAGGATTAGAGTATCAAAGTTAATTTTCAGTAGTTATTTATCTTTCATTAACAATAACATTTGATTTTAGCATAGTATGGCAACAATTTAAAGTGAAATATTTATTGTCTTTAACATTGAAACATAATGTTAACATGGTACATCAGTACCATCAGTTGTAGTTGTAGTTGTGATTATTATTATTGTTGGTATTATTATTATTATTATTATAAATTTTATATTTATGTATTTATACAAATATTTATACACATTGTTATTATTATTATTATTATAAATTAAATATTTATTAATTTTTATGCAACTATTTATACACATTATTATTATTAATTATATATTTATTAATTTATTTATTTTCAGCAATTGATAAAAATCACTAATACAAATATGCTGCAATTTGTCCGTTAATGTCTTCTTTATCTCCTTTATTTTATAAACCATTGTAGTTTAATATAGTAGTAATATATTCGTTTTCATTGTAGTTTAATATTACTTAATTAGCTAATTTACTATTTATTTGCTATCTTAATTGCTATACATGTAATTTATAAATATTTGAAGCTTTATTATTATTATTATTATTATTATTATTATTATTATTATTATTATCATAAATTATATTATATTAATTTTTTTATTTGAATGTGGGCTACTGGGATCTGAAGGACATTAGAATAACATTAGAATACTACCAACCAATAAATACCATTTATGGGCGGCACGGTGGGTAGCACTGTCACTTCACAGCAAGAAGGTCCTGGGTTCGATTTCCAGGTTGAACAGTATTGGTCCTCTCTGTGTTGACTTTGCATGTTCTCCCCGTGTCAGCTTGGGTTTCCTCCGGTAGCTCCGGTTTCCTCCCACAGTTCAAAGACATGCAGTCAAATTAATTGGAGATGTGTGTGGGTGCATGAATGAATGTGTTTGTGTGTCTGCACTGGGGTGTACTGGTGCCCTATCCAGGGTGTTTCTGTATGTCTTGCGCCCACTGAGAGCTGGAATAGGCTCCTGCACCCCTTGGGTGAGAGAGGAGGTTTCACCTAAATGAACCTAAGAGATGTTTTCACTTGGCGTGCTGCTGCCATCTATTGGATTTAATGTGTAACTGGAACTTTCTAGACCCATTACCACTTCCCATTAAACCGAATCCTCCAGGTACCACCCACTTACCATTTTGTAGGAACATTTGCACCAGGTACACAATGATCCTAAACGTGCACCTACCACTTTTCTATTCACTATTTCTGCAAGTGGTAAGTCTGTTTAGGTCTTCATTTTTTGTCCGGTTTAGTAATGGTAAATGTTAAGCCTACTTATCTGCAACATCAGAGCTGCCATAATTCTTTCTGGCATCTGTTCCTTTCAGCCATGACAAAATGTTAGATTTTTACACAGTGTTTAATTCTTTAGTAAGGGTTGTAAAGTATGTAAAAAATAATTTAAACATATTTTGTTGTGCTTCCCACCCCCATTTTCAGCTCATTATATGGACAAAATATTGTAAGCTGGTAACATTATGATTATTTTAAGAAAACAAAGTAATAAATAATAATAACAATAATAAAAACATTTAGTTAAAATGCAAATTAACGTTGCAATAACATATTTGTCATTATTAATGGGTTGCCATTTGTGTTACTACACACATCTGTATATATTTATATATAGTATATACAGTACAGTAAGCTCCACTTATCATATAGAAGCACTTTGTAGTTCTAAAATTACTGACTGTAGTCTATCTGTTTCTCTGCATGCTTTGTTACCCCCCTTTCATGCTGTTCTTCAATGGTCAGGACTCCCACAGGACCACCACAGAGCAAGTATTATTTAGGTGGTGGATCATTCTCAGCACTGCAGTGACACTGGCATGGTGGTGGTGTGTTAGTGTGTGTTGTGCTGGTATGAGTGGATCAGACACAGCAGTGCTGCTTGAGTTTTTAAATATCGTGTCCACTCACTGTCCACTCTATTAGACACTCCTACCTAGTTGGTCCACCTTGTAGATGTAAAGTCAGAGACGATCGCTCATCTATTGCTGCTGTTTGAGTCGGTCATCTTCAAGACCTTCATCAGTGGTCACAGGACGCTGCCCACAGGGCGCAGTTGGCTGTATGTTTTTGGTTGGTGGGCTATTCTCAGTCCAGCAGTGACAGTGAGGTGTTTAAAAAAACCCGGGAGCATTGCTGTGTCTTATCCACTCATACCAGCACAACACACACTAACACACCACCCAAATAATACTTGCTCTGTGGTGGTCCTGTGGGGGTCCTGACCATTGAAGAACAGCATGAAAGGGGGCTAACAAAGCATGCAGAGAAACAGATGGACTACAGTCAGTAATTGTAGAACTACAAAGTGCTCCTATATGGTCAGTGGAGATGATAAAATGGACACTGAGTGTAGAAACAAGAAGGTGGTTTTAATGTTATGGCTGATCATAATAAAATGACTATTGAAAATGATTGAAGGAACAAAATACCACTTTAATAGCATTAAAGAATAAAATGTTTATGGAATACATAAGTTACACATAACAGAATACATTTCCAAGCAGAGCAAAGACATCATTCAGCAAAAGAAAAATAAGTGTGCTTTTATTTTTGATATGTGTGCATAGTTAGATCTGAACAAATACCTCAGCAGTTAGCAAATGAGCAATAATGTTTAAGCAACTTTTGTTTTTTTTATTAAGCTCAAACCCCAGTTGTAATCAGTAGGGTCCAGATGTTCTCGTTGCTTGGTCGAGGCTTTTGCATGTTCCTCGGTGTAGAGATACGTCATCAAAAGCCACGTCAGACAAAGTGTTGTGGCCTCTCCGCCCTTCAAAGACGATCTGACGGCACAAAGAAAGCGTTATTGCCCGAGATGTTTACCAAAGAGTTCTTGGTTAACTAAATAAAAAGTACTAACTAACAGCTTTAGTTTGGCCGTTTCTTGACCCCCATTACTGGGTGGTAAAAACAAAATCCTAAATCATACAGGATCAATACAATCTCCATAGACAAACACTGGGAGTAGAATGGGCTGTACAGAACCTTGTTTAACTACCTAGTTCAGTTACAGTCACAGTATTTTTAATACCCATTAAGACTCTACATATACTATTTTTATATATACTATATTAAAATTTTTATTATTATTATTATTATTATTATTCTATGATGTATACCCAGCTATTCCTTTTCTTATTTGCATATATTTAAAGACCTATTACCATATATGTTTATAGCTATAATTATCAAATTAATCATAGATACATTTGTTGACTGATATTCTAGTTTTATTTATTTTTGCATAATGCATGATGCCTTGTACTAAACAATGACAAAAGTTGCATTTATCTGTCTATCTGTCTGTCAGGTCCACAATTTCGTCCATCCATCCATCCATCCATTTATTCTATCTCTGTTCATCTATCCATTTATGTATTTGTCCGTCCATACATCCATTTATCTGTCTGTTTATTCATCCATTAATCCATCCATCCATCCATCTCTCTGTCGGTCCATCTGTCCATCCATCCATCCATCCGTCCATCCATCCATTTATCTGTCTGTTGGTCTGTCTGTCCATCTATCCATCCATCCATCCATCCATCCATCCACCCATCCATCCATCCATCTCTCTGTTGGTCCATTCGTCCATCCGTCCATCCATCCATCCATCCATCCATCCATCTATCCATTAATCTCTTTGTCCGTCCATACATCCATTTATCTGTCTGTTTATTAATCCATTAATCCATCCATCCATCCATCCATCCATCCATCCATCTCTCTGTCGGTCTATCTATCCATCCATCCATCCATCCATCCATCCATCCATCCATCCATCCAATCAATCATCTATCTGTCTGTCTGTCTGTCCGTCCAGCCATCCGTCAGTTCGTCTGTCCATCCATCCATCCATCCATCCATTAATCCATTAATATATTTGTCCATCCATCCATCCATCCATCCATCCATCCATCCATCCATCCCTTACTCTGTCAGTCCGTCCGCCTGCCCGCTCTTCTGTCCGTCCCTCCATCCATCTATGTATCTAAAGCCAACCAGCTCTAGACTTCAATGCTGGGACGCAAAGTCTAAACCAATCCAAACAGGGTCTAAAATGTTAGGCTGTTTCACTTTAGGTTCTACTTGCTATCCATCCATCCATTCATCTATTTGTCCGTTCACATCCATTTATCTGTCCGTTGGTCCGTCCATCAATTTGTCCGTTTGTTCATCCGTCCATCCATCCATCTATTTGTCCATCCATACATTCATTTATCCATCCATCCATCCATCCATCTATCTTTCTATCTATCTATTCATCCATTTATTTATTCATCCATCCATCCATCTCACTGTCAGTCCGTCCGCCTGCCTGCTTGTTTGTCTGTCCATCTGTCCATCCATCCATCTATCTATCTAAAGCTAACCACTCTAGAGTTTAATCCAGGGACACAAGGTCTGAACCAATCAAAACAGGGTCTACAATGTTTGGCTGCTTTACTTTAAATTCTACTATGCTTTCATTCAGTTTAGGTCGTTGGTCTGTACAGGAAGTTTTTACCCAGTCTAAATTAATTAACACCTAGCTGATTAAAATCTCCTCTCAATACATGACACGTAAAGAAGGAGAAGTCAGGTAAGCTCTCAAATGTTAACGAACTAAAATATGCACAACTTAAATTCGTTTTTAATATTATATTGTAAAATTTCTATTATTATTATATAAAATTTAATTGGGCATTCATTTCACTGACCTGAAATTTATCATGAGGTGTGATGTCCACTTGAGCCTGAATCCAGCCATCTCCTTGGTTCTCTCTCCTTCTCCAGATCTCTTGACCTACGTTTCCGTGCACCAGGTAAACACTCAGTCCCATAGTCCAGCTGGATCTGTACATGTGGTACCAGAACTGCAGACACTGAGGCTGCACGTCAGAGCATTTCTCGCTAAGGAGACGTGCCGTGTCACCATGGGAGGTGTCGTCACCCTCGATGTAGAGGTAATGACCACCTGCAAAGAAAGACATGAACCCAGATGCTTATTTGGCTTTAATGATAAATGTGAATGTACTTGGTTAAGCAATGTGATCATTTAATTATAACTATGTAGGCTTACTTCCTGTTGTGTGATCAGAGGAGGGACCGGTCATTAACGTTGGGGTGGGGCCTTCGTTTCTCGTCCAGTCAAAAACATCAGTCAGTAATTGTGACCATGTGCACAGGTCGCTGTCAAAATTGCAGTCCATTCTGCATGTGGTTGAGAATGGAGATACGTCTGGTTCAAAAGATGCAACCGGGGTGGTTTGTACAGGTGGATGTGAAGTTGTTGTTGATGGGAATAGGTCACATTCTGGCATTGTAGTTGTGGGTGGTAGTGGAGTTGTAGTTGGATGTGTAGTCATAGTTGTAGGTGGCTGTGTAGTTGAAGTTGAAGGAACTGTGTCACATTCTGGTATTGTAGTTGGCTGTGGGGTTGTAGGTGGCTGTGTAGTTGATGTTGAAGGGACTGTGTCACATTCTGGCATTGTAGTTGGCTGTGGGGTTGTAGTTGTGGGTGGAGTTGTAGTTGTGGGTGGTAGTGAAGTTGTAGTTGGATGTGTAGTCATAGTTGTGGGTGGGTGTGTAGTTGTAGTTCCAGGGACTGTGTCACATTCTGGCATTGTAGTTGGCTGTGTAGTTGTAGGTGGCTGTGTAGTTGAAGTTGAAGGGACTGTGTCACATTCTGGCATTGTAGTTGTAGTTGGCTGTGTAGTTGTAGTTGTGGGTGGTAGTGGAGTTGTAGTTGGCTGTGGGGTTGTAGTTGGGTGTGTAGTCGTAGTTGTAGGTGGCTGTGTAGTTGTAGTTCCAGGGACTGTGTCACATTCTGGCATTGTAGTTGGCTGTGGGGTTGTAGTTGTGGGTGGTAGTGGAGTTGTAGTTGGATGTGTAGTCATAGTTGTAGGTGGTTGTGTAGTTGAAGTTGTGGGTGGGGTTGTAGTTGTGGGTGACTGTGAAGTTGTAGTTGACAACTCAGGTGTTGATGAACCAATCAAGTCCTTTATTAAATCTAAATAAAACAAACACCATTACTAATATTTTTAATAATAATAAAATTAGAAAAATGTGTCCCAATTCATCCTCCCTAACTTCCCACCAACCTCCTCTTCCCTATTACAAGACAGGGGTATATTTTGCATACTCAAAGCCAACTAAAGCCAACCACCACCAGTGTTCAAACATCAGCTAATGCTTTATCATTACACACATTAGCATGCAACACAGAACATTGTCAATGTAATTAATAGAAATGGTACCATTCCTCCTGTTCAAAAATCAAAACCAATGTTGCTCTTTTGGACTCCTGGGCATGATATGGCATAGCATGGGATTGATTTAGTGACTACCCAATAACAGGACAACGGGACTTTGTTTTTTGCTTGGTAGCCTTTTAAAGTTTATTTTGACTATTAGTATATGTATTATGTAGGGTTTTGGGGTGGTTGCTAGTCTGTGTCTGTCTATTGCCAGTCTGGGGGTGGTGCACGTGGCAGAGGAATTGTAGTGGTAAATTGTAAATTACTAAATAATAATAATAATAATAATAATAATAATAATAATAATAATAATAATAATTTGTTATAATTAATAGTCTATTATAAAAACAATGTATTATTTGTAATAATTATAATAATAAAAATAATATTAATAATAACAAAACGACAACAATAATAATAATACATTTTAAAATTCAATATTAATATTTACATTTATTATTATTATTATTTTTATTATAAAAAATAATAAATTGTTTTCATAATAGATTATTAATTATAACAAATTATTATTATTAATAATAATAATAATTTGTTATAATTAATAACCTTTTAAATTTTTTTTTATTATTTTTAATAATAATTATTATTTGTTATAGTTAATAATCTATTATAAAACAATTTATTATTTTTAATAATAATAATAATATTAAAAATAATAACAAAACAAAGACAACTATTATAATAATACATTTTAAAATTGTAATATTATTTAATATTTACATTTATTATTATTATTAGTATTAGTAGTAGTTTTATTATTATAAAAAATGAATTGTTTTTATAATAGATTATTAATTATAACAAATTATTATTATTATTAATTTGTTATAATCAATAATCTATTATAAAACAATGTATTATTTTTAATAATAATAACAAAACAACGACAACAACAATAATAACACATTTTAAAATGCAACTGTTTTTATAATAGATTATTAATTATAACAAATTCTTATTATTTAATTAATTAATAATACATTTTGAGATTTTACATTGTTGCACAAGTATACTATAAATGTGTAACCTGACAGTTAACCTTACGTAAAGGTGTAAAGTACCTGCACAGGTTCCTCTGTGTAAAGAGACGTCATCCAGAGCTACATCTGACTTCTCACTGTGGCCTCTGCGTCCTTCGAATAAAATCTAAAAAGAAAACAATTTAACAATTTTAAGTTTATGGGCTATTAAACGTGACTCTTTATTTATTGCATTTTCCTTTTCCTCTAAATCTGCTTATATTCCCCTCCTCAAATGTAGCTTCCTCTGCTATTGCAAACCCCTTCCCTGACCAAGGAAAGCCACAGACATGCACACTTCACCAGGCAGAGACGGCATCTCACGTAGAGCAGCATCGCGTGTGGTCACTCATCGCTCTCTTGAAACCAAACCATCCCTTGTTCAACAATGATGAACCCATTCTATCTCACTCCCATCAATTAACTGTGCCACTGTGGGCTCCCAGCCAGAGCCGGCATCTTACGGAGAGCAGCATCACGTACGGTCACTCATCGCTCTCTGTAAACCAGACCATCCCCTGTTTAGCAGTGATAAACCCATTCAACTTCTCTCCCTTAGATACAGCTAACTGTGCCAGTGTGGGCTCCCATCTCACAGAGAGCAGCATTGCGTAACAACAGTAACGCACCACTCTCTGGAAATCAACCAAACCTCCTTCAATAACAAAAATAACCCTGGGCATCTACACAGACATGTTATGCCTTGGGGGGTGGGCTGAATACCCACAATGGATTGGCCCTATCCAGGATATTCCTGCTTTGTGCCCAGTGTATAAAGCAGTACAACAAGTACCTGGAATTTCTCATGTGGAGTTATATCAACTAGAGCCTGATGCCACATGTTCCCTTGGTCCTCTCTCTTTCTCCAGATCTCTTGACCTACGTTTCCGTGTATCAGGTAGACACTAAGCCCCATGGTCCAGCTGGAGCCGTACATGTGGTACCAGAACTGCAGGCACTGAGGCTGCACGTTGGAGCATTGCTTACTCAGGAGACGTGCCGTGTCACCGTGAGAGGCGGTGTCGCCCTCGATGTAGAGGTAATGACCACCTGGTAAGGTACAGTGTATTTAAGAAAATATTCATATAAAATTGGTACATATGTCTTTAAAAAAATGTAAGATGCTAACTTCCTGTTGTGTGATCAGAAAAGGGACCGGTCATCGATGTAGGGGTGGAACCACTGTGTCTTGTCCAATCAAAAACGTCCGTCAATAACTGAGACCATGTGCAGAGGTCGGTGTCAAAATTGCAGTCGATTCCACACACTGTAAATAATAATAATAATTATTATCTTAATAAACATAATTGCACACAATTATGCTCAGGTGGTGCAACAGTAAAACACGTTAACACACCAGAGCTGACATCTCAATCTTGTCAGTTCGAATCTCAGCTCTGCTACCGGCAGGCTGGGCGCCTACATGAACGATGATTGGCTTGTACGATCGGCTTGTTGTTCAGGGTGGGTGTCGGAGGGGATTCCTTATAACCGATGTAATTCAGACCTCTGCTGGCTGATTGATGGAGCCGGCACAGAGACGGGGGATAATGTGTGATCATGGTGTGTCTCTCCGTACACAAAGCTGATCCACATATGAACCCGCCTCGTGCAGGTGAAATAATAAGCACACATTTACAAAATAACGGATTATATTCCTAATGGGACAACACACGGTTATAAATTTGATTGCATCTGGAAGAACATAAGCTAAGGTAAGCAGTGGTTATGATTTGTTATGCTTTGCCCCATTTCATGCTGTTCTTCAGAGCAGGTATTATTTGGGTGGTGGATCATTCTCAGGACTGCAGTGACACTGACATGGTGGTGGTGTGTTAGTGTGTGTTGTGCTGGTATGAGTGGATCAGACACAGCAATGCTGATGGAGTTTTTAAACACCGCCAACCAAAAATATCCAGCCAACGGTGCCCTATGGGCAGTGTTCTGTGACCACTGATAGAGGTCTCAAAGATGACCAACTCAAACAGCAGCAATAGATGAGTGATCGTCTCTGACTTTACAGCTACGAGGTGGACCAACTAGGTAGGAGTGTCTAATAGAGTGGACAGTGAGTGGACACAGTATTTAAAAACTCCAGCAGCGCTGCTGTGTCTGATCCACTCATACCAGCACAACACACACTAACACACCACCACCATGTCATTATCACTGCAGTGCTGAGAATGATCCACCACCTAAATAATACCTACTCTGTAGTGGTCCTGTGGGGGTCCTGACCATTGAAGAACAGGGTAAAAGGAGGCTAAAAAGGTATGTAGAGAAACAGATTGACTACAATCAGTAATTGTAGAACTATGCAGAAATGCTTCTATATGGTAAGTGGAGCTGATAAAATAGTGAGTGTAGAAACAAGGAGGTGGTTTTAATGTTATGGCTGATCAGTGTACATTGCCATGGTGCCACCTAATACTTGAAATGTATCCCCATGTAATGTGTTCTTTGTTTATTAATCACTGTGACTGTGTGTCTGTTGTTACCTGATGGTATAACAGGTGGGTATTTACTGGGCACTAACGGTACGTCATCATCTGGCTGTTCAGTAATATCTTCACATTTTCCATGTACTATTTTAACATCGTCCCATGCCACATCGGACTGAGCGCTCGAACCTCGAATGCCTTCCACGATAATCTGAAACAGTTCATGTAAATGATCATTTAAAATATTGTCCCAAAAATATATCGATAAAGTTCCACAATGGGTCTGCCGGAAAACATACTGAGCTGCCTTGCTGCCTACTGCCTACCTGGGTAGCTGCCTAAATAGAGAGGATTCTATCAAACATTGAACTTTAGAAGGCAGGTTATTTAGACCTACTACTTGGGCAGTGATTGTGTCATCGGCTGTCCCCACCTACCGTCGCAGTGTTAGCTTACTAAGCTAACAGAGTCAAACCAATCTGCTGAGGCGATACAACCCACTATCATACCAGCTAACTCACCCTTTGTGTACTGAAAACTGTTACATTGTCACTGGCAAGCTCAAAATTGCAAATAAATTAAAATAACTCCAACAAATTAGAATTTTTAGGGAGTACGTTGTGCCATGGTGTATGCTGGGATTGCCTTTTCTGGTGAGGAAGCACTCGGAGTTCCCTTGTTATTCAGTCAGAATAACGAGGCATCTCAGAATAAGGTAGGGTTAAGGTTAGGGTTAGGGTTAGGGTCAGTAGGCAGCATTTTAAGGCATCTAAGAATTTAGACAGCCTTCTTCTCGGGGGCGCATGTAGGATGACGTAAAACGCTATTAACATAAACAGCTCGCTAGGTTTTCATAGATACTGATGATCATATTTATTTATTTATTTTTTATATATATTTTCTTTATGCATTTTCTCCCTGTCCAATTGCGTCATGCTTCATCTCCACCAATGCCGATCCCTGCTCTGATTGAGGAGAACGAAGCTGACCCACGCCCCCTCCGACACGTGGGCAGCATGCCGTATGCATCTTATCACCTAAACTTTGAACGAGTGCAGTGCAGTGCAGCTGAGCCTTGTGTACGGAGAGACACACCCTGGGAGCACTCTTTCCTCATCTCTGTGCAGGCGCCATCAATCAGCCAACAGAGGTTGCAATTGCACCAGTCATGAGAGAGACACCCCATCCGGCTTAGTCCCGCCCATATCTGAACAACAGGACAATCGTTGTTCATGTGGCCACTCAGCCTTAGCCGGCAGGCAGAGCTGAGATTCGATACAATGTATTCGAGATCCAGCTCTGGTTCCAAGTGTGTGTTTTTATCGCTGCGCCACCTGAGCGGCCCCGATCATATTTATTTGAAATATATTGGCGTTATACCCAAAAACTTACCTGAAATTGTCCCCTTGGGTAGATTTCAATCTGGGCTAAATGCCAATGGTTGCCTTGATTATTGGTCCTCGACCAGATTTTGGTAGCGCGGTTGTCTTCTAGCTGGTAGACGTTAAGTCCCATGGCTGTTGCCCAGCCATACATGTGATACCAAAAGGTCATACACTGGGTGCCCACTGTATTGCATACTGGGCTTATTATGCGTGCAGAGTCACCACGGTAAACTCCGTCGCCCTCGATATACAAGTAAAAGCCACCTGTATGAGACGAGACATTAACCCGGAACACAACAACTGGTAGATGTTGAAATGGTTTAATAATTATTAATATTAATAAACTTACTTTCTGTTGTGTGGTCACTGGTTGGACCAGTGTACTCAGACGGTGTTGATCCAGACAGCCTTGTCCAGTTAAAGCTGTCCTGAATTAGCTGCTCCCATCCACATTCATTTTCATCAAAGTCGCAGGTCCATGAACAACCTGCATAATCCAGTTAATCAACATTTATTTGACATTCTTTATATTGCAGAGGAATTAATATCAAAGAGTCTAGATGTGTGGTTTACTTGTGCTGGGTGTTGAGTGGATGGGGATTGTTGGTGCTGGAGTGTCTGGGTGTGTTATTGGTGCTTTGGTGGGAAGAAGATCTACAGGATAAAAGAGTACAATCAGTATCAGACCGCTGCCGGAAACCCAGATCACGTCCAAAGAGGGTATATTTGTCCGACAAACGCTCCCTCTGACATGTGCGCAGTCCACCGACCCCTTCACCCTTATTCACCCATACTTTGGTGGATTTGCATGTGAGGCCAGTCCCGCACATGGAGAGTCACACACTGATCTCTACGTTCCACCACTTCTGTACAGGCACCCCACCCCCATTCACAAGTGTTAGATTTGCCACCCTAGTACCCCCATCTCTGTGCAGGCGCCATAGATCATAACAGTAATAATAATAATAATAATAGCAATATTAATAATAGTAATATTAATAATAGTAATAATAAAGTAGTAGTAGTAGTAATAATAATAATAATAATAATAATAATAATAATAACATAAATATTAATAATAATAGTAATAATAATAATAATAATAGTAATAATAACAATATTAATAATAATAGTAATAATAATAATTATAGTAATAATAACAATATTAATAATAATAGCAATAATAATAATAGTAATAATAATAATAATAACAATATTAATAATAGTAATGCTACTACTACTACTACTACTACTACTACTAATAATAATAATAATAATAGTAATAATAATAATAATTATTATTATTATAATAGTAATAATTATAATAGTAATAATAATAATAGTAATAATAATAATAATAATAATAGTAATAGTAATAGTAATAATAATAATTAATAATAATAATAATAGTAATAGTAATAATAATAATAATAATAATTATGATAGTAATAATAATAATAATAACAATAACAATAACAATAACAATAATAATAATAATAATAATAATAATAATAATTGTAATATTAATAATAATAATAATAATAATAATTGCAATATTAATAATAATAATAATAATAATAATAAGAAGAAGAAGAAGAAGAAGAAGAAAGAACTGTGTTAATGCTAATTTAGGCAGATTTATTTACCTCCAGTGGATTCTACAAAGAGCAAAAGTTATTTCAGAGTGTCAATTCTACACTATATGGACAAAAGTATGGGGACAACACTTAATTCTAATTACTTTATGTGCGAGGTCAATAAAGACTTAAAGAAAAGCTTGGTTTAAAGAAACTCCAGTGGCCAGAACAAAGCCCTGATTTCATTCCCACTGAACAGCTTTAGAAAGAACCAGAACATCAATTGAAGCTTCCTCAACCAACATCATTGCCAAGTAATGGCCACAAATTCACACAGACATGCTTCACAGTCTTGTGAGAAGCCTTCTCAGAGTAGTGGGTGTCCACAAGATCTACCACTCACCACAGATGGTATCCTTCCTCCAGTCTCCCAAATCCACCTCGGCCACCTCACACGCCGCCACGTAATTCTCCAGAGAAGTGCACAGCTCAACTTGATTCCCCTCTGAGGTACAGTAGTCCTGAACACAGCTGTTCACGAAGATTTGAGGGGGAACGAACCAGTGGCATGCTTTAAAGGCATCCTCGAACAGCTTGCTGCACTCCTCAAATCCGTCGCTGTCTAACTCAGGTGGGCAAGGAGGCAGTTCGGGGGATCCATCGCTACAGCTGGAGTCAAAATGAAAACTGAGTCATTTTGGAATTTTAAACCCACATTACATAAATCGTCTTTGCAGCTGTTCTGTTAGTTTTCTTGTTAGGGAAAGTAATAAACTACAGTTGTGAGTACGTTTGCTCATATAGGAGATTGTGTGTGTGCAAGCATGTAGTTGGTAAGGGTGTGAATACCTTTGCTCAGATAGGAGATTGTGGGTAAGCATGTTTTGGTGGGGGGGTGTGAATACTTTTGCTCAGATAGGAGATTGTGTGTGTGCAAGCATGTAGTTGGTAGGGGTGTAGGGGGCATTGAACATTTCAAACTGTCTTTAGGTGGTGACTCTGTGTGAGTGCAAGCATGTAGTTGGTAGGGGTGTAGGGGGTCATTTAAGATTCCAAACTGTCCTTAAGTGGTGACTGTGTGTGAGTGCAAGCATGTAGTTATAAATACTGTCAATACTTTTGCTCAGACAGGTGACTGTATGTGTGCAAGCATGTAGTTGGTTAGGGGTGTGAATACTTTCGCTCGTATAGGAGATTGTGTGTGTGCAAGCATGTAGTTGGTAAGGGGTGTGAATACTTTTGCTCAGATAGGGGATCGTGTGTGTGCAACCATGTAGTTGGTAGGGGTGTCGGGGGTCATTAAAGATTCCAAACTGTCCTTAGATAGGAGATTGTTTTGGTGGGAGTGTGAATACTTTTGCTTAGGCAGTTGACTGTGTGTGTGTGTGTGTGTTTGTGTGTGTGATTGTGTGTGCAAGCATGTAGTTGGTAGGGGTGTAGGGGGTCATTGAACATTCCAAACTGTGCTTAGGTGGTGACTGTGTGTGAGTGCAAGCATGTAGTTGGTGGGGGTGTGAATACTTTTGCTCAGACAGGTGACTGTATGTGTGCAAGCATGTGGTTGGTGGGGGGGGGGGGTGAATACTTATGCTCAGATAGGGGATTGTGTGTGTGCAAGCATGTAGTTGGTAGGGGTGTAGGGGGTCACTGAAGATTCCAAACTGTCCTTAGGTGGTGACAGTGTGTGAGTGCAAGCATGTAGTTGGTAAGGGGTGTGAATACTTTTGCTCAGACAGGTGACTGTATGTATGCAAGCATGTTGTTGGTAGGAGTGCTCACCGCCAGTCTGGATCATGTGTATTCCAACTGCTAGCAAATTCATAAGAGTGTGGAACCAAAGCGCCATCAGGCGTCAAAAAGTCATCGAACTGACTTCCAGAGTACGTCCCACAGAGGCCGCAAACCTTTCCCTCGTGCCTTTCATCCACTTGCACAAAAAGTCGATTGTTTCCATTAAACAGCAGGCGCAGCCCAACATCTGTCAACACCTGCAGGTATGGACCTGCCAGCGACACGTTGACTTGGGTGTTGTGTGAATAAGGAAGCTTGATTTCACGTCCGTTTACCTGCAAAAAATCAGGTGAGCCTTATGATTACATTTCCAGACATCCCAAGTCTCCCGTAAGTTCCGGGAGTCTCCCGCATATACATAGCGGCTCCCTGATGCCCGCAAGTCAGATAAAATCTCCCGGAATCTAGAACGAGCGGCCAAGAGCGCGCGCGCGCAGGCGACACATACTTTTTTCCCCGATCGCGTATTTAATCAGTTATCTGATATACAATCTAGCGCACTATGTAGGGAACATAAGTCAATTGTCTAATATACTGTCTAGTGCACTATGTAGGGAACATAATTAATTATGTAATACACTATCTAGTGCACTATGTAAGGACCACAAATCATCATCTAGTTATACTTTCTAGTGCACTATGTAGTGAACATGAATGCGTTATCTAATACACTATCTAGTGCACTGTGTAGGGAACATAAACCAGTTGTCTAATTCACTACCTAGTGCACTATGTAGGGAACATAAATCCGTTAACCATTACGCTACCTAAAGCATTATGTAAGAAACATAAGTCTATTATCTAGTACACTATCTAGTGCACTAAGTAAGGAACATAAATTATTTTCTAATAAATTCATATCTAAAATACTATCTAGTGTACTATGTAAGGAAAATAAATTCTTTTCTAATATACAATCTAGTGCACTATGTAGGGAACATAATTCTATTATCTTTCACACTATCTGGGGGATCGGGGTCCGGGTCCGGGGTACCTCCCTGAAATGAGTTTTTGCAACTTGGGATGTCTGCATTTTCACAGTTGTTATATACATCAGCCATAACATTAAAACCACCTCCTTGTGGTTCTACACTTTGTAGTTCTACAATTACCGACTGTTGTCCATCTGTTTTTCTGCATGCTTTGTTAGCCCCCTTTCATGCTGTTCTTCAATAGTCAGGACTCTTTAGGTGGTGGATCATTCTCAGCACTGACACTGACACTGACATGGTGGTGGTGTGTTAGTGTGTGTTGTGCTGGTATGAGTGGATCAGACACAGCAATGCTGCTGGACTGAGAATAGTCCACCAACCAAAAATATTCAGCGAACAGTGCCACATGGGCAGCGTCCTGTGACCACTGATGAAGGTCTAGAAGATGACCAACTCAAACAGCAGCAATAGATGAGCGATCGTCTCTGACTTTACATCTACAAGGTGGACCAACTAGGTAGGAGTGTCTAATAGAGTGGACAGTGAGTGGACACGATATTTAAAAACTCCAGCAGCGCTGCTGTGTCTGATCCACTCATACGAGCACAATACACACTAACACACCACCACAATGTCGGTGTCACTGCAGTGCTGAGAATGATCCACCACCTAAATAATACCTGCTCTGTGGTGGTCCTGTAGGGGTCCTGACCATTGAAGAACAGGGTGAAAGCAGGCTTAAAAGGTATGTACAGAAACCGATGGACTACAGTCAGTAATTATAGAACTACAAAGTGCTTCTATATGGTAAGTGGAGCTGATAAAATGGACAGTGAGTGTAGAAACAAGGAGGTGGTTTTAATGTTATGGCTGATCAATGTAGTTTGTCTTGAGATTATTTGCATGAAAACTGATGTAAACAAGACATAAATAGGATGGCTAAAAAATGAACTCGGTAATTAGAGGGAGTGTCCACATACATTTGGCCATGTAATGCACTTCCAGTACATGTATTTGCTTTTACTTTATACAATTACGTTTTTTTCGCCCTGTATCACGTGGGCATGTAATAGAAACAGACTGTAATGCTGTGACCGGCCGCTAGATGTCAGGCTTGTCTAAGTTGATTGCATCACCTGAACACGCCGGTTATCTCACCTGCTACTGGTAAGAGCGTTTCTGTACTACTTAAAACTTGTGTTTTTAAGTATTGATAACTGATAATTTGCTGTTTTTACTTTCATGTTTCAAATGTTTATTAAATTTAGTGTGTTTTTCTTGGTCTAAGTAATATGTTTATTAAATTTAGTGTGTTTGACTTGGTCTAAGTAAGATGTTTATTAAATTTAGTGTGTTTGACTTGGTCTAAGTAATATGTTTATTAAATTTAGTGTGTTTGACTTGGTCTAAGTAAGATGTTTATTAAATTTAGTGTGTTTATCTTGGTCTAAGTAAGATGTTTATTAAATTTAGTGTGTATCTTGGTCTAAGTAAGATGTTTATTAAATTTAGTGTGTTTATCTTGGTCTAAGTAAGATGTTTATTAAATTTAGTGTGTTTATCTTGGTCTAAGTAAGATGTTTATTAAATTTAGTGTGTGTAACTTGGTCTAAGTAAGATGTTTATTAAATTTAGTGTGTTTATCTTGGTCTAAGTAAGATGTTTATTAAATTTAGTGTGTTTATCTTGGTCTAAGTAAGATGTTTATTAAATTTAGTGTGTTTATCTTGGTCTAAGTAAGATGTTTATTAAATTTAGTGTGTGTAACTTGGTCTAAGTAAGATGTTTATTAAATTTAGTGTGTTTATCTTGGTCTAAGTAAGATGTTTATTAAATTTAGTGTGTTTATCTTGGTCTAAGTAAGATGTTTATTAAATTTAGTGTGTTTATTTTGGTCTAAGTAAGATGTTTATTAAATTTAGTGTGTTTGACTTGATCTAAGTAAGATGTTTATTAAATTTAGTGTGTTTGACTTGATCTAAGTAAGATGTTTATTAAATTTAGTGTGTTTATCTTGGTCTAAGTAAGATGTTTATTAAATTTAGTGTGTTTATCTTGATCTAAGTAAGATGTTTATTAAATTTAGTGTGTTTGACTTGATCTAAGTAAGATGTTTATTAAATTTAGTGTGTTTATCTTGGTCTAAGTAAGATGTTTATTAAATTTAGTGTGTTTATCTTGGTCTAAGTAAGATGTTTATTAAATTTAGTGTGTATCTTGGTCTAAGTAAGATGTTTATTAAATTTAGTGTGTATCTTGGTCTAAGTAAGATGTTCATTATATTTAGTGTTGGTCTAAGTAAAATGTTTATTAAATTAAGTGTGTTTGACTTGGTCTAAGTAAAATGTTTATTACATTTAGTGTGTTTTTCTTGGTCTAAGTAAGATTTTTATTAAATTTAGTGTGTTTGACTTGGTCTAAGTAAGATGTTTATTAAATTTAGTGTGTTTATCTTGGTCTAAGTAAGATGTTTATTAAATTTGGTGTTTTTGGTTTGGTCTTTGTACAATGTTTACTAAATTTGGTCAGTAAATATATAATTGTCACACGTAACTAATGTTAACACATGCTGACACTAGTGACTTTTGTTGTTCACGAGTAATTTTTTTGTGAGTCATGAGTCGAGTCAGAGCCATTTGAAATGAGTCAGAGTCGAGTCTGAAGTGGCTGTGTGTGCCTCTCCTCTATTAGCTTTGTTTATAAGGAACTCAAACCCAATAGTGTCTTGCTAAATGACATGGTGGATGAAACCTTCAAAAGTCACTCAGGTAGACTGATGCGTTGATAAAAATGATCAAAATCTAATAATAACACAAGTACTGAAAAGAAATGCGTTCATTCTATGTAGAGCAGATACTTACATAAGCCAGTCTGTTTTTCTTAACGACGAGATGAAATCCGTCCACGTGAAGAGCCACCGAGTTCAGATACGAAGAGTCGCTCCATCCCTCGTTCCGAGCCGTTATTGTAAACAGGGCTTTGCTTGCACCGCACGTTTTGGCGATGGTGTAGTTGCAGGTTCCTCGGAACGAGTAGGCCTTGCCGTCGAACGTGATGTAGTGGGGGTCACCGTAGACGCTGCAGGTCACTGGGCTGGAGGGGAAGCAACCCATGACCCCATGCTGGACCTTGCAGACCTCATGGGCAGGGCAGGAAGAAGCTGAACATTGAAGTTTGCCTTTGCCTTGACACGTGCACAACCTCTCGCAGTCAGGCTCCATGAATGACTCTCCTCTCTGAAAGGGAGGACAAATTAAATGGTTTGCCGTCGTGGGTCAATTCGAATTGTAATTGTTAAGTTCGGTGTGCACAGAGCAACCAGTTTTAAAAATGTCTCGACTTCATAGAGCATTTGCTCTTTGGCGACTGTCCACTTAGCCAACAACGTTTTAGCCTGAACAGATGCCGTTATCCTTTATTTTTCCCCATATTACAGGATGACGTTTGGTGTGATTTGACTCCCTAGCAAATAATTTAGCCAAACAGAATACATTGTGTTTACATAAACAAGGTCTACAGCGACAGTGACCATT